>NC_143404.1:51881593-52184624 GCF_052110815.1 Crocodylus siamensis
GCTCTGTCCTCCTGTTGCTTCTCTACGTGTTGCCTGGAATCAGCAGGAGACCAGGGAAGTGGAACAGGTCCCCAGGGGCTGCAGGCAGCAGCAGCAGCAGCACTCCCACCTGGAAGCTGTGTGCTGGCTAGGCCAGCCTGTTCCGCCCACAAGGGTGGGAGCAAGGCACAATAGGGTATGTTTGGGGGAATATGTACATGTGGGAGCCTTGCTCCCTCCCTTGCGAGAAGAAGGGCTGGACAAAGCACAATTTGCTGGTGGGCCCAGTGGGCTGGGTGAAAGTGCTTGGTGGGCTAGATTCAGCCTGTGGGCCATATTTTGCCCGTCCCTGATCTATTGGAAGGGGAGATTTGATCTTCTATCTCTCTAGTGTCTTTAGAGGAAAATGGAAAACCACTTGAACCATGGTTCCAATCACACACCTGGTAATGCTTAAAGTTATGCAAGTGACAAACAGGATAGGTAAAAAAAATCCACAGAAATCTTTTTAATGAAATTTTTTTGTGTTTTTCCCCTGATTTTTTTTCCTCAGAATGTTTTTTTTTTTTCCTTGAATGTTTTCTCACTATAAAATAATAACCCCACAATCAGATTTTGGGGTGGGTCTTTTTTATTTTTAGCAGTTTCCAGGAGATTTGTTTCAGTTTTTGGATTTTTATAGTTTAATTTTTTTCTGGAAAAGAAAAATTCCAGGCAACAATAATGAATAGTCCAGTCAAAGACTATAGGGCTGTGTATAAAGTCAAGCACTTTACTGCATGTAGGGGCAAATCATGCATGAGAAAAAGTTCAATAAGAACTGTGTTAGTAGGTAAAGCTGTATTTTATTCCGTTTTTCCTCCGTTCTCTTCCCTTGTCTTGTCCTAGCACCTGATATCAGATACATTCATTTCAACCTATTAGGTTCAATTCAGCTGGGGAGGGAAGAGGGGCAAGGAAGGAGGGAGGTGAAGAGTAAACAGCAACGGGCTTCAAAGCTTCTTGAATGTAGAGACTCCTGGAAGACCCCACTTGGACCAACTGGTGAGTTCACAGAACTCACAACACATGCAGAGCTTCCAGTAGGAGCTGTGTTGATATGCTGGTGAGCTCTGAGAGCTCGCTGCACATGCATCACACAGCCAAATAGGAGATGCAACCTTGCCACCACCACTTGTGGATCCAGTCCCAGACACAGGCTGAGTGCTGGGTCTGAGAAGCATCAAATCATTTTAATTTGATGGGGAGTTGTGGCCCAGACAACTTCATTATTTTCGAGGGATGGAACAAATGTCTCTGTTCATGGTGGAACCTCAGTGGAACAGTGCAAATAAAAGCCCTGACTTTGTATTTAAACTAAAGTGCATTGTTCCTCTAGCATTTAGAGTGACTTGCTCTCAGGGGCCCCAGTAGTCCTGCCCAGACAGCATGTGCTTGTTGAGATGAGGGTCTGGTTGGGGCTGAGTCTGTACTCCACCCTCATCCCATTAGCCACTGGAGACCTCAGTTAGCAGCTGCTCCAAGGAGTCCTCGCCATGGATGTAACAACCCCCAATTTTCTTTTTTAAAAATATATATAGAAATGCATTCCCTTCTCCAACTATTTCTAGCTTTTTCTCTCCCTCTCTATTCCTTATAGATAATTATGAGTAAGCCAAGACATAGGATAAGCTTTAGCATTTTGTTTTGCTAGCAAGTTTTTTTCCCCCTTTCTCCTTTGCAAATAAGTGTCCTGCTATTTTGATATGGATATCCACTGTTTTATATCATATAATTATTATGTTTATTTTGATTGTTACTGTTTTATATTGTGTGATTACTGTTTTACTAATTTTTTACTGTTTTTTTTTAATTGATACTATAGGATTACATGTGTAAATTAGCATAAGTCATGTTAAGACATGTCAAGTCCCCATGTTGTGTCCCCTGCCCCAGCATACCTTATTGTAACTCTGTTGTAACTATGTGACTCATGACCCCCCTCCCATGTAAACTGGTTCCTTGAGTGAGTGGGTGATTGATAAACAATGGAAGTAGGTCTAAAAATCATTCTCCCTGAATGACCAAACCATTAACTTGACAACCCAACCATCACCCTGCATTGACCCTCCCTGGCTCAAGATTTGGAAAACAAAGACTGCTGCAGAAACCAACCAACCCACAGACACCTGAAACTGCATGTCCTCATCTGGAGTGCACGTGCTCAGTACACCAGGGCTGTCCCTTGTCTGGGCATGCCCTTGCCACTAGGGTCATAGAAGGTCTGCCCCTATAAAGAGGAGTAGTGAAGACAGACCCAATGGGAGCACCATTTCCATCTGGATCAGACCAGCTCCACGTCACACCACCTATCCACCACAGAGGCTCTGCCAGTGACCCCCTCTGGACAACACCTTGCTGAAGGAGATCCTGACTGGCCATTGCATATCAAATCTCAGCCTGGGATAGGTAGATATTTCCTCCTCCAACTTGGACCCTGTCTCTTTCCTCCCAGACTTGAGCACCTCTACTAAGCCTCTTTGATCCCTGATACCATTGTGTGTGTGTGCATGTGCGTGCGTGTGTGTGAGTGGGTGCAAAGGAACAAATAAGCTCAATAGCCCATATATTGTGTCACCATCTTTTTCCATTCAATAAACCCTTTGTTATTTGGAACCCCAAGCTGGGTTGTGTTTTACTGCAGTCAATCCCCGTCCCCATCTTAATTCCAGTCCCTCTTGACTCCAACCCCCACTTCACGGGGTCCTCTCAACTACACCTCTCCTTTGCTTGCTGCTTCTCAGCCCTCTTTCTTCCCTGCTGTTACTCTGTTCACCACCTTTCTGCTGCCTTCTGCCCTGCTCTCACTGCTTTCAGCCTCCTTTCTGCCCCTTTCTGCTCCCCTCCTGCTGCCTTCTGGCCTCATCTGCCCTGCTCTTACTCCATTCACCACCTTTCTGGTGCCTTCTGCCCCACTCTTGACACTTTCCACCCCTTTCCACTCTCCTCCTGCCACCTCCCGGCCCTGTCTGTCCTGCTCTTACTCCGTTCCTACTTTTGAACTCCGTCCCGGCCCTGCCTCTTGCATTTGTTCTAACTCCCGTTCCCATTCTCCATTGTCTCCAAGTTCCCTCCCTACCTCCAGTTTTCCCTTTTTCTATTCCCCAGCTTTGCCTTCACTGTCTCTTACCACCTTTCTCTGCTACCTGGCTTTGTCTAGAGCCCCAGTTTCTCAGCCTTAGCTCCTCTCCAGTCTACCAGTTCTAATCCTAGCCTCAGCAACTTTTGTTCTCTCATTTTTTTCTCTCTCTCATCTTAACCCCCATACATCTCCCTCCCTTCCCTTCCTTCTGGAAATATTTGACCCTTGACTCCCCCTCCCATAATCATCAAGCACCCTAGGTAACCCAAGTATCCCAAGCACACATATACACACCACACCACCCAAGTTAGGAACTCACCTGTGTGTATGTGTAGGTGGGTGGTATGTGTGTGAACTGGCGAATGTATATATATATATATCATCGTGTGCATGATATACGAATTAGTAATCCATGTATGTGTATTGGGTATGTGGGTATTGACATCCGATTTTTGTCTAATTTTGAGAGTTGGCTTGACCCCACAGGACAACATGGGCGTGTATGTGGAAAGCTTCATGGACACTCCAGTCTCCTGCCCCTTCTGTGGGCAAAGGGAGACCCTGGTGCATATGACCTTCGAGTGCGCCAGGCTGCAGCCCCTCCACTCCACCTCCACCTCCACCTCCACCTCCATCTCCAGAACCTCCTCTTGAGGTTCTGGTTGATGTTCACCCCCCACACCCCACCTTTTTTGTTTTTGGTCACCCCATCCATGGCCCCATCAAGTCCCAAGACCTCCTAGTCAACCTCCTCCTGGCCCTGGCCAAGTGGGCCTTGTACTTGTCCAGGAAGGAGGCTCTGGCTGAGAAGGTGCCCCAAGACTGTGGGGCCACTTTCCTCTCATTTGTCTTTGCACATTTCTGGGCAGAGCTCTAGTGGGCAGTATCCACCAGCTCTTTGGATGCCTTTGAGGACCGGTGGGTACAGCCCAGGGGGCTCTGCTCGGTGTCCCCTTCAGGCACATTTATTTTCACATTTTGACCCTTTGACCCATGCCACACTCCTGTCCTGTTTTTTGTATTGGTTGTCCCAAGTATTTTGTTGTGTCATCCATCCATTAGCCCCATACAATAGGGGCTATTAGTTAGCAGCGCGGGCCTCAGGGCCCACGATAATTGGGTGATACAAATAGTCAGGGGCCCTAATAGGCAGCCTAGCCTGGGGTAATTGCCTAGTGAGCCACGCCTGCCTGAGGCTTTGACTGGCAGGCCTACCCCAACTAATGACTCCAGCTGTCTACTGCCTGGGCCTCTTGATTGGGTGCTGGGAGAGCAATGCCTCCACTTAGCTTCAGCTGTGGCAGCATATTTCTGGATTGCCAGCAGTTCCTGCTGACAGTCTGTTCTGGTAAGCCTCTGTGATCTTGACCCTGTTCATGGATTCTGGTTTTGGATCTTTCCTTTGGATCTGGCAATTTAGTCATTGACTGTTGAACTTAGACTTGGCTGTGATTTGGACCTTGTTGTGGGATTTCCCCTGGATCTGGTAAGTTGGTATCTGTTTACAGACCCCAAATTGGGCTTATTTTTGGGATCTGGCCCTGTTTGTGGCCCTCTTCTGGTGGCCCAACTATATATGTGACTTGGTCTGTTACATTCCTATGGGTGAAAAGAACTAATTGAGACTAGCTTAGAAGATGTGAACTTGTCACTGTCCCACTCCTCCTCTGGCTTTCCAGGGAACAATTCCATGTTTGGACTGCAAACTTACTGTTCACAGTGGCAGCACTCAGAAACCTGTCATGTAGCTCTGTGTGCCAGGTCCTACACAGGCAGCAGTGTAGTACTTATGCTTGTGTGGCACCACAGGTGGAAAAATTAATTAACATAGACTCTCAGATATGCAAATCAATCTGCCCTCCAGGCCATGCACATTCATTGCCATGCTGCTTCTGGTCTGAATGGTAGCAAATGCACATAGAATTACACAGGGTGTCCGAAGATACCACAACTGGGCCTGGCAAGCTTGTGGTTTATACATAGCTCAAGAATATTACCTGCCATATTGGTGTTAGATACTTGAAGACCAGTCAAGTTCCTGTTGTGGTATAGGTGTTGCAGAAAAATAGAACTCCATATGGTTGCTACCTTAAAGAAGTTACATTTGCTCCACAGCCTTCCTCAATTTGGAAAGCATCTTGTGCATGGGTCTCCCTGAACATCTCCACTGTATCCTCATAGGATGCAAACTGACTTTATCCCTTTGGAGACCCAGCACTATATATAGTGATCCTTGTTCAGGCCAACCATTGGATTTGAACTCCAGATTTTCAGCTACAAAAGCATAGGGTGAATGAGAGGCAAAATTCTAACAGGTAGTAGTTGTTGTAGGATAGGAAAGGGCCAAAGATCTGTCAATGTAGCTTATATATACTTCCCCCATCCAGAGAAGTGCCTCCTAAATTGCATGAAGTCCACTAGAGCACAAGCAGCCTTTGGTTCCTGACTTCTTATAAGTGACCAAACACTCCGCATTAATGGAGTTTGAATTAGAAGCCTGTATCTCAGCCAGGGGAATGAGTTCAATAGCTGATAGCTGTAGTAGACTCTAGTACCCTAATATACAGTGTGTGTGCATCTGCTCATTCAGCTGAGCTTTTTGAATACATAGCCCAAGCCTGCCTTTAACTAGAGAAATCTTTGTCCTTTTTTAAAAATGATTGCTGTTGAAATAAGCCAAACAAACAAAATGAAAGAATTATAATAAAAAAACCCCAAAAGAAAAGTTTTTCTAACAAACAGGTCTGCAAGGTTACAATAGGAGCTTTCACAACTTTAGACATCAAAGTGTCTTCTTTCCAGGTATAAGTAAAAATAGTCTTTAAAAAAATGAATAATAATTTCAAAAGTTCTTCAATTTTGCCCCAATATATTGTCCAATTTGCACAGCAAAATACAGTGGAAATTTGCACAGCAAAATACAGTGGAAATGGGGCATAAAAATTTAAGTTAAAACTGAGGAAAATGTGCTGGGGAAAATTATAGCTTACAGCATGAAAAATGAAGATGAAAAGGACATTTGATGAATATTTGACTTTTTTCAATGGCTAGATATGCCCATCCAAAATCTGCAGTGAAAACAAAATAACAAATTATCTGTGAGGCCTTGCATTTCATTCCTTACCGAATATATTAATTCTGTCCCCAGAACAAAAAAACCCCCCAAACCAATTAACATAAAAAATTGCTATGGACTGCTGAAAGCACAACACCTAGTGGGTATATCTATTACACAATTACCTTGTTAACTGCACAATACATTTAGACAGGATACATGTGCAAATTAACTATGGCACCTTAAAAATGTCCAACCAGCTATAAAATTATTGCTTGAAAATGTGTATTAACTTTATAGCTGGTTTCTATCCATCTTTAATTTGCATATGTAGGTAATCCTGTGGTCTCCCAGTTGAAAAGGTGTGGTGGCATTCCAGGCAGTGGCTGAGACCACAGCTGCTGCAGTCTCCTGGCTGTGGGGTGCTCCATGCACCCTTGCCATTGAGAAACTGCAGCAACACTCCATGACTGAAGGGTCTGAAAGTCCAGTGCAGCTAGGACCGAGAGCCCCATCAGGTGTGAGACTGTCTTACCTGCATGTGGTCCCTGTGGCTGGGAGCCCAATCATCAAAGGGGGCTCCCAGATGTGGGACTGTACTTGGCAATGCAGGGGGAGGCCAGGCTCAGGTTCCCTTTACACTGGCAGTAAGGCACAATTGGATCTTCTGTGTGATCCTGTAATCAGGCCTCCTACCATGCATTTGTGGCATGGAAGAAGTGTGATTGTGTGGATCACTAGGGCTATGCAAAGCTTCGGTCCCTGATTTGATTCAGTGGAGATTTGGGTCGATTCAGTGGCCTAATCTCTGAATCTGAATGGAATCAGGAGACCCTTTAATCTCTCTGAATCAAATCAGAACTCTCCAAATTGATTTGATGATTCGGAAAGATTTGATGATTTAGACATAGACACAGCTTTAAATGTTTTTTCTACATACCTCAAGGTAGCAGGTGGCTTGTGTATGCTGAGGTGCTGAGGTAGATGGAGCATCCCACAGGAGCATGGGGGATCCCCTGTGTGCTTGGCAGCAGACCCAGAAGTGGACCAGATGCACTTCCAGTCCACTTCTGGGTTTGACGGGGAGCGCACTGGGGCTGGTGTCTCCTGGGTCTGGGAGGGTGGGAAGCTGGGGTCCCCCTGTGGCTGATCGCCAATGGGGGGTTGACCCCCATTTGCTGAGTGGTAGACCTGGAAGTGGACCAGAAGTACTTCCAGTTCACTGCTGAGCATGTGTGGGCCCCGCCCTGTGCTCCTGTGGGATGCTCCATCTGCCCCAGCATCACAGTGTTCATGAGCTGTGCCTGGTATCTCAAAGTATGTAGAAAAAATATTTAAAGCTGTGTCTATGGCCGAATCACTGATTCTTCGAATCAGCATTGAGTCTTCAGATCTGTATTCGGCCAAATCGAATCAGGTACAGTGGTCTGAATCAATTAATCAAATCACTGTCCCCGATTTGGGCCAAACCTAAATAGAATATGGTCCATTTCACGCACCCCTATGGTTCACACACTAGACCCAGTCATGCCTTTACCTGTATGTCTAGATGAGACCTCAGTTCTGCCAAATTTTCGGGTACTCGGGTTGGAAATTCCTTCTTGGCTCACTTCAAGTGACTGTATGGTGGGGAGGGGGCATGTCTATATGGTGGTAGATCCTGGCAAAGCCTGCTTTATTTAAGATTGAAAAGCCCTAGGAATTATGGAAATGTTTGGCTTGAGTCCACATGTCCACTGCTGGGCAGCTTGTCACTGTATGAAGTTTTTTTTCTTGAGTCCTCCGGGTCTGACCCTAAACCAGATCCAACTGTCCCTAATAATTAAATTTCAATGTCTCAAGCTAGGAAAGGGAAGGGTATTGGTGTTTGAATCTGAAACATGTTAAAGAGCATGTAAGTGGCCATGTTTACAGTTACTGAGGAATTTGGGGCCCACACTTGGGTGTCAGGGTGGCAGGGGAAGATCACATTATTACAGGTCTGACCAGTGGCTGAATCAAAAAGACAGTAATGCATTGTTTTAGGGCCCTTTTTGCATACCTGGTGTTGCTGGTAGGTGTTGTAAGACTTTGGCCCCTTTCTGGTTGGCACCTTCCTTCCCAGTGACGTCAAGGTGAGACTGTACCCTGGGGCCATCTAGATGGTTCTGAGCACTGCTCCTACTTGCCTGCCATGACTTTGAAGTTGATAGATGGGGAGGCAGTTCCCTGTTGGTGGTCCCAGAGATGTTATGGCCCTGGTCTTTCTTCATTGAGCTCCAAATATCCTCTTTACTCCACCCATACCATATCCATGGCTTGGGAGGGCTCTGCTCCCCGTAATCTTCCCTGGGATGATCACTTCTTACCCATGAGGCCTGCCCAAGTGGGGTTGGGTATGTTTGGCTGTCGATCTCTCCAGATAACTAAAACATGCCCTGCGAGGGGTAATAATAACTTAGAAGTTTCTTCAGTAAAGGCGCAGATGTTCGGCGTCTGCCGACGAAGTATAATGGGACTCTGGCTCTCCAGGACCCTTATACCTCCCTGGGATGGGTGAGTGAATCTACATCTGTCCCTCTGGTTACTTTTACCAGGGACCAGCAGGCTAGGAGTTAATCACTCCTGTTCCCACCACCTGGTGGAGGTCACCTCTTCCCCACTGGACTCTGGACCAGTCGCCGTCTGCTCCTCCCTCTTCAGCCAGCTGCCTGCTGGGTCCTGTCGTCACTCGCCGCCCTCCCTCATCAGGGTACCTGAATGCTCCAGAGCAGCCTGGTCTTCACTCACAATGGCAGGGATGACCTCCTTCTCCCTGCCTTGCCCTTCCGGCCAACTTCGGCTCCCTGAGCCTTGACCTGTGGTTTTCCTCACTGGGGTTTCCTGGCAGAAGCTGGGGCATCTTGCCCTGTGCCCAGCTCCGCTGCTCCTACCCAGCTCCACCTCCTGTCTCTCCCAGCCAGAGTTCTGCCTCTCCCTGCTCACCACCTGTCTCTCCCTGGTAGCGCTTTCCATTCCTTCCAAGCAACTGGGTGTTTCTCCAGCTGCCTTTTGAGCAGCCCGCACTGCTTTTACACCCTGCCTCTGGGGCTCGCCAATCCGTAGGCTCAGGCAACTGCAGAACTGCTGAGCCTGCATTGGCATGTTCTTGCAGTTGCTGCTCGTCTCGGTCCCTGCGGTGAGTATTGGGGCTTGTCAGGTGGGATCCCAGGACATGTTGGGAGGGGGGCTTCTGCCTTCCCTCCCACACCTGGATAGAACAGAAAGCTCACTAGAGCTTTAGTGTGAAAACTTAGAGTCTGAAGAATACATTGAACTTTTTAGGACTGATGCTTTCTGTTCACAGATGGCACTACTGTCTGTGAATGGTCTTCACAGTGAAATGAAAATGCTGTCCCTCATGGTATTACACAGCCACTAGGTGGAGCTTGTGTATGGAAATTGCTGTATGATTCAAGCTATATTGTAAGCTTGCATGAATTTAAAGCAGCTGCTGTGCTGTTCTCAATCAAACTGTTCCTTCTCAGGCTGAATATTGGTGCTACATGGATTGAATTAGCATAGGCCAAAATACAAGCATGTCTGGGGGTTTATTTGAATTGCATTTGGAAAACTTGCTGCTTCGTGTACTGCATGATGGATTTGTCCCGAAGCTGTAAATTCACTGAATTCTGGAGAGTTAATGCCAACTCTCCAGCTTTATGGAATCACTCATACTTATGTACTTACCTTAGTCCTACCAGGAGATTGGCACTGGCTCTTTGATCACTGGTTCAAAGGTATTTGTTCAGCTCATCTGGGCACTCCACATGGTTCTTGAGCATAGTAGGAAAAGTTATAGATACGTGGATTAGTTCACTATGAACTTGTGCTGAAAATGAGGGAAGATTTTAGATCACAAAAGTGAAGACAAAGGTCACAGTAAAAAGGGACTGAGCGGAAAATAGTCTTTATGACCACCCACGAATGTTTTCTATCCCTTTTCCTTGCAATTATGCCCTTTTTTGTAATTATGAAGCAAATTGCAAGCAGAATGTGTCAGTAAATAGTATGCATGTAGGTGGTGGTGGAGATTTTAGCAAGTAAATCATAGGTAGTCACTATAGGCCAAATCAGAAAAACAAATAAAACATGCTTAAGTGCCTAAAGTGCATTTTAGGTGAAATTTAGCTGCCAAAGACCCAGTGAGTAATTCTTAAAAGCCAGACTAAATTCTTTAATTTGTGTGGGAGACTGTGGTCATCTAAATTTGTCCAGGAAGGAAATTTAGATGCCTAAAATTCTACTGTTCTGTTACTGTTCTCCCTAATTCTGCATCCCCTGTTGAGTTCAATCCTGTATGTGTGCTCAGAGCACATCTGGAACTACTGGGACAGCACAAAGCTTGGGTGGATAGCGCTGTTCCTCCTGAAGAGGCCACACCACTGTACAGCCAAAGTATGAGAGGGGGTTTGACTTCAGCCCAATGTTGTTGGCATCCCCATGGAAAGGGGAGTTCTGAGTTGCAATGTGTGTCACAAGCACTGGTTAAGAAATTTGCATTAAAAGGTATCAAAAGTAATGGGAGCCAAGACCAAAACCCAGGACTCTTCCCATTCAGGGAAGACTTCTCATCACCCTTCACCATGTTCCCTTATATTAATTCTCTCTCTGGTCCCATGAATCAAAGAATTTTTTCAAGCACAACTTTAACAGGAAGAGTGGAGAGGTCTCTTCCAACTCCAGCGTAGCCTCTACCCTGATGGTTAGAGGTGAGAAACATTGATTCCTGTTCCTGACACCACTACTACCCCTTTGTGGATCTGAGCAGATAGGAGGAACGGAGTCTTCCTTTATGTTTGTGTGCTGTAGTGCAGTGCTCTCAATCTTCCTTTGATTCAGATAGCTAACAGTGGTTTTGATAGGGAGTAGCTTTGGCTGCAGAACAGCAGGAAGAACTGGGGCATCATATTAAGATGCAAATCCTGTTTACATGAGGGATCAAGGGAACAGCAGTAGGCAATGTTACTTGCATATATAGGACAACAAGGACCAGAGTGCATCAGTAACAATTGTAAAGAATGTTTCATCAGTTCTTCATGTCCTCACCTGTGCTGGCTCTATATTGATTTCTGGGTATAAATCAAGTTGTTCACTTTGACCTGTAATGCCCTGGGTGTCTTGAGTCCCACCTGGGAGACTATCTGTTTTTCTGCATACCATGATGGCTACTGAGATCAGCTGGAGTACGCAAATGAATAATTGCCACATTTAACTGTGAGGGCAGCTTGTCAGGCATCCTCACTGAGAATTCACTGGAATTCCCCATCTTAGTAGCTTAGCAATTAGTTTATTAAGCTGTAAGTGTAATACCTGTTTTTTTTCCTTACATTTGTGGAGAGTGGGTGAGATTGATTGATTAAGGGAAAGTCTCCTGATTTCAGCAAGTCATTTCTGTCTGAAGTTTTTGTCTTTTTAGTTTGTTCTGTAATTGAGTTTTTAATGAAATTATTGAGGGGATGTTTTTAAGGCTTTTCCTTTAGGCCTGCTGTAAAGTTATCAAACTTCTATCACTGCCTTGTCTGTCTGGCATAAAGCACAGATCTACCAGTAAATCAGTGCAGGCACAATGCATTAAATCAATGATCCAACAGCCTGGGATGAAACAAACGGAGGTAGTTATATACAACTTTTAAAATATATATATTGTTAGACAAAACTTCCACTATTTTTAGCTGTGGAACATATGAGTCAGAAAGGACTCTGAAGGAAGTCATAAATTCTTTACTGTCACTTCTATCTGCTTTTCATTCTGGTGCTCCATTCCTTCCTATCATCTCTGCTTCCTACCTATTTCCCTTTCCCCATGTTATAGTGAAGCAGAAAGTGCTTGTGCTGAAGAGGTCTGTACTTGATGCTCATAGTATTTTTATTAGTATCCCCCAGGGTGCTGGCTGCCTGGATTTCACAAATAAACTAGCCAATAAAGCCCAATCCTAAATTTCTGCTGATTGTATAAAGATGCTGAAGCAGTTTCATCTTTCTAGTTTCTCTCTCTCTCTCTCTCTCTCTCACTCTCACTCTCACACACACACACACACACACACACACACTCTGTGGTATAACATGCCCTACTGAGTATTAAACCCATCACTGCTCATGGATGTACCTCTGCTAAAAAAAGTTGATGCTTTGTTCCAGATTGTATGTCACAAAAAATATAATGATCGTGTCCTTGAAATGCACAGGCTGCCGAGTCTGTAGAAAAGGGTGACCAGGTGAGTTGTCTATAATTGAGCATGTGAAGATTCAGGTGCTCACTGGAGTGCATCAGGGTGCATGAGTGTGGGGGCAAGAATATCAGGGGAGAGGTTGACATTATGTTGTCACTTCAGGACCTAATATAATGGGTGATTGCATTTTCCAGCCCTCCTTGAACTACTGCTGCTGAGAGGCACAGAAAAACACAGAAATGGTCACCGGGGCATTTTCACTGATCTCGCTTTTTAGAGGAATATCATTTCACTGTAGTTCTGGAGCTTGCTTCCTTCCTTCAATAATCCCAATATTTGTACTAGAACTGGTTGAACATTTTCCATCGACACATTTTTGACCAAAATTGTCTTGTTTTCATTTAATTTCTTTCTGAGTTTTTCATGAGGTTTTCAATGAAAATAGTAAAAAGAAATGAAGAAAGGTATTGTTTGGTTTTGTCCCTCTCTCTGATTGCTGCCCCTCCCCCCACTGCCATTTGGGGGTAAGGAGAGATAAAGGGGGGAAAAAAATTACCATTAAAAACAGAGGTAAAAACTCTTCAAGATTTCCAATGAAAAAATGGCAGAGCCAATATACAGAATTCAGAGTTCTCAACATCCTTGTGGAGCTTTAATGATGCATTTAGCTATGTCCTATGTATGGGGATAAACCTCACCTCTGGAGCCCTTCCTAAGTATAATGCATCATTGCTGCAAAACCCCCCAAACAAACTGTGTTTTCTCTGCAGTGATAGTACACTTGATATAAAATCCCAAGGGAAATAAAGCCCAGGAGATTCTTGCTTTGATATAGCTAGTCAGGGCCAGCCTTATATCCATTTTTCATGGTTTACCTAGATTAACTACAGGTAAAAACTGCAGCTAAGATTTATATCCAGGTTAACAATCTTGGTGTAAAACCACACCTTTTTACAGGACAGACAAAGCCACAGGGATTAATTTTAAATAAAATACACTTGTTGGAGGGGGTGGGGGAGGGGAGGGAAGGTAGAACATATTCTTGGGCTTTCCTGAAGTTCATGGGTGAATTTTTGGTCTGACTTTTTTCTATGAAAGTTCAATAAAGACTTTGCTAAATTGTCTGAGTTCAGTGAGTGCTGCTGAAGTGTAAATAACATTTTTCAGACTGAACAAATCTCTGTAATTGTTATGTACTGCAGAGCATCTTATTCTCTGGTGCCTGAAAAACACAGTGTATTGCAGTCTGCAAATATGTTTAACTCCTTGTACGTGGGACACACTCAGAATTCTCTGAAATCATGTCAGTTCTATTGATCCCATTAATCTGAATGGTATGGGAAGAGGCAGTTATGTGCATCCAGAGGTTGAGATGCAAGATACTTTGTTGAGTAAATAATGCACATGCATAGAACACTAAATAAGGTTAACTAACAATCAGACTTGTTCCTTGCATGTGCATGGTGGTTGTTTTGCTAACAATCTGTTTATCTATCCCATAATGTAAAGAAAAGAACCTCATTCATAATCCTGGTTTGGGAAATATATATATTTTTCAACCCAGGAGCACATTTGAGATTTCAAATTTGGAGGAAAAGCCAAAATCTTGAGTGTATTTGCTAATCAACAAACTGAAGAAAAAATGGTTCAGATCAAGCAAAATTTAATATGCCAATAAGCTTGAAATGCTTTGATTTAATGTTGACCACATTTTAAAATTACTCTTGTTACTTTTTTAAGTGGAAAAAAGGAAACAAAAATGTTCTTTTAATGCAGGAAGTGTTGCTTTTTTCACTTAAAACATGTCAAAGTATCCTGTTTTGGCTTTTTTTACAATTTCAAAGTATTAACTGGGTTTTTTGGGGGGGGAGTGGGGTTCAGTGGGAAAATATTTCATCAGAACGTCTCATTAGCTGTACTTATTGGCTGCAGCCAAAAGGAATGGCTGGTTTAACTCTAACTTGTGCTGTTTCTTACCTTTGGAAAAGTAGAGCGATTGTATTGCAGAAGAGTGCAAGAGAGAAATGGGGACAAGATCATGTGAAGGGGAAAAAGTCTCTTATTGTTAAGTTGGATTGACAGTGGTATAAATACAGTTGTACTGATTTGGACAACAGGGTGAGGTTATATCATTGTGATCATTTTTAAGTTTTAATCTGTCCTAGGCTTATGGAGGAAAAAACAATACTAGCAGGAACTGAAAAGCTGCAACTGCAGCATAGTTACTAGTCCTTTCTGGGAGACTTTTGTCCATACTAGAATGTAGAGAAAGCCTGCATGGTATGGTAACCAACAGGCACCATTAGCTGGGAGCCACAGATCTAGGGAACATTATGGGTTGGTCTATGTCCATTGTCCTCAATAAAGCAAAGCAAAAACATTTGTCTTTAATTCCAGCAGAGTCCTTTCTTGTCTCTTCCGAATGGGATGCTAGGCCAGAAACCTCAGAACCTGTTAGGGAATGCTTGCATGGCACCATGCAGTGCTGTGCAGAGACCTTGAATTAGCTGTACAGTGTGGTGCCCGGGCTAATTAGCCCTGCTGCAATCTTGCTTCCGGTTCTAGCATGTGCAAAGCTCAGGCTCCGAAGTCAGTGTTCGCAGCCTAGTGAAATTTCTCCAAGATCACTGGGCTCTGATCTGGCTCATTGCTTCTTTTTTTGGATTGGAAGGTCCCCAAAATTTTGACAGGATTTTTTGGATCTGGGATCCTGAGTTGGGCTTTATCTGTAAGGAGCAGGGAATCTGTTGTTTGTTGTTGATGCATGTTTTAAACACGTGTGTTGTTCTGCTGCTTAGTGTTGTAGAAATTAAAAGCAACTGGTGACAAAATTGCATCCTTAGGGCTGATCACATTGATTTGGGTAAGATAGGACTTAACCTGAATATTTGACCAAGTATTGAATTGCTTTTGAGGTTTGAAAAATGTAGTTTCTATTTTTTTAAAAGAGTTTTGACTTTTCCTTGACTCCTGAAATGTTGCGTGTTTGTATTCATGCACATTCACTAAAACAATCAACAATCCCAAACACCACAGGGCACCAGATTTCATTATATTAAATTTGTTTCATTACAAATACTGTAATAGGAAATATTCTTATCACTCCACTGGTACTGCTCTAATATCCTGAAAGGTCCAAATCATATGCAAGGTACATGGTCTTTAGGAGAATGTTGTTATTTGCAGAAGTGACCACGCACTAGCAACTGATAACAGCAGAGTGGTCTGAAGCCCCATGGTTGCAATCTGGAACTGAATTTACTAACTGGTTGCATTCAGTTAAGCACATAAACATCTGCTTAATTTTAAATGCAAGTTTAAATTAATCTCCGTTCAGCAAACAGCTTAAATCAGTGAGATTTTGGGGCTCCTGTAGACGTTCAGGGATCAGAGATTCAGTTTGCCCTGCTAGCTGCAATCACTCAATTCCTATTCAGCACTGAATTTAAGCATACACTTAAAGGGCATTTTTACATCTGCTGGGGGGGACGCTTTTAATTAACAAGCTGTGCTAATTAAAAGTGCCCGACCGTCATGTGTATCAGTGTCCTTTGAATGAGCTTTAGTTCAAAGCACCCTGCTGCCACTTTTTGGCACAAGGACACTGATACACGTGACATTTAGGCACTTTTAATTAGAGTAGCTCACTAATTAAAGCTCCCTCATCTCCCCCTCCCCCCACCATGCCTCTCAGATCACGTGTAAAAATGCCATTTAAGTCTATGCTTACATTCAGTGCTGAATAGGAATTGAGTGAGTGCAGCTATCAGGGCAAACTGAATCTCTGATCCCTTCCTGGCTTCACAGCTTGGACTGTGCCTATCCCTCCAGGCCTTCTTGGGCTTGGTACCTCAGGTTGTTTCCTTTGGGTGACCAGCAGTGATTACAATGACACACACACAACCTTTTTACAATTAACTGTTATTTAGTCTTTAACAGTAGGAAGCAAGAAGCAAAAAGCAAAGAGGATTTTAAAACACAGCCTGTATGTAGGTCCGTCTTACCTCTGACCGTGGCCCTTAACATTGAGGGGGTGGGTGTTAACCAGGCCCTTCGGGAACTGCCTTTTAAATCCTGTCAAAGTCCTTTTTTTTCTATCCTGTGTTTTCTGAGTCTGGTTAAATTGGTTCAGGCACCTCTGCAGGGTGTCAGAGGTGAACTTTTAAGGCAGTTGGTTTTGCATTGTCGCTGAAGTTTTTGCCAAGAAATAAATATTGTACCTAACCTTCCCAGATGCATTTCCTGACAAACTTGAGTTAGAGAATTAACTCTGTATATGCAAACAACACGATGGCTGGGTCAGCATGCAATGTTTGTAAATTATTACAGGCCGGTCAAAATCTTTCACAAAAAAGCTTTGATAAAGTCTGTGCTTAAAATGATTTACTGAATCATGACCATCAAATTTGCAGTTTTGGAATCTAAGGTTTTGGGTTGAGTTTTCTGAATCCTAATCCATAAAATACATGGAAGTATATCATATTTGGGGAATATCTCTTATTGTAATTTTACTTGGTATACAGTGTGAAAACCAACACAATTTATGCACACTACCTGTGGAAAATAAAGTACTAGGTTTTCAAGCAGATGGCAAGCAGTGGTAGGGATTTTTGCTTTAATGTGCTGTTACGTGCCTGTAGAATACCTGCATGGACACATGTTACACATGCTTAGTAGAGCTAGTTGCCTTTTGAGAGAAATTTAACAGATGATTTCACATCCATGAACTATCTGTAAGTTCTACTGATCTTTTCTTTTTCTAGTACACAGAATATCAGCTGTTGTCCTCAGTGAGAGACAGCAAAAGGTATACAGGTTACATATAAAACCTTTCTTCCTTCTAGAGGAATCTCATCAGTTCCAACCACACTCTCCGATTTAAGTACAGAGAGTATTTCTCTAACTTTTGGAAGCTTTCTGAATAGAAGGAAATCTTTAACTGTGTCCTCTGTTCATGGTATTAACTGCTTTGCTTGAAGAACTGAGCAATGGAGTGCTGATAGGTTTTAAAAACTGACTGAAGGAGTTCAAAAGAGAGGAGGCTGACTCTGGAGATGATTGCATAGAATTAATTTTAAAAGAATATGTTGAAGAACTGGAGGACTCAGTTCTCCTTTCCTTGTAGGTTTGGGTTGCATGTTCATATCCAATTTAGGTTGCAGATAATAACTGCAGTGTGTTATCACATATTAGCTATTCAGTGGGCTCTGGAAATGAAGTGTTCTGTCTAGGTCATAGTGGTGGCACACTATTGGCATGGTATAAAGGGAGCTTGCCCAGCTCTAAATTACATTGACCATAGTTTGGGGAAAAGACTTCCATTTCAAAAGTTCCTCATTCTAACTTCTTTGACCAGCACGAGATTAACTGGCAAATGAACATTAAAAGTAATCTAATGCCCCATCTACATATTTCAGTGAAGACATGATTAACCAGTTAATAATGTCTTAGGTTGTGACCCAGCCACAGCTTCAGTCAGTTAATGGTGTGATAAAAGGAGGAGTACGCCACAAAATTATTCCCTCAAAAAATGTGGAATAATTTCATGGCTCATTCCTTTCATGAGCATGTGGCCAGGTGCTCCCCTGAGGCTGGGAGCCACACCAGCTGACAGCGCTTGCAGTCATGGCAGTGCCCATGTCCCATCATGATCCAACTCTTCCCCTGCACTGGCAATAAGGCATGATTGAATCTGATTCTGGATCCCATAATCACACCTCCTACCATGCACGTTTGATATAGCAGGAGGAACAATTGTGTGGATCATGCATGAGATCCTATCATACCTTTACTAGAATGTCTGGAGGGGCCCCGAAGAACAGCAACAAAGGAGCAGCTCCTTGCTGCAGAAAATAGCCCCAGCTGAGTATTTTCAATACAGCAGGTATCCAAATCCTTGAACTGTTCTTAGTTGGATCTTCAGCTGGTGTGTCTCCAGGCTGCTACAGTGAATTATACTAGTGAATGGTTCTGCTACTCTAAAGAGTATAGGACAAGTAAATCTCAGAATCAGATTATAAATCAAAGTATTTCCTGATTAACACCACATTACTAGGTACTGGGAACTTTTTCCTGATCTCTCTCGTGTCTGTATCAGTGCAATTCCACTCTATTCACTGGCATTTATGTCAGCACACAAGAAATCCAAGGTCCCACTTATGGTAACTACATAACCACCTATTTAACTTTAGATGAAAGAGTAGTCTCCTTTGGTGTGTTGTAGCAGAGTGCTCAATTAGGCCACTGAGAAAATAAAACCCTCCCACTCATTCCCAATCTGCATGTATTAACTCCAGAAAGGAGCTAGTGAGGACACCCTTGGGGGCAACTCTTATTGTCACTTTTTTCAGGGTTACCATGCAAGGAACAGGGTTAAGAAGATAGAATTTAGTTCTTCAACAGCATAACTAAGCTTTCTGGGGCTGTGGCATAGATGTACAATTTGAATTATCCCATTGCAGACAATTAATTAATTATGTATGTGTAATGTGAAACTGGTAAATACCTTCCTGAATTTAGACATGATCAGTAAAGGGTCCATCTCTGTGTGGCTGAGTATGGATGTCTATTTCCTCATGAATAAGGAAGGAAGGTTTGTTGTTATCATGGCTAGGGACAGAAGTTGCATATAAACCAGCTCAAGTAATCAGAAACTGGTTTAGACCTGTAGCAGAACACAAGTTCAATACACATAAACCAGTTTTGAAATGGCTGTAACTGTTTTAAGCTAACCCTGGTTGAATGTTATATTGGACTTAACTGACTGAGGTCAAAGTGGTTTATGAAACTTGTTTCCCAGAACTCTTTCTGGTTCAAGTTAAATCAGAGTCCCCCAGTATCCCAGCACTTTGCAGCCATTGGCTGGGCTGGGGTGTCTGTGCCAGAGAGCAGGGGTAGCTCCACCACTCTGCTCCCTAGCTGGGGCAGTGAGGGCTGGCATACTGTATTTCCCCCTCCTCAGCTAAACCCCAGCTGGGGTCTGGGGCCAGGGAGGTGGGTTAAACTGCCCTTCCCCTGAGTACATAGCTGCTTTCTTAGTGCTGGCTGTGACTGTGGACTACAAATCCCAGAGGCTCCAGGAAGCAGGAAGAGGAAATTTATGAGCAACTATGCAGAGTCCTGCTGCTGTGAGTCTGGACTGCAAATCCCAGAGACCTCAGGGGCAGCAGGAAGAGGAAGCAAACACACAGCCCATGCTGGCTACATGCCAGAGAGCCATGCTCTAGTGCCCCTCAGTTTCTGGTTTGAGCCACTGTAGGCATGTGGCTGCATTGCCTGAATCAAAAGTAAATGTCTGTTCATTTGCCTATTGGTTCAATCTTTGCAGCTTAGACTAACCTGCAAAGACTGAATCAATTCAGCCACAGTCTTTTGACTTTCTGTAATTAGCCCATGAGTCAAGGTGTGTGCTAGATGGGAGAGGCCTGGGACTTGGGAGTACTGGCTCTTCCAGTGGCCTACTGTGTGAACTTGGGCAAATTGCTTCACCTTTTTGTGGCTCAGTTTCCCTATTGGTATAAAGGGGGCAATGATATTGGCTTTCCTTTGTAAAGCACTTTGATATCTACTGAGAAAAAGCACAAGGTAAGAGCAAGGCACAGTTGTATACAACAAATTGCTGAGAAAAGGCAGGTAACTCAGTAATGAGGAGGGAAAGAAATACTGAACTTCTTTGCATGTGTGCTCAGAGATGCAGCTGCTACTGTCAGGAATGGACACATTTGTATAATAGTTTTTAAAAGGTATCTGTGGTTTCTATTTCTGTATCTGAATCCAATTAATCAGTAGCAGGTTTATGATGCAGAATGGAACACCATTGAATTCCCCCGTTGGGGTTTTTATGGCTGTCATGCATTCTTGATTGAACGGCACTCTTATCACTGTTTTTATTTATTTATATACTTCGGCTGCTAAAAATTTAACATGAATGATTTTCTCATTTTGCCATCTGCTTTCGATCCCATCACGTGGCCTCCCAATGAGCACTGGCCCTTTTAAAATGATCCTGCACATTTCCTGTACTCAGCAGTCTGCTTACTGTAGCCAATAGATCTAGGTGATGGGGCTGTATGATTTAAAGAGGATCATTAGGGTTATGATGAGCTGTGCAACTGCCTTGTTTATTCACAGTTAGCAATTTCACTCCAGCATCCCTTGTCTCACAAAGATTCCTGGATTAACCTTTTGTAGGCAGAGTAGCATGTCTGAAGCAGCCCTGCAACATCTAGCTCTCTATGTATGCTCAGAACACAATGGATCCTATAACTTTTCACTGATTTCCATCCCTTTTTCACTAATTTGGCTTGGTGTGCTTGTGCAGTTTGGTCTTCTGCTTTTAACTAATATATGGATTCTACCAGGTTCCACCAGGTCTGGAGGAGTTGCTTACAAAACATATACCCATTTAAAAGATTCAGTCAATCTGCATACACTTTTCTCACTCCTAGCTTGTGTCTTGAGTACAAATGCTGAATGAGCATCAGAGAAGTATTTTGCAAGGCTCCTGAAAAAAATATTTATATATTCAAAATACAGTCTTTAATATAAAACTGAAAGTCAGAGGAAAATGTATATAGCACTTCACACATAACTAGAAAACGAGGAGCAAATCTTACTTTGTATGATTAGCCTTGTACACAGGAATGAAGTGACTGTTTAACAATTAACCTGTAATGCTTCACAGATGGAGGGTGCCAGGTAGGCCAATTCACCCCTTGCTGAAATCGGTGAGTCATTCTGTCAGCTTCAAGGAGAGCTGAAGCAAGGCCTGAAAGCAACTGATGTTGTGTTTCCAATTCAGATGCCAATTGCTTCAGAGAAGAAACACAGAGTTATAATGACACCTTTCCCCTAACTTTAACTTCTTATAATATTTTTATCTATCTATGTTTAAGTTAAGAGCATGTGGATATTTTACTCTTGCACTCCAAAGCCATATTATGCTTGGAATCAGATCATTATTTCTCCTTGGAAAGGAGCTTTCCCCTTCTACTATGAAAAAAGACTTATTTTTAAGCAAAAGGTCTTGTGCATAAGACATACTCATTTTCTCATGTTTGTGCTGAAATGCTCCAACTACTCTGTGTAACTTTGCCACACATTTTACATTATCTCATTGCTTTAATGAAATCTCTTTTTGTAAAAGCAAATTGGAATTCTGTTTTATTCATTCCTTTCCTGATGTACCATCAATGTCCTGTTAGGTTCAGAAATCTAGTTTTATCTTTAACAGTCAGGCCTTCACATGCCATATTTTGGTGCACACCACCAAATGAGACGCATTTTGTTTGGGGCTGGCAGAATGAAGAAAAAAAAGACTCCTGGAATCAGTCTGCATGTGGGAGAAGTGGAGCATCACTTACTCTGTCCTTGTAAACTCTACAGCTAAAGCTTTGATCTTGTCGCAACCTTGTTGAATTGGCAGCAGCTTTTGGCGGCTCAATTCAGAAGCAGCTGTGACAGGACAAACATTTTGGCACACTTGCAAAGAGAGAATGAGTGATTTTTTTTCTGAAGAGTGGACTCTACCCTTCCTGCATACAACTGGGAACCCAACATGTAGTTAGCCTCTGGCAGCCATTCCAGCATCCCTATGCCTTCATTCCAGCACAGAAATCAGCTTCCTTACTTGAAAATAAGCCTCAATTTTGGGTGGCTATTTTTTGAGGAAAAGGTATGTGTATGGTATGCAAGTAAATATGGTAGGTCTATAAAGCCTAAAAAAATAGGCCACGACCCCCCACACTTCTGAAGCCATTTATGATATCAGAAAGAAATAAGAAAAGCGTACTCTGATCACAGCTCCAAGAACAGTACCATAAACCTGTTATGCCTATGTCTGTAAAGCCTATTGAGTTTTAATTGTAATGTTTCTGTTGACTGAGTGTTTCCTGGGTTAAGTGCTTAATCCATAGAAGGTAGGGTGGACACATGAAAGGGTGCAAGACCTAGAACCACCACTGATATGGAGAAGTGTATAAGTGGGTCGATTCATAGCAGATACAATCAGCGTTCATGACAGGTAGTTAAATGGTGATGATAAATACAAAGATAAATAGAGTGGGTGGGTGGGTGGGTATGGCTGTAACATATGGCCATGAAGGCAGTGAAGTGGGGCCTTCAATTTCACATTACAATTCTCCTCATATTTGTTAGATAGAACAATATTAACCTTTGAATTTATTTAGAAACTCATTAGTGCTCTCTACATAGTCCATTCTTTTCCTGATTAGCTCTCCTCATTACAATTCAAATTTCTTTCTGCTACATTTACCACATTGTCCTGCTTCCTCTCATTTCTATTGTTGCTCAGCTTAATTTATTAAGGCAGTGAAAAGAAGGTGGGGAGAAGGGGGGGATCAGTTGACAGAACAGACTTCATATTCTTGGCTGCTCTGGGAAAAGGAAGTAGAAATGGCTGAGTGGGAAGAAGAAAGAGCCCATATGGTTATAGACAGGAGGAATGATTACTACCCCCCCACCCACACACACACACCACTTTATTTGTGGTGCTCTTACAGGTAGGGTACATGAGGCAGAGGGTATGTTGGACAGGAAAGTGTATGGTCTCAATGCACTGTACTTTTGCAATCCTGGGCAACCAGAGAAAATTAGTGTTGGAAGGGACCTCAGGAGGTCATCTTGTCCAATCCCCTTCTCAAAGCATTCACAACTAGGTCATTCCACTCAGGGGTTAGTTGACCCAGGCCTTAACTTTCAAGGACTTCCATTTGTCCATTGAACCTCATGAGATTTTTTTTTTTTTTTTTTGGTCCAGTCCTCCAATATGTTGAGGTCTCTCTGAATCCTACCTCTATACTTCAGCATATCTACTACTCTCCCAAATTTGGAATCATGTGCAAACTTGCTGAGGGTGCACAGTCCGTCTTCCTGGTCATTCATGGAAAATATTGAACAAAACCAACCCCAGGGCTGACCCCTGGGGCACTCCACTTGGTATCAGCTGTCAACTAGACATTGAACCATTGACTACTACCCTCTAAGTCTGATGATCCAGCCAGTTTTCTCTCTACTTTACAATCCATTCATCCAACCCATGGTTCCTTAGTTGGCTTGCAAGAATGTTGTGGGAGACTTTCACAAGCCCTGCTAAAATCAAGGTATATTACATCCACTAGTCTCTCTGCATCCACAGAGCCAGTCATCTCATCACAGAAGGCAATCAGGTTGGTCAGGCATGACTTGCCTTTGGTGAATCCATGCTGACTCTTCCTAATCACCTCCTCCAAGTGCTTAGAAATGGATTCCTTGAGGATCTGCTCCATGATTTTCCAGGGACTTTGGTGAGGCTGACTGGTTTGTAATTCCCTGGATCTTACATCTTCCCTTTTTTGAAAATGGACATTATATTTGCCCTTTTCCAGTCATCCAGGACCTCTCCTGATCACGGTGATTTTTCAAAGACTATGGGCAGCAGCTCTGCAATTGCACTGGCCAACTTCCTCAGCATCTTTGTGTGCATCCTGTCCAGCCCCACGGACTTGTACACATCCAGGTTTTCTAAATAGTCCCTAACCCATTCTTTTGCCACTGTTAGAAGCTCACTCCCTCCCCAAACTGTGCTTCCAGGTGCAATAGTGTGGGAGTTGACTTTGCTTGTGAAGACTCAGGTGAAAAAGGCACCAAGTATTTGAGCCTTTTCAGTATCCTCTGTCACTATATCACTTCCCCCTTTTAGTAAGGACCCACACTTTCCTTGATGCTTCTCTTGTTGATGATATACTTGTAGAAACCCTTCTTTTTACCCTTCACATCCTTTGCTATTTGCAACTCCAGTTGTGCTTTGACCTTCCTGACTTCATCCCTGCATGCCCAAGCAATACTCTCATACTTCTCCCTAGTTGTTTTTCTGAGTTTCCACTTTTTATAAGCTTCCTTTTTGTATTTTAGCTTATTGAAAAGTTGCTTGCTAAGCCAACCTGGTCTTCTGCCATGCTTGTTAGTCTTCCTGCACAGTGGGATGGCTTGTTTCTGTCCCCTCAGTAAGACTTTAACGTACAGCCAACTCAGAACTGACATCCTGGGTCAATGATCCTGACCTTCACCTATTTTTGTGAGTGTGAACATAGTTAGTGGTGTTAAGCAAATGGGCAAACCCTTGCATTTACATCCATTGCTCCCTGACTTGCAAGGGATTTTAAACTTTGTCCCCTTAAGTTTTTTTTTTAAGTGTTTTGTTTTAATATAATGAAACATAATTACTTTTATATTGCTTACATTGGTGTTATAAAGATCCTTTTTCTTTTCCACAGGTAGTGATTGTTATACTCATATTTAATTTCAGAAATTTTGACTTTTCAACTATCACTAGTATTTTAGCACCTCAAACACACATGAATTTATCCTGATAACAGCCATGAGGGAATAGGAAATTATCATTATACTTTTACAGAGAAATTAAGAGATTTGCCCACATTTACACGGGGAGTGATCGGCAGAGCTAGAAACTGAACCAGATGAAGTTACTTCATAGCAAAAGCCCCAGTTTTAATTTTTTTTAAAATGCATTCCCTCCCCTTACCCAACCATTTCTGACTTTGTCTCTTCCTCTCTATTCTCTATAGATAATGTATAAGTACTTGTGTATAAGTGATCTAAGACATAGGATAAGCTTCAGCATTTTATTTTGGTAGCAAGTTGTATTTGTTTTGTTTTTTCTCTGTCTTTATATTGTATACTTATTATGTTTATATTGATTTTTACTGTTCTATATTACCATTTTACTGGTTCTATATGATTTAGGCCTACATATGTAAGTTAGTATAAGTCATGTCAAGTTTCCATCTTGTGATATCAAGCCTCCATCTTACCCCCATGCCCAGTTGTGTAACCCATGACTCACACCTACCCCTCCTATGTAACTTGGTTCCTGAATGGATGGGGATGAATGAGGGTGCTTGAAAGATAATGGCAGTAGGTCTAAAAATAGCTCCTTCTGAATGACCAAGCCATCAACACCAATGCCTGGATCAATGACCCAGTCATTGGAACCACCCTCAGCATTCAAGACGCAACAGATAAGGCAATCAACCATTGTGCCAAGTTGCACGCTCTCAGTAAAACACCTGGAACCCTCTGAAACAGGACTGACCTTGCCTGGACAGGCCCTCCCCATAGGAGATCAGAGGTAGTCTGCCTCATAAAAAGGGGTAGTGAAGACTGACTCCTTGGGATGCCATTTTCACCTGGACCAGCACCATGCCATGCCACCTGACTCCCCTCTGGACAACACCTACTGGACAAAGACTCCTTTCCAGCCTGGATAGGTAGCTATCACCCCTACACTTTTTTCAACCAAAGACTTGGATTCTGTTTCTCTTCTCTACCTGGACTCCAGCCCTTCCACTGAGTCTCTTTCTCCTGCTGCCATTGTGAGTGCTTGTGTGCATGTGAACCAATAACTTCATGGGGTTGTGTAGGGTGTTGTCTAATAAACCTGTTATTTTGAAACCCTGAGTTGGCTTTTTGTCAGTTTCTTGACTGTTTCCTCCTTGCCACCACTTATCTGCACCCCCAACCAATATCTCAGTTATCTGCCTCAGTTTCCAGCCCCAATTTACCTTAAGTAACCCCAAGCCTCAGTTCCTCAGCCAGTTTTTCTCTAGTCCACAGGTTCTAATCCTGGTTTTGGCAACTTTTCACTCCCTACGCTTTAACTCTCTCTCTCTCTCTCTCTCTCTCACCTTAACCTTCCCCCAAATATCCCAGGTACCTTAAACACACACATACATACTGTATTATTCAAGTTAGGAACTTACCTGTGTGTATGTGTAGGTGGGGTGTATGTGTGTGAACTGGTGAGTGTGTGTGTGTATATATCTATATATATCTATATCTTTATATATGTCATTGTGTGCATGATATACGAATTAGTGATCTGTGTATGTGTACTGAGCGTGTGGGTATGGACACCTGATTTTCGTCTCTAACTTTTGGGGTATGCAGTGTATATGCTTGAATTGGTGATAGGTATGCATATGCCTAGCCTGGTTTGGATGTGTATGTGCCTGAGTTGGTAGTGTGTGTGTGTGTGTGTATGCACCTAATTGATTTGTGTGTTGGTATATGTGCAATTGTCTAACAGCACAATATTGAGATCCTGAGAGTTTTCCTGACCCAACAGGGCAACAACTTTATAGTCCAAAGTTGTAGTCACAGAATCATCCATCCTACTAATTGTTTTCTTTCTGTGCTGGTTGTAGCTTGGCTTTTTTATGTCTTTATAATTATTGGCCTTTTCTTCATCTAGAGAAAACTGAAATATTATAAAAACAATCATTGCTTTTCCATATGTATAATTTTGGACTCCAACAAGGCCTAAAACAAGCGAAGTAATTATTCCACTCAAGTCAGCACTGTTTGAAGATGGTGGGCTGTTTTGTGCATCATAGTTTTAAAATAAGAGATGTGGATTGGAAAGAGTTCAGTAAACAACATGAAAAAGAAATGCTTGGAAAATAATGCCCATGTGAAAAGAATAAGGGGACGGGCTTACACAGTTTGCCTAGAGGTGAGAAGGTAAAGGCTGATGATGCCTACTACAGTATAAGAGGGGAAGGCCAGAAAAATGGACAGAATAAGTTGCTTCCTAATTCTTCAGTACCCAAGATAGAGATGAACTGGGAAAGTTATTTTATAATGATCTATTAGAACAGGGGTCAGCAACCCTTGGCACGTGTGCCGAGCATGGCACACGAGGCCATTTTGCTTGGCACACCGCAGCTAGCCCTGGCTCTGCATAGGTGCTGCCAGTGACGGAGCCCAGGCTGCTCCCAGCAGGGCTTGCAGCATCCCACCTGCCTGCTGCGAGCAGCCAGGGTTTCTGGCTGGCAGCAGCTACCCAGAGCTGGGGCTGGCTGCAGCTGGGAGGCTGCAAACAGCTGCGCTGGGCTCTGGAGCACAGGTGCGTTCACTTGTGCATCAGAGTGGGCAGTGGGGGAGGAGCCTGAGGCAGTGCAACCCTGGTTTTCCCCCCTGCTCCTAGCATGGAGCTGGTGACTGGGCTCTGGAACCTGGCGCAGCAGTTTGTAGCCAGCCTGGGCTCTGGGCAGCTGCAGCAAGCAGCTGGCAGACTGCAAACAGTTGTGCTGGGCTCCAGAGCTCCACATGTGATTGCGGGGAAGGGATGGAAAAACAGTATAAAAGGCAACATTGTTTGAACTGGCCTGCTTTCTGCCTTGGGATCTGACAGTTACTGAGCTGTGTTCCAGCAGCTCAGCAGCATTAGATAATGAAGGCTACTACTAGCATTGATTTGAATGATTTCCTACTTGCTAGCCTAGCAAGTGGGATTCCACAATACCATTTGCTTTCTTCTAGGCCCTCTTATTGTATTATTATATTCATCAATATATTCTTTTCAATTTTATATTGGATATTACACTATAGAATTTATATAGATACATTTCTACATTAATATTTTATATTTTATTTCTATACATGTATACCTTGTGGCATATTACATCTATTATAGAATTTATAAAGGAATGGAGATGCATTTATATATTTGTATAAAAACAAGACACTGAAACACACACTGTGAAGCATGGTTGAAAGGCAGCTGGAAAGCCTTCAGGCAGTGGCAGAAGAGGGGGTATAGGGAGAGGTGTAAGTCCTCCCCTCCCCAACCCCAAACCGAGATGCAGCCTCTTTCCTACAACTAGCAGCGATGAGGATTCCATAAGCAGCAAGGAGAGGGGAGTAGTGCCAGTGCCAGTTCCAGTACCATTGCCTGTGTCTGAGACTGCATTCCCTGCAAGAGCACCAGCCATAATCCCCACCCTCTACCATCACCAGCATGACAGTCTTCTCTACCCCCATTCCACTTTCCATACTGAGCCTTCCAGTGCCAGAGGAAGAGCTGGAGCTGGAGCTGGATCTGACTGTCCTAGCAAGGACATTCTGGGGAAGGAGGTGGAATAATCTCAGTTTGTGCTCCACACCCCTCTAGTTTACCCTAGAGTCAGGTCTCCTTCCCCAGAAGGCACTTCAGAGGAGGCTGAGGTAGAGCTTGCAGAGGCAAGTGGCTAAGCTGAATTTGCTTCTCCTGTTGCTGTGCCTCTGCCTGCTGAGAAGGGGGAAATTGTAGCATCCACACATGCACCCACACCCCAGTAGCAAGAAGGTAGTGTGGTTTGGGATCATTTTGAACTGGCAGATAATCCCACATATGCTATCTGCCTGCACTGCCAAGCCAAAATCAGCTGGGGCAAGGCAACAAAACACATGAGTATGGGAATGCTGATGCATCTTTGTAGACACCACCCCCTTGCCCTTGCTCCTCCTCAGCCTGGCACCAGCAGGAGTGTGCCTAAAGGGAATTCCCCCTCTCACTCCAAAGCTCCTGCCCCTTCAAAGCAGAGGCAGGTCACCCTGGAACATGGGGAAAAGCAGACAAAAAGCGGGGCAGACAAGGTTCTTTGGGTGAATCTGATATCTTTTATTAGACCAACTTAAATAGTTGGAAAACAATTATTAAGCAAGCTTTTGGGTTCAAAAACCTTTCGTCAGGCTAAGGAAGTTTCAGCAGTTGGTATTTATTCTTCCTGGATGGGTAAATTTCCAAGTGCTGGTAACCACAACTGCAGCCTGATTTTTTCAGAGGGGCTCAGTTCCTGCCTTGTTGCATGAAGAAGAGATGGATTTTTAAAACCATTCAGCTCCCAGAATGTCAACTGAGTTCCTCTGAAACGCACGCTATTTTTGGTGTTTAAATGGAAACTGACCTCTCTGGAGATTGTGATTTGGGTTTAGGTCTCTGAATTCTTCAGTGCTGCCTTTGAAAGAGAAATGGCCTCATTTTGGTCAAGTGTAGAGGAGTGGAGGGTGATATCTAGAGTGTTTATTTGTTTCAGAGAAATGAGTCCTTAGACGACTGCTGACAGAGGAAAAGAGAAAATGAGAAGTACTGTAAATCAAGGGCTTTTGGGTTGCTGGCAGTTCTGCAGAAAAAATATCTATTATTTAAGTCAAACAAAAACATTTGTAACCTTCGCTGGCACACTAGTTCAGGTGATATGCTAGATTCTGGATCCTCAGGGTGCCAGTAGCCGTGGGAACCCCGCCAGGCAGGTCTCCTGACCGAGGTTTCCCATGAAGCAGTGTGTCCCTCACCCTCACTACCCAATAATTTCCTTTAAGTCCAATAAATAAATGGGTTTCTTTATTCTACACAACTATATACAGAAAAGTAATGACTAATCAAAAGAAAAAAATGTCTTCTCTATACATATATCAATAGTTAATAATAAAACCAACAATTTGAAAAGAATTTACAACTGCAACAATAGATGAATAATTCCACCACATTCATCCACCGCTAGATCCACCACTAGATAACCACATGATCCACCACTAGATGGCAGAGGCAAGGCTTTGCTGCTCTGGGGAAGGTGGACTCTCTCCTCTTTCTTGGTAACTCAGCAAAAACAAGTCTTTGACCAGCCACTTCAATCAATAGGCTTCTTTTTCTTTAGTTTCCTTTAGAAAAATACACCTCCAACAGGCACAGTGTCCCTGATTGCACAGCTCCAACCCAGGCAGGGAATCAGCTTCTCCTGGGATGACTCAGGCTCTCCTCTGTCCTAAGTCTGCTCCACAGCAAGCCTCAGCTCCATTTCCTCTGTCTGGGGGAAAGAGGGACTGTGTGTCTGCCCTTCTCTCCAGGCTGGTGTTGCTCTCCTCTGGCTTCTCCCCACTGCTTTTCCCTCCCTCAGCTTTTCATGGCTCCATAGTAGCCAGTCAGAGCCTGGGGTTTGCAATGGGGACTCTTGTTACCGTTCAAATGCTCCAGTAAAATGCATGCATTGTGCACAGCATACCCTCTGTTTGGAAAAGCTATTTCACCCTCTACAAACTTATTGCTGCCTTTTGTGCAATGTTCTTAGGCACAGCTCACCCATTCAGCTTGCAGCCAAGCAAGCCTTTGCAGCTGTTGCACATTGTTTTGACATTTTATTACAAATGAAACACATTTGTTTTAAAATAATTTTCAGGTCACATGGAGCTTTAGTTTGACCCAAAACAGGACATTCCATTTTAATTTCTGAGCAATTTTCAAGACTTAAAAAAAAGTAAAGGAAATTTAAAAAAATGAAAAGTAGTTCCAAATTAGAAAATCAGAACGTTTTGTTTAAAAAAGTATTCAGAATTTTTTTTTACCTTTATTTTTTGAAGAAAAGAGGGGAGAGAAAGAAGTCACTGGAATCTATACAAATTCACAAAACTCTTCAGTGTTGAAAACTGGCATTTTTCATCAAAGTTTCAGCTGAAATAAATAGCCTTGTTCTACTGATGTTTCAGGCAGGACACCATTGTAACAAATCTAAGAAGCAGGGAACAGTTGCACAGGTAGATAAAGAAGTCTGGAGGAGCAATCACTTGCTGAGCTGGACTGGAATACAACAGGCAGGAATACCACTTCAGCATGCAATTTTTTGTTCTTGTGAAGCATGACAACTTCAGTTAAAAGCTTCTCATTTTCAACCTTTCATATTTTATTATTGGCTCCAACATATATTTAGGGGTGGAAACGTTGTTGTTGTTGTTGTTGTTTTTTGAAGTCTATCTTGCTTTTGAATCTTGACAATCTACAGACTATTTGATTTTTATTTTATTTTTTTTAAATCATGTGTGGACTCTCATTATCTGTACACTGATATATGTAAAATACATCTTATACTCTTTTCCTATTGTCCTGATGATTTACCTTTTTATTTCTCAGCTGTGAGATCAGGTGAACAATGAAAAAGCCTTCTCTGAGCTTTCATAAGTCCCATCTGGAAACATTCAATGGAGCTAGTTGGGATTTTTTTTTTTTCCAGGAAGGTGCTAATTGTCAAAGCCAAAACATTTCTAAGAAATATATGACTGTCAACTAAATTCTAGCAAAACCCAAGCAGGGTTCTCTATTTGTTTGGCCAGTATCCATCGGAAACCATTTTGGTTTCCTGCTAGCTTGTCTCAATGGGGTTTCTAGGTCCATAGCTATGGGGCAGCCATGCTTGGAGGGCTGTTCTGGCCCAGGACCTCAGGGCTTTCCAGTTCTTTGCTGCAGAAGAGGAATCCAGAAGCCTCAGGAGCCTTAGCTGTAGCTGGGGTTCAGTGCTTCGTCCCTTAGACTGGAGTTTATCTCAAGTTGCAGCATTTGGGGTTTCCATTTCCCATGCATGGAACTGAGAGTCTGGAGGCTATGAAGATCTGGAAAACCCAACGCTAGCCTGGACTCTCAGGAACCAGCTTCTTGGCTGAACCAGCAGGGACCCCGGAAGCCCTGAGAACCTGAGCTTGAGTTGGGTCTTCTAGATTTCTAGATTCCCAGCTGGGGTGAACTAGGAGTTTGGAAGCCCTCCTCTAGCTAGGGCTTAGCTCCCAGTTTGCTTTGAAATTCCTGAAACAGTTCTCCAAACATTTCAAAATATTTATTTTTTTCTCTTCTGCAGGAACTAAAAAAAAAAAATCCATTTCATTTGATTTTGAAAAAAAATCCATTCATTTGAGGGCTTTTTTCCCTCCTGCAAAATGGAAATTATGTTTTTTGATTAGAGTCTGGTGGCTGATTCTTGATCAGTTATTGCTTAATCAATCTTAGACAGTTGGCCTGTAGCCTGTACTGGTTCTAAGGCTTGTTCCATCCTAAGTGCAGGACTCGCACTTGCACTTCCATCTGTACCCAGGAGAACCTTCACAATATTTTCTCCTATGCCTGATGAAGGGTTTGTGCCCGAAAGCTTGCAATTAAAGAATTTTTTTTTTTGTAAAAAATCTAGTTGGTCTAATAAAAGATATCACTTCTACCACAAGTCCTGATTGCTTTTGTTTCTGATGCTAATTTCTATTTTTAACAAACTTACTATTTTATGAGATATTTGAGGAAGCGGAAGTAGGTGGCTTTAAAGCAGGAGTGAGCAAAAAACAGCCCACCAAGGGATTTTATCCAGCCCACTGGCCCAAGTGCAGGGGGCAGCCTATGGCCAGTCCTGCCACTCTTGGACATGCAGCTGGGCTGGGGCAGTGCAGTGGCCAGACTCAGCTCCCCAGCAGCCCCAGCAGTGACAGCTTCTTCCAGCTGTCACTGCCAGTGTTGCTGCTGCTGCTGCTGCGCAGACACCCTGGCCCATCTGCCCCACATCCACTGCTGGGGGCACCAGATAAAGGGGGTGGTCAGAGTCTCCAAGCAGACTGTCCCAGGACCCTGCAGGCAGGGCATCCTTAGCTGGGTGGATGGAATGGGACTGCTGGTGGGTGGGAAGTGGTGTCCAGGAGTGGGATGGGGAGTACGGCTGGGGCTGGTGCTGGGATTATGGGCCAGTGACAGCATGGATGAGGGCCCTGGGTAGAGCTGTGATTTGCTCCCTGCACAGCCGTGAAAATGGTGCCCATCACAGGGATGTGCGGTGGATCACAGCTGTGCCCCAGGCACTGGCCCCGTGCTGTCACCACCCCATGATGCTATCCCTGCCCACCCATCCCGCTTCTGCACTTTGCTGGGTGTAGCACATCTGTGGGAAAAATGGGTAAATGCTGCTGATGATCTAGATGCTCTCTTTATGAAGACCAATTGACTTCACCTGTTTTTATCATTCTCCCCAAATTGTAGGGATTAATCCCCAGGCTGTTCAGCCAGTATCTGATTTTCCTCTCAGTTTGCTCTGGCATTGAACAAGAGTAACTCATTGAAAATAATGGAATTAAATCATTGTAAAGTCAGTGAGAGAAGAATTTAGCCTTTAGGCCTTTCCATTCCTTATTTTATGAGTATTTCAGTGAATGCTGGATGATAGTAAGGAGTCATTTTGATTCCCATGTTCAAGTAACACTTCCACAAGCTTCGGCAAACATTATTGATTGGGATGATATAGCAGGGGATGGTCTTGTTCTGAGCAGGGGGTTGGACTAGGTGACCTCCTGAAGTCCCTTTCAACCCTAATTTTCTCTGATTCTATACCTTCCTGTGGTGGGATGTTAGAAATAGGTCCTTTCATTTTCAGATAATCAAACTCCTAGCCTTAGTAAATTTGTAGAACATAATTTGGGCTTTCTATACAAACTATTTTTTTTTAAAAAATCACTCCAATAAAAATATATGGTACATTTTAACTCTGTAAAAGTAGTTATTTTGCAGGCCATTCACTTTTCTAGAGAACAAGGATAGAAATGTGCTAACATAGAGTGGGTGCTGGAATCAAAAGCCTATTTAAATGAAGCATGGGCTTTAAAAGTCTTAGCATTTTACAATTCCAAACTCAAATGTACACCTTCAAAATATTTTCTGTAGCAAAACATTAGAGGCCATTAAGAGAACATATTTTACAAAGAAGTGAATGCACTTAAAATTTTTATATCTCTTTGGCTAACAGAAGAATATTAACAGAATAAAACATTAATTGTCAGCAGAAGAACAATATTAACTTTATAAGGCAACGTTTTTACTTTTTCTACAAATTAGCTGAAACTGGCAAAAGCCTAAAGTACTAAAAGAATTTAATTAGAACGTACACATTTGAAAAGGAAAAAAATACAAATGAAAAGGAGTTACAGTAATTTGAAGTATCTTTCATTTTAATTTCTTTCCCCTCACTTCACTGAGCCTTTTTTGGTTTGCTTTGCTTTGAGTGCATTATATTTTGCCTTTAATAAGCAAAACCCTGTTATCATGCATTTGTTATTCTCATAATCTGCTGTTTAGTCTTCTTTAAACCAAGAGGTACCCAGCTTTGCATGTCAGTTTTTGAGTTGCATTTTACACCTGAGTTCAAGCTGCATTCCAGGCTCATGCCAAATGCCACGCATAGTTAACTTGGCTATAAATAGGTACCTGGTTATTCAGGTTGGGGAGCCAAAGACAGCTGGACATGGTGCTAGGCATATCACTCCCTGGTGTGCTGTCGGCTTAAGACACTGGTATGTCATAACCACATCAGCCCAAGGGGTTCAAGAGTGCCCTTGACTTGACTGAGAACTGTACAATAATCAGCATAATGTTCATGTTTGTCACTGCCTCACTTTTATTCAGAGAAATGTTGTTCAGAGGATGAAATCATGTATGATCCCCTTTATTTAAAGCAGTGGAGGGGCCAGCCCTTTTGACAGGTGTGCTCCAAGGTAAGCCCTGCTCCTTCCCTAAGTTCCAATACAGTTTCTTTTCCCTTGCCTAATCTGCTGCTTCATTTTCATCTCCTATTTGCCCTGCCCGGCCTGCTGTTCTGCTTTCTGGTCCCTCTCCTATCTGTTTCTATGTTTCTTACTCCCTCCCTGATCTGCCAGGTGCCACACACAGAAGCTGCCTGCGGCACTTTTGGCATGTGTAGCGCAGGTTGGCCCCTTGTGGTTTAAAGAATACAGTGTGCTCTGAAGCACCACTGTAAATGATGATGTTTATAGTACCACTTGATTGTGAGAATCTCATAGAGTGCTCAGCATTGGTTTTATTCTGAAAATCCAGCCCACAAGATAGATAGCTGAAAATGGCCACACTCTTGGGGAAGCAAGTGTTGTTTTGGTATGGATGCAGACCTGGAATAAGAGGGTATTTACATTTGGCCATGAGCTGAAAGTTCAGGTTCTTACTTGGGTAAAGTAAGTCAAGGAAAGTTTTTAAATCCAAATAAAAGTGGACTAAGGACTTCAAGGTCTGGCTCCAAAGGGGTAGTTCCATAGAATCACTGCATTTTCCTTCAGGACTGGTTTCACTGTCCTTCAGTGGCTTGAAATAGATCCCTGAAGATGATTCAAGATCTCAGGGTGTTTACAGAAGTTGTTATTTTTGCCATTTAAAGCACTTTATTGCCATGACTTAACAGAAGTGCATGGTTTTACAGCGCTTTAAAAATGGGTATAGCACTTTAAATTAACCCTTGTTAAATGAGGTATTAAAGTTGAAGCACTGTATTTTGCAGTACTTTAGCAGCCTACAGTGCTTTACATATCTTCTGTACTCTGGTTAAATTTCTGACCAGTGGAGAAGCCCCAGAAGGCTGCAGAGCACCTCTGCCTCATAGTCTGGAACGCGTAGGGAGGCACTGGTCCCCCCTTCCTCCCCATCTCCTCCCCCCAACACTGCACTTCTTATATGTTTAAGAGCACTGTAACTTTATAGTCCTATAAAAAGTGCTCTAAATTACAGCATTGTAAGCCATGCATGGAGCACTTCTGTGTACACTTTCAGAAGATAAAACAAGTTGATAACTACATCCTGGTTAAACTGGAGGATTGGCTTAGGGCTGGAAAGAATAGAATTCAATTATTTTCTTTCTTTCTCAGTATAAAAACTTTACTAAGGTCTTTCACTGAACTCTGTTGGGATGGATAGAACTGCGGGAGTTGGAAGGGTTGAAGTCCCTCAGATACAAGCCAACACTGAGTTCCTTGGAAAAAATTGCTTCCATTTCTAGGTGGGAAGCCAGTTTATATAATTCCACTTTGGGATTGTAAGTTGTAGCAGTTCATGAAGTCTGCATTGAGGGGGAAGGCATGCATGCAGGCCCATTTCCAAAAACACACTTGTCACTCCTATTGTACTCTGTCACAAGGAATAATTTATTACTAATATTCTTGAGAGAGAATCACTTTTCTAGGACCCTTTCCTCTTTCCAGAACAAACATGAGCTACCCCCTTCTCCCTCCCCATACAGCATCTGTCTCATAAAACACTAGTTTGTGAGGCCTAACAGCAGAACAGGAGGAAAAAAAGGCCCTTGCATTATACCATGACTAGAGAGAAAGTCAAAAGGCCTTGGCTGGTTTCTTGTCAGAGTAGTGTAATTTGCAGGATATGAGACCTTACCTGATATTTTGCCCTGTGACAGAACTGGAGAAAGAATGAAAAATGGCATAAATGTCATCTTTTCTTGTTACAATTTCCTGGTCCTCGCTGGATGGTTTACTAGCTAAGGACAACATTCTGACCCTTTAAAACAAACTCTGCTGTAGTTTCCATTGTCTTTTATTTTCCTTTATTTAGTGACTTTTCTACACCTTCCTCTTGGTAATTGATGGATGGAAAATCACTTCTCAGTTAGAACTAATTAGTTAATTATCTGAGACTTTTGCTCATGGAACAGGTACCTCTTAAAGACAGGAATTGATGAAATGGCCTCTGTTTCTTGGGTGTGCCCGTATTTCAAGCAAACCCTCTTCCCTCCCCCACTAAATTACCATCATGCACATAAAATAGTGATGCAGGCTGCTACAGAGATCTGGCATTTGGTTTTCATTTCTAGGCTTTGGAGGATTGCATTGGACCACTCAATTCGTACCGGGGGTAATGCCATGCTTCATTGCTGATGGATTTGGAGCAGTGACAAGAAACAACAGAGCAGCACCTCCCATGTAACCTTCCCTTAACCTCCAGGGTTTTTTTTCCTAGTTTACAGCAATATCATAAAGAGAACAGTAGTGAATACTCCTTCAAAGGCAGCCAACCCTTGTTTTTCCTTATCAGCTCAAATCTTTGTTGCCTGGAGCTGTCTAAATCATTTCACTTGCTAAAATATAAAGACGATTTTCTTGTGAAATGTTTAGGCTTGTAAGACTCGTGCATGAAGGACCAAAAGGCACTTTGTCTAGCTGCGCTGGGAAATAGAATCTCAGTGAACTCATTGTTTGGTTTCCTAAGATTGGTTATTACAGTCTAGCTTGGCCAGAGCTACCACCACCAAAATACCATTCTAGAATCAGTGTCTAGGCCTCCTGGGCTAGGGACGGACATTGCACATGAACTGGTTTAAGTGATCAATAACTGGTTAAAACCTGTAACAGAATGTAAGTTCTGTTCACATAAACCAGTTTGAAAATCACTGAAACTGGTTTAAGGTAAACCTGGTTGAATGGAGTATAAGACTTAACTGATTTGTGTCAAACCAGTTTATGCAGTGCCTGCCCCAGACCCCTTGCTGGTTTAAGTTAAACTAGACTCCCCTAGCATCCTGGCATGCTCTTGGGGCTGGGCTCTGCTCCACAGCAGAGCTGACCCATCCCCTTTGCTCCCTAGGCAGAGCTCTGGCATAGACTGCAGGCACAGCAGCATCTGCCTGGCTTCCCCTTGCCTTACCCCGCACCTTGCTGCTCATTGCTCAAGCAGGAATCCCTTCCTCCCTTCCTCCTGTCTCCCACAGCACAGACCCCAGCTCCACAGACCCTAGGCATGTGGTATGCTAGCTAATGCTGAGAGGCATCTGGGTGTGTCTCCAATTTCACTAGGACAGGCAGACAGAACAGTGACCAGTTAGGGGTTTTTGCAGCTAATCAACAGGTCAGCTAGTAATGTCCCTCTTTAGGAAAAGCTGTTCAAGAGCTTGAACTTTCCTGTCCGGAGCAGGGGGGGGCTGGACCCAATGATCTCATGAGATCCCTTCCAGCCCTAAACTTCTGTGAATCTGTAATGGAGACAGGATATTGTTTTGCTGTTATCAGCCCCCTTGCTTGCTTGCTGCCTTGCTGTAGACAGGATAAAGAAGAAGGGACAAAGATGGAAAAGCTCCGTATCAGCAAGAGATGCATGCACTGCACCCCACCCTCCCCCTGCCTCCGAGTGCTAGCCCAGGGCTTGAGTCTGGCAACACTCCTGCCCCTTGAGTGGGAGAAAAGCTTCAGATGGTGCAGGCAGGCTTCCCTAATCAGAATGTCCTGCCTAGACCTGGACACCCCCCACCCCCTCCACTAAGCCTTGTGGAAGGGAAGGGAGGGCTGCTCTAGCACCCCTGAGCTTCTAGCCTGAGTCACTGCATGCATGTGCATGAATTTCCTCAGTCCAGGGAGAATGTCTATTCGGTTACAAACCAGTTCAGCCTAGCCAGGTTAAACTACATTGCAAAGGTTGAATCAATTCACACTCAGGTTTTTTGAATGTCTGTCCCTAGCCCCTGTCCTACATTCACACAAAGTATTCAAGGCATTTTATGCAGACTACTTTGCTGCTGGGCATCCATGTTATGAATGTCAAAATATCATCTCCTCACTAGTTAGTGAACAGCAAATTGCAGGCTTTATTTATTTATTTATTTATTCATTCATATTCTTAGCTGGCATCCACAAGTCTCTGATATGCTTTGCAGACATGATACAATTCAAGTGAGCAAGACTGAACATGTAGAAGGTAATCAGATACCATGGTGATAGACACGGCCTAGGAATCTGGACCAGGAATGGTTAAGAGAAACAATCTGTCTCTGTATTCCTTAGAGGCAATACCATGCTCATTCTGTCTGTGCTTATGGTTGGTCCAGGCAGGGTCAGTTTCTGCCATTACAGTGCAATGTTGATTTATTATTCTTTGTGGCAGTCCACTTAATATTTTAAATAATACTTAGGATCTGGAGTTTTCTGACCAGTAAGCATTACACCATTAGTTTGTTAGTTCTTTTGCTCCTCAAGTCTCCCCAAACAGCTGCATCCTGTAGGAAGTTCATCACTTCTCCTGGGTTGGATCCTACAATGAAAAGAGAGGGCCCGACTGGCTTGGTGTCATTTTAGCACATATATTTTATATGCTGAAATCCCACAATAATACATAAGACTGAGGGATTCCCTCAAAGGCAAGAAATGCGTGTGTCTTCTAACTTCCCTTAGATGGAATTGTTCCATGTTAAGATAATTGGTTTGCATGAGCACCCCAAGCTCAGGGGCTGACCAAAATCAGAAAGTCTTTTTGGTTAGAGATGTCCATGAGATTTTTGGCACTTCCTGCTTCTGATCAGACTGCAAAGGTGGTAAACCCAGATATTTTTGTATTCTGATTCATTTTCAAGCTGCTGGAAGGGGCACTTGCAGATGAAGGTGAAGGTATAGGTCAGGGCTTAGTTTATTAGAACTGTTCTTCCATCTCTCATATCAGATATTTAATTATTGAGTTATTCATGACAAATGCAGCAAGTAACTTCTGAGAGATCCTGTGAGGCAAAACTGATTTAATTTCCTTTAATACATGGCCTGGATGGAATGGACCCAAGAGTGCTAAAAGAGATGGCTGACATAATAGCATCAATGATGAGGATATTTGAGAACTTGTGGCACTCAGAAGAGGTTCCAGAAGATTGGAAAGAAGCCAATGTGGTGCCTATTTTCAAGGTAAGAAGGAAGGAAGATCCAGGGAACTACAAGCCAATCACTTTGACCTTAATCCTGGAAAGATCTTGGAAAAAATCATCAAAGAATCCATTAACAACAGGATAATGGAAGGCAACATTCTGAGAGATAGCCAACATGGCTTTGTTCCTGGTAGGTCTTGCCTGACCAACCTCATTTCCTTCTATGACCAGGTGATGCAGCACCTGGAGAAGGGAGAAGAGATTGATGTAGCATATTTAGATTTTAAAAAAGCCTTTGACTTGGTCTTGCATTATGTCCTCACAGTAAAATTGGGGAACTGTGGCCTCAATAACCTTACAGTCTGATGGCTGGGGAACTGGTTCCGTGGTTGGACCCAGAGAGTGATAGTTAATGGAACCAAGTCAACATGGCTCATGGTGACCAGTGGCGTCCCCCAGGGTTCAGTACTCTTTAATATATTCATAAATGATCTGGATTCAGTTGTCAGAGGCAGACTGGCTAAGTTTACAGATAACACCAAATTATGGGGAACTGCAGTTATGGTAGAGGATAGGCTGGCAATTCAGGGCAACCTGGACAGGATTGTGAGGTGGGCAGATAAAAATCTGATGACATTAAATACAGAGAAATTCAAGGTGCTCCACCTTGGGAGAAAGAACCCACATCATACTTATAGGCTCAGCTGTGCTACGCTCACTAGCATCACAACTGCAAGAGACATGAGTGTCATGATTGATCGCAAGATGAACATGAGGCACCATTGCAATGCCAAAGATGACAAAGCAAATAATACTCTGGCTTGCATTTACCGATGCATCTCAAGCAAGACCCAAGAAATCTTTCTTTCGCTTTACTCAGCCTTGGTGAAGCTGATGCTGGAGTACTGTATCCAGTTCTGGGCTCCACACTTTGGAAGGGATGTGAAGAAGCTTGAGAGAGTCCAGAGGAGAGCCACACACAAGGCTTATGAGGAGCAGCTGAGAGGCATGGGAGTCTTCAGCCTAGAGAAGAGAAGGCTCTAGGGGGACTTGGTGGCAGCTTCTAAGTATATAAGGGGTGTGCATCAGGAACTGGGAGAACATTTGGTACTCCAAGGGGAGAAAAGGTCTAATGGTCACAAATTGCTAGAAGACCGTTTCAGACTGGACATAAGGTAAACCTCTTTACTGTCTGAATTTCCAGAGTCTGGAATAGACTCCCCCCCAGAAATGGTGCAAGCACATACTCTGGATACCTTTTAAGAAATGCCTGGATGCTTATCTTCCTGGGGTGATCTCACGCCATCTGACTTCCTGCCCTTTGGGCAGGGGGTGGACCCGATGATCTTGTGAGGTCCCTTTCAGCCCTAATGTCTATGAAATCTATGGTTCTGGGATGGGAGGCTTGTTCAGGCTGCCAAAAGTGGGTATCCCAAGAAATGGCAAGGGATACTAAGACATGTTCTAAAACATGATCACTAGAGATGTACCTGAACCAAAACAGAAGACCCAAGCACATCCAAACTTTGCAATTCACTCTTAGTCTCATGATCACTTTAAGTTCAGCAGAGACTATGTGCAGTCATCTAAGGGCTGACTTGCTGGACAGCTCCACACAGCAGCTGAGACTAGAAGCAGCAGGGTTGGTAGTTAATAATTATTAGCTACTGAACACTAAGGCTGTGCGACGCTTCAGTCCCTGATTTGATTCAATGGAGATTCGGCCTAATTCAGTGGCCAAATCTGAATCAAATCAGGAGACCCTTTAATCTCTTTGAATTGAATTGGAACCCTCTGAATTGATTCAGAGAGATTCGGAAAGCTTTGGGGATTCAGAAAGTACCGGGCGGCTTATGAATGCTACAATGCTGGGACAGATGGAGTGTCCCACAGGAGCACGGGGGGTCCCCAGTGTGCTTGGCAGCAGACCCGGAAGGTGACCAGAAACACTTCTGGTCCACTTCTGGATCTGCCAAGGAGCACGCCGGGGGGCCCTCCTGAACCCCCCTGGCTCAGTGACTGGTGCCTCCTGGGTCTGGGGGAGTGTCCGGGGTCTCCCCACAGCTGATTGCTGAGCCTGGGGGACACAGGGGAGGGGGGACATACATGCACTCCCCGGCAGACCTGGAAGTGAACTGGAAGTACTTCCGATCCACTTCTGAGTTCGCCGCCAAGCACAAGGGGGGCCCTTCCATGCTCCTATGGGACACTCCATGCCCTCCAGCATTGCAGCATTCGTAAGTTGCATCTGGTACCTCAAGGTATGTAGAAAAAACATTTAAAGCTTTGTCTATGGCTGAATTGCTGATTCTTTGAATCTTCAGATTTGGATTCGGCCGAATTGAATCGGGGACAGTGATCCGAATCAATGAATTGAATCGCTGTCCCTGATTCCGGCCGAATCTGAATTCAAATTGCCCACCCTTACTGAGCACCTGTAAGCTTAGGGTTTATAGTATCTGACTGGTCATTTTCCTTCTGTAGAATTTCCCCTGTCATGTCTATTGTCTTACAGAAATATGAAAAATGAAGTTTCTATTTATAGTGAAATTTGTTTTGATGGCCTCCTGCTTCTCCCAAAATTGTTTAAATCAAAACTTTAAATGCAAAAACTATGTTGTACCTGTTTCCCAAAATCTCTCTCTCTCTCTCTCTCTCTCTCTTGTATAATAATTATTTTGTGGTTGAAAGGGTTTTTTTTGTAGTTGTTAAAATCGGAAGAACTTAAAATTTGGAAGGAAATTTTTTCTGTGAATTTTTTTAGGTTTAAAAGACAACTTTGCTTTGGGGGGAGGGGGCGGGAGAAGGGGTGGAGGAGGAGGAGAATTTCAGTGGAAACCTTTTGACCAGCCATCAGGTTCTATAACTTTTAGCTCAGCCTCCAAATCAAATGATTCCCTTTTGCTGTCCCCTTACCAGTCACATTCTAATGAAAAATAAATCACCAACAAAGGCTCATTTCCTTTCCCTGGCATACTTAAAGTCTTTTATTCTCACTGATTGACTGTCTGAGATCGTATATCTTCTCCTATAAAACATTAGATGTACTATTTACATTTTTCCCTATGATCCCCCTTGACTGATGTCAGATAAAGTAACAGGAACAAAATAAACTTAAACTTAAAGGAAAAAAAATCTCTTAATGTCTCCTCTTAGAGGCAGAGTTTTTTTTCCTTTTGGGGGGTTAGGTGCTCAAAGAACTGTTTTAGCTGCTTCTTCTGCCTCTTTTCTGTTTCAGATGGAAGCCAGTGGAAATTCTGCCATTGATTTAAAAGGAATAAGGGTCAGTCCTTATGTGTGCAAATCCATCAAATTGCCTAGTGTGCAGCAGTTTCACTCTTTCCTGGGTGCCATTCAAACCCATCAACAAGCAAAATGAATCTGTGCGGCCACACTGTACACTTCAAAATCTCTCACTGTTACCCAAATGTCAGAACTGATTGTAGGTGCATAAATGGAATGATGCCAACTCACATCTTGAGCTTTGCTGGTTCCTCAAGGCTTTTGGGATTAAGATCTGTGTGTGTGTGTGTGTGTGTGTGTGTGTGTGTGTATATGTATATATGTATGTATATGTATATAAAAACAGATCTTACTATATATAACAGATATATGTATGTAGTTATCAGTGTAGGGGGATGCTGTTCTGACTATGCTCAGAGTAGGAAGGAACCATTTTTACATTAGCTGTTTCCAGAGTTGAACTGTGCTTCGAGCCATCTTTCTTCTCAGGTGTTCCAAGGTATACTTGCCACTCAGACAGGATACAACTTCTGAGAATGATATCGGACCTTCAGCCAATGCCAGCAGATATGCCATTGGTTTATACCAGATTCCTGAAAGCAATTTGCCTACAATACATTGTGTTAGTTAGACGTTGTGCTGATCCAAAAGGCTACTCTGAGATTTAAACTGTTGCAGTTCAAAGGCTAATCAGCAATCCTTCCTTTAAGGAAATGTATCAAAACCTTCAGACCTTTCTTTTGACTGCATCAACTCCCACAATTTTCAGAAGGGTCTGGCTCACTTTTATCTGTTCTGAGCAAGCCCATTTGCTATCTCAGTCAGTGAACTGTTCAGTTAGTGTCAGGAATAAAATGTGAAAGGAAAAAAGCATTTGGTTCCTGTCAGGTAGATGAAAACTTAGTTTCTTTCCTCTTTTTTTCTGTCTCCTGGAGAACAAGCTGTATGTGGAAGGTGACCTTTCCCCTCTTCCCTCCCCACCTGAGCTGAAAGAAATTCAGATGACACATCTAGTGACAGATAGATACAAGCATGAGCAAATTGTGCTTGAACTTGCTCCAGAGAAAATTGTTACAAGGCGGGCACACAGATTTGGCAGCATTAGGGAAAGCACAGATCATAGTCAAATGTTTGTGTCATTTGGAAACACCAACAAGAGGGGGCATGGAGGGATGAACAGGTGAGCTCTAAAGGTTACTGTGGAGGACATAAAATAGGGCTCAAAGTTAGACTTTTGAAGAATGCTTTCCATTTGAGGAAAGTTCAGATGAGATCAGATTAATCTCAACAACCCACAGTTTTGTTTCTTTCATAATTTTATGTGATTAATTTTTTTTAAATGGGGCAGTATGGCATCTCTATATTCACAAAAGCTTTTCCTGATATATGTCTAGACAGAGGAGAAGGTGTACTTTAAATGCAGTGCAGGGTAGCATCCTGAATCATAGCAGCTACTCCAGAGATTTTGCTGGTAGAACTTGTCCCCACTCTGAGAACTGAAGATAAAAGATTGAACTGGATTCTGATCTTGATTGCAATGGTGGAAATCTAATAGGTTGAAAGTACTTGGAATTAGACATATTCTGAATGTATACCTGTTTGAAATGAAGTGCTAGCCAAGCATTGTGGTCAATGTAATATATGCAATCTAAGAGCATGAAAGAAAAGTATTGGATCTAGGGTGAATCACAGTCCCATTGAAGTCTATGGGAAAATTCCAATTGATTCAGCTGAATCATTGGCAAAAACTGAACTAAGCTATGACTTTTTCAGAATTGTGAGCAATGTTTTCCAATCAAGATCTAAAACTGGAGTCCATGCTCCCTTAGTTATATGATTGTACAGGCAAATGAGGTAGATAGAAGTGCAGATACTTATAATTCAACTTGCAAGTCATTTTCTGGGCACAAAACTACAGATCTGCATGCTGTGTGGAAGGCGACAACAAATTTCACTCCCCCAAAAAGAAATGCACATCACAGTCCTTTGAAAAATGTTTCTAGATCTATCAAAATAGCATCTCCAATTTAAACTACTGTATGGGGCTGAATTGGTTAGTTCATAATATGGGTTTAGGTGTCTTCATTAATTTATGTGAAGCAGGCCATTGATTTCAGATTCAGGTTCCATCATGGTAAAAGATACCTCTCCATCACATGGCCTTAAAGAGGTGGGAGTTTACAGTGCATTGCAATGCTTCGTCATTCCTTCAAGATGTTCTAGGTAAGTAGGAAGGAACAGCTCTGCTCCTTACAACAAACAGCTCTTAGCCATTTAGAAAGTAGACTCTGCAACCAAAGGGACAGCAAGGAATGCATGAGCTTGGCATGCAGCCACTTTCAAGGACTGTCTCAGAGTCAGCCTGTGATGCACAGGCTGAGACAAATGAAACCTACAGGATTGTCATGCAATTATCTTGTATGCCAAACTCATTATGGGCAAATCACATATTGCTTCAGTCTCCCTGAGGTGTGTGCCAGTCTGGTAATTAATAATTCTGGGCCAAATTCAGATTGAGCATAAGCAGGTGCAACTCCAGTGAAATCAATTTATTACACCAGGATCCAGATCTTTTGCCCTGCCAATGCATTCTTTCAAGCCAGCATTATGCCCCAGGGCCACCAAAATTTCTTCTTCCTAAATTGTAATTTAGAGTGAACTTAAAGCTACTCTGAATTACACCCAAATCAATGGCCTCTGAAAGATGGCTCTGCAGCTTGCTAGAGCTGTGTGCTCTAGTTGCATTCTCTCCTGCACAAGGCACATTTTTATACTATTTAGGGGATACTTAGCTGGATATCTAAACTATATTTTAGTGCCCTTTATGATCCTAGAATTATGGAAAGATACCAGGAAGAGAGCTAGGTTCCAGGCCTAGAGCTGAATTTGATTTTATAACTTTAGTAATAAAAGCAGTAAATCCTCACCATAGTAAACTTTCTGTTGAACAAAGAAATTTGGCAACATTTTGAGCTTCCTTCCCTGATGATGTTAGCTGTTCTTGGGAATCCCCTGTGTTATTTAGGACCCTATTCTGTAGTTTGGTCTTGGCATGTAGTTAAAAGTCTATTTACAAATGCTCAGGTATATACTAATCCATGGCCTGGTTCAACATCCAAGGGCCAGACTCTTGTTAAGAGCTGATATTTCATAGATTTCATAGATATTATGGCTGGAAGGGACCTTGGAAGATCATTGAGTCCAGCCCTCTACCCCAGGGGCAGAAAGTCAGCTGGGGTTGCAGGATCCCAGCAAGATAAACGTCCATTTGACTCTTAAAGGAATCCAGAGTAGGTGCTTGCACTACCTCTGGCGGCAGTCTGTTCCAGGATATGAAAAGTTACAAAAAAGGAAAGTGTTTTTATTGCACAATAGCAAACCATATTAGTTCTACAAAGCCCAGGAACTATACTGCATAGTCACGTGTGCCATCTACTGATGTTTAATCTATTAACAAAGTATTTAAAGATATGCAAGCATCTTATTTGTAGAACTGTTCCCTCAGACTGTAATGAGCATAGGGTCAGGCTTTCACATGGGAAGTTTCCATCAGCCCAGTTTCCAGATCTGTTGCTCTCACAACTCACTGATGAGGGTGTAGTGTGAACAAGGTCGAGACTGACCCTTTGTGCCTTTTGAATTAAATCAAATGAAAGTAGCTGCCCTTCATTCTGGAAAATTAATTTCAGCTAGGCTGATAATGTTTAGAATAAATTCTATTTACAAAACTGTCTTGAACGAAGCTGTCTCTGTAACAAGAAGACCAAGTGAAAAGTCAGCAGCCCTGTTTCACAAAGGTCTCAGACCCAGCTCTGTCACACACAGTAACATGGATGGGATTTTCATTGATAAGAATGATCTGAGACACTGCTCTTTAATGGCCTATACTAGGCAGCTTGTAGGCTGAACAGGCAGTCCTAAAACCTCTTCCAGAGACAGCAAAATGCACTGAAATGCACATTATGGCCATACAGGCTTGTTCACAGGGCTTGCCCCAATGGCAGCCTGTAATGGGAAATGACACATTCATGTTGAAAGCCTTAAATGTTCCTTAGGCATATTGACAAAAACTGCGTGCTGCTCCTTAGGCATGTGAAAGAACATGAAAGAGAACATTTCTTCTCTGCTGATTAAAACCTTTTTATTTCCACAAGAAACTCATGAAAAATTAACCTTTAGCATTCTAGGCTCTTTTATTTTTTTTTTGCCTCTGCTAAATGTTTTGTCCATTGAAATAAAGTATGGATGATGGATTAATCTATGGACTAACTCAAGGCAACCAGCTGTGTGGTGGAAAATCTTCCTAGAGGTGAGTTGTATTGACACAATGTGCCCATATTTCATCAGGAGGTCTTCTTTCACCTGACACTTATCCTTCACCCAAGATTAAACTTTTACTAGTGTAGGGCCCCAATAGCTCAAGAAATGGTGGTGCTAAGGAATGGGAGGGGACATCTGCTGTTCAGAGGATTCACTCCCTAGGGTTTCTTTGGTTTTGCCAAACTCCCTAGAGTTTCTTTTGGCCTGCCATTTTCTAAGTTTTGAACACTGATCCCTCCAGCTAGCTGCAAAAAAACACCCAGTAGACCAGCTCTGAACATTTATATCAAAATGCAATAATGACATTTACCACATTTTCCAACCAGGTGTTATTTTAAACTGTATATTTACATTATTTCACTGCAGAGCCAGAAAAAGTATGCTACCCTAATGGAATAGATCCCTAATGTTGGTGGTATGAGCACACACTTCAAAAAAGATTCTGTATATAAAATAAACACATGTATAACATCCTGAAACCTCTTCTTTCAAATCAAACAAACAAACAAAACAAACAAAAAAACCCATGAAGTTTTTAGTCACTCATTGGTTAGGAAATACCAGAATAGAGCTGTCCTTGCTATCTCAACTTGGCTTATGTTCACACATTTATGTATTATGATTCAGTCTTTAATTACAGTTTTTTCTCTATAGGCCGTATGGCTCACTAAATGAATTGATAGTTAGTTATTGAATATTTCTTTTTATCTTACTCATTCAGTGTGTGGCCCTGGGCCTTATTATAAAATGCACCATCCAAACTCTGCCATGAATACAGAATTATAATATCAGTTTAATTGTATATGGAATGGTCTAAAGAATGCGCAGTTTAGCAGCTAAATGTTAGGGCTAGGGACAGGAGTTGCACATAAACTGATTTAAGTTATCAGAAACTGGTTTAAACTTGTAACAGAACAGAAGTTGGCTGAAACTGGTTTAAGATAAAGCTGATTGAATGTAGTATCAGACTTAGCTGGTTTGGGTCAAACCAGTTTATGAAACTTTTGTCTCAGACCCCTTCCTGTTTCAAGGTAAATCACAGTCCCCCAGCATCCCAGCATGCTTTCCAACCCTAGGCTGGGCTGGCCCAGCTGCTCTCTGCTCCAGTAGCTAAACTCTGGCTGGGGTCTGAGGTTGGGGAGTTAAACTTCCTTTCCCCTGAGTACAGAGCTGCCCTGCCACATCTAAAACTTACTGCTGGCTATGACTATGGACTACAAATCCCAGAGACACCTGGAAGCAGGAAGAGGAAGTGATGAACAACCCTGCACAGTCCTGCTGCTGTGATTCTGGACTGCAAATCCCACAGACTTTGGGAGCAGGAGGAAGAGGAAGTGAACATACAGCCCATGCTGACTGTATGCCAGAAAGCTGTGCTGTAGCACCCTTGAGTCACTGCAGGTATGTGGCTGCATTTCCTGAATCAAAAGTGAATGCCTGTACAGATGTTTCTCAATTTAATCTCTGCAGTTTACAGTAACCTGCAAAGACTGAATCAGTTCAGCCCCTGGCTTTTTGACTATCTGTACTTAGCTAAAAAGGTTTGTTCAAGTGACTTAACTGGTATTACTTACGAACTCTGTGACAGAGGCAAGTATAGCATTTGGATAACAGCTGAATTCACTACAAGACCCCAATCTATTCCTAGGGCATCATACATCCTGGGGGCATCTACACATGCACTTTGCTGGAAGTTGATTAATTAGCTGTGCAGTAAAGAGTCACTGTCTACATGTATGGTGCTATTAGACAAGAGTAAAACAATTAACCCTGCTATTGGATAGTACTGCTTGACATAAGTACTATCCTGTGGTAGAGTTTAGTGCTCTGCAAGCAAGCATAGATGATGACTAGAACTGGCCGGGAAATGAGGGTGCTACAGTGTTGGGGCTGCCTGCTGCCTAGCTCTGTGCTGAACCATCCTCATGCCCCAGCCAGCTCCTATGCAGCATGTTGATCTGGGGCAGAGCAGGTCCAGGCTGGCAGGCTGACCACCATCTCCCTGCCCTCCAGGATCCCTGGTAGCCAGAACTGTGCTACCCTGGCTCAACATGCTGCACTCCTGGGTGCATATGTAAACATTGCACTGGGGAGCAATATATTCCGATAGAAACTGCACTGGAATTTATTCATCCATGCTAATTGTACCTGTAAATGCACTCCTTGTGCAGGGTTCTGTGATAAAATAGCACATGACCATGTAATTAAACGCTGTTTCATAGGTTGGATTGGCATTTCTAATTCCTGAGTCCTTGATTTTTGCATCCTTAATATTCTCTTAATGTAACCTGGGGATGTAATTTCTTAAGAGTTTTAAAATAAAAACAACTTACCACTGTGTAGACTCCTACTGTTCCCCAGGTTGGGTAACCAGCAGGACCCAGCCTAGGCTACTGCTACTGAACCTCGTGGAGTAACTTGTATCTGTAGTAGGCTGTTGTTTATGGACCAGTTTTATCCATTGCCCACACTTAGCCAGTGGATTACAGAGTTATTTGTGGACAACAATGGAATGTAGGGATTTGGACACCTGAGTCCAATTCTGGGCTTTGTAGAGGAAAACTTATGAACTTTTCTGTCCCTATATATTTAGGCTAGATATCAGGAAGCACTACTTCACGGTCAGGGTGGCTAGGATCTGGAACCCACTTCCAAGAGAGGTGGTCCTGGCTCCTACCCTGGGGGTTTTTAAGAGGAGGTTAGATGAACATCTTGCTGGGGTTGTTTGACCCCAGTATTGTTTCCTGCCATGGTGGGGGGGTTGGACTAGATGATCTACTCAGGGCCCTTCTGACCCTAGAAACTATGAAACTATTCACTAGATTGTCTCTGTTCCCTTCCACTCCACATTATCTCCTGCTCTCCTCACCATATGCTCCTGTCCCCTGGCAAAAGATTGCCATAAAGCTGTCCTTTGATGAGTACTTTCACTTGTCTGAGCAGAGGGAACACATAAGGACAGAGCTGTGTGGGCATGTGGACATGTTGTGCCATGGACACTCCATGCAGTGTTGCAGCCTAGGGGGCTTCCATAATATAAGAATGAGCCTAGAGCTGTCTAAAATTATACTAAAGCCTCTCTAGCCTTCAGAGCATATGCAGATTGTCAGGGGGCAAAGGCAACTTGAAGCTACTTCATCCTCCTGTCTGATGGGCTGTATAAACACAGTCTTCCTAGTATTATTAACACTGAGTATTCTTCAGTAGTTCCCAAAAATACCCAGTCAGGCCATAGATCCCATTGTGCCCAGACCTGTACAGACACCCAGAGAGACACAATATCTCCCCAGACACTGTGTTTGGCTGTGGTTCCATACAGCGTAGCTTTTTCCTGCTCTTGGGCTGAGTATCTTTTATCCTTGTAGCTATGTGTTCCAGTAACTGTAGTTGTACTTAGTGGTATGTTTTGAGGTGCTGTGCTCCCCTTCAGCTCCATTTTGAGGGAATCTCCAACAAAACAATATTGCTTAAGTTTTGGGATAATAAATGTGACTCAAAATAGCATTTATATTTATAACCTATCTTGTTTGATCCTTTTGATATGTGTTTGGAGGCTAACTGACCCCGTAATTAAGCACTTGCATGTTTTGCCCTTACCCAATTTTTCTCTTCGATATTAATTTTTTTTTATGTTACAGCAAGGCACTTTATTTTTTGAGGTATATATTATATTGTCTGCTTTTGGATTATCATTCCCAGGCACTGCATGGTTTGCAATTATTTGTAAAAATGGCTTTAATGGCCCAGTATGGGCTGCAGTAAACTATGCCAGGCAGGGGCTGACATTCTGTCTTGGAAACAAGACTTTTTTGACCACTGCTGTTTCTTATGGAGCCAATCATTCCCTTGAATATCGTGCATTCAGAAATATGCAAGCATCACATGGATGGAGACAGTGAGTCGCAACCTGGGAGAGACAGATTTTGAAATAGTCCTGGATTTCTGTAAAACATGGACATAACCTGTGTAGCAGATAATGGCAGGATTCAATCAGTTTATCTCCACTCTGCTTAATTTTGCAACTGTAGCACCCCCATGCTTACAAACAGTTCTGCACCTGTCAGCTTCTGTGCACATGAGTTCTGACTCCTGCCTTCATTGGGGCTTATTCATCCGTCTCGCCTCTCCCTCTCACTCTGCCACTATTTTGCTTTTGGCTGATTCAAGCCCCACACATCATCAGGCAGTATCAGCAACTCCCAAACTCTTCCTGAATGACAGTATTATTTAAAATGGTTTTTAATAAAATATATTATTTTATATATAAAATATAAAGGGCAGCTCCAAAAGGGGTTATGGGTTAGATGGAATTAGTTGAGGTTTTTAGAAGTGCTCCTAATGAAAATCTATACTACTTGTATGCCTAAGTCATTTGTCTTCACAGATGCAAGAACCAAGTCAGATTCACTGCATTATACTGAGCTAGGGCATATGTAGATGAAACAGGGGCCCTAAATTAAATTGGTGGGTTTTAAAAAATACCACTTCAGTTTAGGGCTCACTAACCCCCCAGGTCCTGCACACACCCTGCTGACTTACCTGCCTCTCCAGTGGGGTGGGGAGGGCAAGCTGCCAACAGGCAGTGCCATCCCTGGGCTGTGCGGGGGCTGGTGCTTTCCTCCGCAGCAGCTGCGGCCCTCCCCAGGAGGCACCCACCCGCAGGCACCTGACTTGGGCGGTCATGGGGGGCACCTCAGCTGTGAAGGGAAGCACCAGGCCCCTGTGCAGCTCAGGCAGGCAGGCAGGCTCCAGGGGGAGGGGGAGAAAGATGAAGCCTGCCATTTCTCTTGGGCAGAGCTTCTTTTCTGGGCTGCTGTCAGGCTGCCTGCAGGGCTTTCTGCAGAGCCATAAAGCCGCACGGAGCCCAGTGCTTTGCTCCCCGGCTGTAGGGGCAGCAAACTAAAACTCCTTGTAGGAGTTCTAGTTTGCTGCACCCCAAGTCATTTAAGGTGCATTACGTTGCTGAATTTCCTACAGCGGCTGGAATTAATGCGCAATATGCTGATGAAGTGTGCAAACATTGACATCATTAAAGCAGTGCAAAAACATTTAGCCTGCTTTAAATTGTTATGCAAACATGTCTCTCGTTTTGTCTACACACAGCCCAGTACTGAGATACCATACAGAGTAACAATGTTTCTCTGTATCCTTCACTATAACTTGTTCTGTTGCCCAAATGATGAAGAACTAATGCAGAGGTTCTCAAACTGTGGTCTGTGGATGACCACTGGCCCGTGAGCTCCATTCAGATGGTCCACAGAAAGGTTGTGGAACAATTGAGAATATCTGTACTTGTAAGGTAAGACTACTGATATTAAAATATGAGTTGCGAGCTTTGATTTGTAGAACAAAAACAAGTTTAAGCGGTCCGCCGAGACCCTCAGCAATTTTCAAGTGGTCCATGAAAAATAAAGTTTGAGAACCACTGAACTACAGTATTGTAGCTTTCACTGATTTGGGAGGACATGTTGGAGTCTAAGCATATACAGCAGAGCAATTAGGTTTAGGTTTTAGGAGGTCTGAATTATGAGAAAGCATTAGATTTGCTAAACTATTGTAATTTGTCTTAGACAACTGGATAAAAGTTTGAATCATGGGCATATCTGTCTGTCTGTTTGTGTTGGATGGAAAGATGGCTGAACCATTTGGATGAAGAAAGAACTGGCCCATGCCTGCAACCTACACTTGATTTGAACCATACAACTGAACATTGCTGGAGTCACAGAAAAATAGATTATTTTTTAGAACTGAATCCATCTTAATTACAGTTCTCTCTCAATTTTGGGGTTTCAGCTGGGTCAAAAAGATGAACTATTAACATATTGTGAAAGAATTGTTCCCTTCTATTTGCAACCCAGTCAGAAGCACAAGGTACCCAGTACCTAAAACCCCCCCAGTGATAAACTCCCAAATGAATGGGCAGTTAGATCCTTAAAGGAACTTTGCATTTCAGCTTTATGCTACTTGAGAGTGCTGCTTGAAGAATACTGGGGAAGAAATGGCTTGATTGGCACTGCCATGAGGCTGTGATGGTCTTTAGTCCTGTCCCTGCATTCTGGTCACAGAACCTGATCACTGATTATTGAGAGGCAGCGTTCTGCTCTGGGGATACTCTTGGCTGACACCACCAGTAATGGTGTGTTGTCACTGATGGGCCATTTGCCTTCCACAGGTCCCTTTAAAAGATTCTGATTGCATATGTACTATTGTAATGAAGCATGTATCAAGAGACATGGTTATCTGGCATTTTCTTTAAATAATGTATAAACAGGTACATTAGCACCACTGCACAGGCAAAGTGTACCTTGTCTCTGAGAGTGGAATACACACTTCACACCTGCAGTGCAATCCTTTTATATGCAAGTGTCTTTGTGGGGAATCCCCCTCAGTCCCCTGGATATTTAAGTGGGACTCACAGCCAGCCAGCAAGTTCATGCGAACTGATGACTAGAAGCAAAGACAATGTTAGAAGAGCCCTTTCCTCAGCATTGCTATAGGAAAGAATGCTAGAACATGAGAAATCCTCCTTTGAACCCAGCTTGGAATTGGGACATTGGTGAGATGAATTCGGTGGATGTGGCCTAGATCCAAGATAGAATTTGCAAAAGCTACATGCATAAACACAGAGCAAAGAAGCCATCCACGTCCTGCTATTGGTAACAGTGACCTTTGGATGTACTTAGTCATGTTAGTCTGAAGTCAAGTAGAAGACAGGGTAGATGAGCTCACTTCAGCTCATGAAAGCTTGTGCTAGATACATACTTCTATTTTGGTTAGTCTGTAAGGTGCAAACGTATGCTGCCAATGATGAGCTTTTCCAATTGTATAGTGCTTTTTACCACAGGTCCCAGAACATTGCACATGATGGACCAGTTTTATCATCCCCATAGAGTTGCTGAGTTACAGAGGTGAAGCGACTTCTCCAAGGTCACAGAACAAGCCAGTGGCAGAGCTAGAAAAGAGAACCCTGGTGCCCTGACTGAGCCCTATGCTCAGCCCATAGTTGCTCAGCCTTATGCTCAGTCCACAGCAGCTGTAATAAGAATGAGTAGCTACTGCTAAACTGAATGGGTTTCAGTATCTAGGGATACTTCACCTAGATCACTCTAAGAAGCCAAGAAATTGCTGGATAAAGAAGTGGTTGAGATGAAGGATAGTTGAGTCACATATGGCTGGACAGTGTGTCAGTCACATGATGCCTAATATTGTCAGAAGTTCCAAATGCCTTTTAAAGCTAATGGTCTGTGTGGTAATAGCTCCTGGCCCTGGAATCCAGGCTAGCAGCTGGTGCCACTAATTGGTAGCCCTAAGGAGGAGCACGTGAACAGTGGGCAGGCAACTTGATTTCAGGAGCGGCAAAAGGATTAGGATTGCTGCCTTGCTAATTCTATCATTCAGTGTAGTCTTTAATCAAGATGAAAAGTCAAGAGACCGCAAGGGGCTAACAAACAACAGCTTTGCCCGATTACTAGAGTCCAACTCACTCAGACCTGACAGATATTGCCTGGAACTGTCAGGCCAGTAACAGCTTGTAACAGCGCCTGAATTGCAGCTGTTCTTTCTCCTCCCCTGTGGTGTCTGCTGGACAGAGCTAGAAATAACATCAGTGAATAACATGTCTGGGCTCTGGTCTTCTTATGGGATGCATGGTTTGTTATTTGAGGGGCTGATGTCAGGTCTTATAACAACATCCAGATGCCTCCAACTGAGTTAAGCAGAAGTAAACAGGCTGCCTAGTATGGGCTGCAATGCAAAATTAGTGAGCTGTAGTATCATCTCTGTTCCCTCTCCCTTTCTTGATCTATGCCTTGTGTTGTGTTTCTGGAGAACAAATGAGCCTGGTCCTATTGCACAGGGGTACAGCAATAAGAGGGCATGTAGTAAAATATCTGAAGGAGATTGTTGGAAGTAATAGTGGTTCAATGATGTCAAAAACCTTACAGGCAGCGATAGAAAGTGATGCAGCGTGTGTCTGCAGGGTCAAGGGAAAACTGGCCTTTGTGTCAGTTAGTGGTGAGTGAACCATAGATTCTACTTGTTTTCTTGGTGGAAGAAGGTTTTGTGAAGCCATCCAGTGCCCCATTTAAGCTCTAGAAGGTTTTCCTTTCTGATATTCCAGATGGTAACTAATGGTCTCTGATATCATCCATCCTGATTTCAGTGCATCTTCTTCCTCTGGAGAGATGGGCTTGACATTTGTGTATCTTATCTGCCACTTAGTAACTGAGAGTCTCTTCTCAAACTCCACAAATGTGCAAGGGCCCTCCCCAGTGTCCCATGTAAATTGGAATTAGCCCATCCAAACCCCTTTGGGGAGACTCTGCCTATAGTATTGACTGAAGTTCTGTGGGCTCAGTCATGCCCCAAAGCTCTCTTTATATGTAAAGAAGCTTGTCCTCAATTGCCTTAATTCATTTAGCAGAGGTCACAAGAGCTCACAGCATTGCTAACAGTTAGATCCAGAGAGAATAATGGTTTTAAGTGAGCTCATTATCAACCTTCCCTTGTGTGTTCTGCCCTTCTCCATCCACCCCTCAGAAACACTCTTCTCTGTTATGTTTGTGACTGAGGCTGAACCCTGCTCCAGATGGCTGTGGGTTGGGAAGATGAAACTTCACTGCAATTATAGCTTGCAGATGCACAAATGAGGGAAATTGTGAAACATTGCAATGACAAGGTTGTTTGGGTAGCTTGTGATGCTCCAGATTTAGAGAAATCCATGCCTAATGTGCCTGCATGGCAAAGCAAGCCAAAGGCCATATCACTTTTTAAGCTTAATGTGGCAAAGGAAAGAATGGCATATAAACTGGACTTCTGCATGCACACATTTTGCAAGCATGAAAGACCTGCTTTATACATGCTGCTTGGCTATGGGAGGTTAGAGGCATGGAGGAGAGTATTTACAGAATCAGATTACTTTGGAACCTGAGTTGCTTGCACTGACACTCATATCAAGAGTTAGGGCTTCATTGTTGCCTGGCACTTTATGTCTATTTAGAGACATAGGGTGGGGAAAGATTACCCTCATGCTTGTACCATGCAGTGTTGGGCAGGTGCCTTAGAAGTAGATTATGAGTGTGACTAGTCCCAATGTGGGCCATTTAAGAGACTAAGCAACCATGCTGTGCCTTCCTGGGTCAGCCCTTGCTACCCCAGTGGCTCTGGGATGTGGATAAGTAAGAAGCTGGTGGAGTCTGAGCAGAACTGAGGGAGTGCAAAGCAGAAAAAAACCAGCTGCATCTGTTTTTGGGACTGCAGTAAGTTGCCTCACTCAAGGAAAAAATGGGGACGTGAGTGAGAACTGGGGCCCTCTCATTTGCAGCTCCTTTTATGAGCTTGCACTGGAATGGTACTGATGTATACTTCAGCTTGATGCAGGATACCGAGCTAAATCCAGGCTAGTCCTATCTTGTTAGAACCTTGAGGCTAATGCTGGCCTATCTCAAACAATCACTAAAGTGAGGTTCACTTCTTTACTGTGCATGCTGTACTTTAAGATCTTATTTCCATTAACATTTTTTTTCTTCCCTCCCCTTTCATGCTCTCTCTCTTTCACTACTGCTTGCATTTCCTACCTCTGCTTAGTCTCCATTTTCACTAACAGTTGTCACTAATTTTTAATTCTTCCCCCCTCTCCTGTGCTGTGAACAATCATACTGGACTTCCCAGAACTGCAGCATTCAAGAGTACTTGTAATTAGGCAAAACAAAATTTGCTCCACGCCTCCTACTTAGCAGCTTCTCTTCAGCGCAGAAGTCGTTAAAAGGTTAGCAGCATTAAAGTAGCCTTGGTGGCTACATAATGAGATAGAAAGCATCGTATATTAAACATGGAAACAGATACTTTTGACAATAGCTGCCACATTTTGCAATATATATTATTAATGCCAGGGAGTTGGGAATCATCTGTCACTGTCATTGCTGCTATATATTGCAACATTACCTAGGATCATGTCTTAGAGTACAGATTAGGTAAGGATGTTCTCCACACTGAGTTGTGCAGTCTCTCTACAGGTTGGCAGTGCCATACAATAGAAGCTATATTTTGATCGGACATTGATTCCAGATAGAACCAAGTTTAGGAGATGAGCATTCTTAGGAAGGTTATGTCCAATGCCAGCAGTGCTGAGCCACTGGCTCATTAATAGAACCTCTTTATTTATCACATAAGACAGTATTTCTGAACTAATACTCTGCAGGGTGCACTCTGGGCAAAGTCACGCCCTGATCAAATCTGGTGTAGCTCAGGTTACAGGGTGTAAACCCATCTGGAGCATGGGAGTGGAATACAAGTCACCTGAAAGCACTGATGGATTATGGAGGTAAGTCACAGCTCAGCTCCAAAACTGGGTAGAATGAGTTCGGGCTGGGTTGGTACTGATTGGCACCTTTCTTAGGCATCCCCCAACAGCACCCCAGCTGGACTGGGCTGAACCAAACAGAGTGAATATCTCTTCTCTCTGCAGAGACAGGAATGAATGCATTACTGCAGGTATTAATGCAGCTATTAGGTAGGGGATTTTGCTATTGAGTGATGGTCATTCCAGGTTTGTAATTTGAAAGGCAAACCAGCACCACCTCTGTCTTTCTTTACTCACCCTGATATCCTCTGATTGGATACCTGCACTCAGTAGAATTTAAGTAGCACATATCTATATTCACCTAAGTTCTTTATGCAAATAGAGTTTGCACATATGAGTGTTTGCATGTAGAACTGCATATACACACAAATGGAGCCCACATTGTGAAATATGGGCCCAAAGGTTTCGCCTCCAGTTGGCAGGCGAAGAATACCACCTGCCTGTATAGGCAAACACCGGCAGCTGGTGTTGTAATGCTTCACTTACCATATCTCTGAGAGCTACAATGAGATACTGCCTAGTTATTCCAAACAAAATATTGATAAATGTTATGTTAGTCCTCTGCTTTGTCAGGGGAGATGGTCTAGTCATTATGGAAGCTACAAATCTACTCTTGGGATTGATTCTTGGCTAATACACACATAAAGCTATGTAATTCCATTGATGTCAGTACTGAATCCTATTTGTGCTGGCATAGGCAAGAGGAGAAACATGCCCTGGTACTGTAATTTGCATGAGAAGTGACATTATTAGAGAAATTTATGGTAACGTCAATGGTCAGGATAATAATAGAGATGTCCAAATGGGCTCTGGGAAGAAGCCTTGAGCCACAATTAAGACGAGGAATGATTGGTGACTTTTTCTGCAGTCATACCATGGGACTGTGTGGACTTTGACAATAAGCCTCCTGGAGCTGTTTTCAGGCACTGTTACAATATAGCCCCTAGACTGATGTAGTTAATGAGACATCACACTTTATATAACAATGTGTTTTTGTACAACTCACCCTAATGAACAAAAACAATACCGTGTGCTTCATAATGGTATTCCTGGTTTTATAGCTCAGCATTTGCTATGAATTATTTAAGGTGTCTAGAGTTAAGCATGGCGATTTTTGAGTACTGAATTGTCTGCTGATTCTACCTCACCTCAGATGAATTAAAAGGCCTAGTTAGCAGCTTTGATCCTTTTTTTGGCTAGTCCTCCACCTGTGGTGTTTGCCAGCTTGACAATATCTCCATCACTTTTCATGATTTTGTCCCCCTGGTTTGTTGGCTCTTGGCCCTGGGCTTTCTTTCATTCTTCTCTTAACACTAACATCTGTGCATCCTTGTAAGATATGCCAGTCCTGGCTGTGCATACAGGTTTCAGATCTTCCAAATGGTGGAGTAAAATAACTTAGCAGGATTGTTCTTGCCTTTACTGGATTTTAGATCAATAAAAATCCCCATGGTAGGACCATGTCCAGGCCCCAGTTCAGGAAAGTGTGTAAGTGCATGCATCTAACCAAGTGGGTTTAAGTGTCTAAGTGTTTTCCTGGGTTGGAGCACCAGTCTTGTCAAGCCTGATATTGGATTAGCTGTAGGCCTGTTTCTGATAGGTGCTTATTTCCTTTGCTTCCTATAGAAATCATCAGGAACTCTGTTTCTCTTACTTTCAGTCATTGAGATTCCAGCCCATCAAGAACACTTTGGGAAACAGAAGGCATGTCAGACCTAATGTGTGGGAGTCTAAACCATGTTGGTCTGATGGAGATGGAGAGAAATGTTAGAAAAGTAGCTGCCATTTATTGGTGATGTGGTGCAGTACTGGGGTGTAAGTGGGGACAGATGCTGAGCCTGTGATGACTTAATCCTCCATACAGGAAGAGTCGTGCCCTCTTGTGCCTTTGACCTGAACAGTTACCTTTCCTTTGGTCCTTATGAGACCATGGCACACAGAAAGTAGTTTAGCTGTTTAATGCAATCTTCTTGCAGAGAAGATGTAGAAGAAAACTACTTCATGTTGCCTGTTCCTGAGCTAGTGGCTACCACATGTGTTCAACCCTTACATATCTGATATTTAGTCTTGATCCAATGACTGTGATTCCTGATCTTATGTCCAAAGCTAAACCATTGATGCCCTGAACCATGGATCACAACTCCAGACATAAATATTGCCTGATATTTGGCCCTGGAAGTATGTTCCAAGTAAATGAGTAGATCAGGTTATTTTCACAGGTAGTGAACTTGTCCATCACTAATCTACTGATAGTTACAGGATAGCAAAACTTAAAACTAGTGTTTCTTTCTGCTTACACCAGGTGCCTTAATAGTCACTTTTTCAGTCACTCTGAATTTTGAGGCTGCATTTTGACCTTGGAGTTTGAGGTTGCACACAGACATTTATCTAGCTGCGGCCTTGAAGCACAAAGCCTGCAGGCACCTTTGGGAAAGATAAAGATGGCTACAGAAGACTGAATGAAAGTGGACAGCTGGGATTTCCCAGAGCAAAATGCTGGTGCACAGTGCATTGGTACTCTGCAGCCTCTCTGGACCTGCCCTGCTAGTGGCCAAAGGGGATTCAGCTGAGCAACTATGATTGGTGACCAGTGAGCAGCGATCCTCCATTATTTAAGAGAACAAGCATCTTGAATGTTTTCAACTCTGATTTTACTGACATTAGGAAAACACAGAAGTTGAGGCCTCTCTTTCCATGTCTTTCTCTTTCTGATTACAGGCTTACAAGTGACCAAATGAAATGAGAGTTGCTTTCCCGAGAAGGAAGAAGGCTTTTATGTAAACCAAACCCAAGGAGATTAGTGATATTAAAAGCATTACATTCACAAGTCACATTTCCACCAGATCTTAATGACTATATCAGGCCCATATATCTAAAGCAGCTACCTGAGAAAAATCATGGTTGTTTTGAAATGGTCAAATTAATCAGATGCAACTAGAATAATTTTATTCCTTCTTCCTTTCAGGTGTAGAATACTCTCATTTGGGTGGGGGTTGTGGCCCCTAGGAAAGATAAAATGGCCTTACCTATATTAGTTTAAAGTACAGTAAAAGTTCTGTTATCTGACATCTCCCAGGAATGGGGGATGCTGGATAACAAAATATGCCGGTTAATTGAGTGGCCATGGCTGCCGCTTCTCCCGCCGCATCTGGGGTGTACCACCGCCCCTTCTGTGGCATCACAGTCCCTCCTGCCTCATCACCACCCATCCCATGGGCCCTGCAGGAGAGGGAGGCGGGCCTTGCACAGCGCCGTGCAGCCTATTATGCCCCTGGGCTGTGGGGGCTCAACAGCACAGGCTGCTTTGCCCCCGGCTGTGGGGACTCGGAGAAACCAGAAGTGCTGCAGTGGGCACTATCAGTTTCACTTTATCTTACAAGTCGATGTGCCGGTTAGTAGGGCATGCCGGCTTGTAAGATGCCAGATAGTGCAGCTTTTACTGTACTCAAGTTTCCTTAATATGACACACATTATAGATGTCATGGAACAGATCCATAGCAAATGTGAACTCCCCCTTTGCTCCATTCCCATAGCACAAAAGCTATTGCAAAGCAATAACTGAGGACAATCTTCAGATGGCAACTAGGGTAATCCTTAGATGGCATGGGGATGGCTTACTGGAGTGAAGACCAAAATTGGAGCACCATGTGCTCTGATGGGACCAGAGGGAGGAAGGCTTAACTGAGACCCTGTGGGTAAAACTTCAAGGAGGGTGGGGGGAGAGGGATCTGGTGGTAGGGGTTTACTACAGGCCACCACATGAGGAGGAAGAGCTGGATCTGGGATTCTCCAGGCAGCTGGGGGAGGCCGTGCGTACTAAGGATGTTGTGGTCATGGGGGATATGAATGACCCTGACATCAACTGGGAGGAGCAGTCGGAGGTTCCTCACGTGCGTACAGGACCTACACCTCATGCAGGAGGTACTCGTCCCCACTAGGGGTAATGCCATACTGGATCTGGTGTTAGCCTCTGGGGACGACCTGGTGGGGGAGGTGCTAGTACAAGGGAGGCTAGGGGACAGTGATCATGAAATGATCCAGTTTGCTATTCAGAGAAAGGTGGGGAGGGTAACTAGCATAGTGCAAATTCTTGACTTTAGGTAAGCGAACTTGGATGTGGTCAGGGCAGTAGTCAGGGAGGCACTCGGAGCCCAGGGGGTAGCTAGTATGGGGGTCCAGGAAAGGTGGTCCCTTCCTCAAGAACGCTATCCTTGGGGCGCAGCAGGACGCAATTCGTCTGCGCAGGAAGGCGGAAAAAGGGTCCAAGAAACCTTCAAGGCTGAGCGTGGATATCCAGGCTGGCCTGAGGGCAAAGAAAAAAGCGTACTGGTGGTGGAAGCAGGGGGCAGGGACAAAGGAGGAATACGTATCCCTGACCCGAGCTTGTAGGGATTTGGTGAGGAAAGCAAAAGCAGCACTAAAGTTTAGATTAGCTTCTGGGATTAAGGACAACAAAAAGTCCTTCTTCAAGTATACAGGTAGCAAGAAGAGGTCTCGGGGTAACACTGGACCCCTACGGGGCAGGGCAGGGCAGGGCAGGGCAGGGCAGGGCAGTTGGCGACAGGCGCGCGAGAGAAGGCAGAACTCTTCAACAAGTTCTTTGCCTCCGTGTTCCTGTCTGCTGACAATGGGGTGCTCTCGGGTGATAGCGTAGAGAGGCCCAGGAAGGATGCGAGTCCCCCGCCTGTTAGTTCAGGCCTAGTTAAGGATTACCTGGAGGGCTTAGATGTGTCCAAGTCAGCAGGCCCGGATGACCTTCATCCGCGGGTGCTGAGGGAATTGGCTGGTGTCATTGTGGAGCCATTGGCACGGCTGTTTGAGGACTCCTGGTGCTCAGGCCAAGTCCCTGAGGACTGGAAAAGGGCCAATGTGGTCTCTATTTTCAAGAAGGGGAGGAAGGAAGAGCCTGGCAACTACAGGCCAGTCAGCCTCACTTCTATCCTGGGGAAGGTCTTTGAAAATTTGAAGGGCCACATTTGTGAGAGCCCTGAGGGGAAGTGATGTTGAGGGGTAACCAGCATGGGTTTGTGCCAGGCCGATCCTTCCTGACTAACCTGGTCTCTTTCTATGTCCAGGTAACAAAGAGCTTAGATATGAAGGAGGAAGTCGATGTCATCTTCTTGCACTTCCAGAAGGCCTTCAACACAGCGTCCCACTCAATTCTGGTGGGCAAGCTGAGGGACTGCGGCGTTGATGAATGCATGGTCACATGGGTAGCAAACTGGCTCCAGGGGCGCACCCCGAGGGTGGTGGTGGATGGATCGATATTGACCTGGGAGGGTGTGGGCAGCAGAGTCCCCCAGGACTTGGTCCTTGGGCCGGTGCTGTTCAACATCTTCATTAGTGACCTGGACAAGGGTGTAGAGAGCACCCTGCTCAAGTTCGCTGATGACACCAAGCTGTGGAGTAAAGTAAATACACTGGCAGGCAGGGACCACATCCAGGCAGATCTGGATAGGTTGGAGAAGTGGACGGATCTGAACAGGATGCGGTTCAACAAGGACAAGTGCAGGGTGCTGCACCTGGGGAGAGGGAACCAGCATTATGGTTATAGGTTAGGGGCTGACCCTCTCGGCAGCACAGAGGCAGAGAGGGATCTTGGAGTCAGGATTGACTCCAGGATGAATATGAGTCGCCAATGCAACGAAGCAATAGGCAGAGCCAACCGCACCCTGTCATACATCAACAGGGGCATCACTAACAGGTCCAGAGAGGTCTTGCTCCCCCTCTATGCAGCACTGGTCAGGCCGCAGCTGGAGTACTGTGTCCAGGTCTGGGCACTGCACTTCAAGAGGGACGTGGAGAACCTGAAGAGGGTCCAGAGGAGGGCCACTGTGGCCAGCCGTATGAGGAGAGGCTGGGGGACCTGAATCTCTTCAGTCTCCACAAGGGGAGACTGAGGGGGGATCTTGTGGCTGCCTTATCAGGGGCCACCAGCAGGGACTCGGGGAAAGTCTGTTCACCAGGGCCCCCCTTGGAGTCACCAGGAATAATGGCCACAAGCTGAGGGAGGATAAGTTTAGGTTAGATATTAGGAAGAACTACTTCACTGTAAGGGTGGCCAGAGCCTGGAACAGGCTTCCCAGAGAGGTGGTGCTCTCACCTGCCCTGGAGATCTTCAAGAGGAGACTGGATAGGCACCTGGCTGGGGTCTTATGACCCCTGCCACCCCCAGTGCTCCTTCCTGCCCATGGCAGGGGGTCGGACTTGGTGATCTGTCTAGGTCCCTTCCCACTCATTGATTCTATGATTTTCCCTGGTTAGGTGATTCCTGGGGGGCCATTATTCACCACTTCAAATCATAGTGGACTGGAGGGTGCTGTGAACTGTACCAGGGACCTATTAGTCTCTGGGTTAAAATAGGAAAGAAAAGTTTCCCTCCTTTTTCTTCCTCAGAAAAGCTCTGAGAAAATTTATCTTTCCCTGCATTTCTGGCTAAAAATGAAGATAAATAACCATGTTAACAAGATTTGTATTTAATGGAGTTGACTTCAGTGGAGTTTCACCAGGGAAAAATTTGCCTCAACCTGCATAACAGAAGGCAAATTGTTTATCTAGTAGATTGATGTTCATGTGAATTAACAGGTATTAGTTAGAGGATTACTCTGTTATTATTCCCTGAAAGCAATGGAAACATATGGGGTGTAGCACATAGAAAATGACTAAAAAATTGAATATAAGGACAGAGATCAAACAAAGCATAATTCCTCCTTCATGCCAGGATGCAAAATCTAATGATAATTAGACAGAGGCACAAGCTGTGAAGGCAGATCTATTTGTATGTACAAACCTTTTGCTAGGAACTACAAACTGGACAATAAGCCAAAATGCATTCCAGTGCAGATGGATAACACAAAGGTTCAAGCACCAATGAGATCCAGTTTATCTCTACAGTATCGATATGATTGCCATTATCATTGTGAAATGATCTATTACTATGTTGTGTAGTAAGGGAGAGCTTTTATCTCCCATTTTGCAAGTGAGGAACTGCAGCTAAGTAGCTTGCCCAAAGTCACACAGGAAGCCTGTAGCTCAGCAAATTGAACCAGGATTTTCTGAGTTTTTGCCTAGTATCAGGACCAGTGGGCAATCCTTCCTCTTTCCAGCTACGGCAGCAGTGGTGCATTGGCCTTTCTTCAAGGATAGATTTCTAATGGCCAGTTGTTTTTCAAATACATGTGGTCACAGATGCATCCATGTGAAAGGAAAAGGCAATAATTAGCCATACGTTTTCCCTGTTTAAGTAACGATGAACAAAGATGTTTCTAGGTTTTGGCTTCAAGATTCTCAGTAACTAGGCCATTAATACAATGGGGTTTTTGTCAATTAATTTCTTCAGGATTTGGATAAAGCAACAGGCCAGGAATAAACGAAGGACTGGCTTATTAATAAGGAAGTAAGGGTAACATGTATTAATTCCTCAAGGATACTTCCATGAAGTGACTTTAAAGAACCAGGAGACGAAGATCATTCTCTTCTACTAACCACTTTACATATTTGGAACATGATTAACAAAGATTGTAACCTGAATATTCCACTCTCCACTTCTTTCTGCATTCTCAAGGATGAGATTTTCTGCCCAGAGTGCTTGAAACGTCAGAAAGAAAGGCTAGGGCATCATTACACGGGAAGCAATGATTGCATACATGTTTGTTTCCTTCCATAAGAAATTGTGGTCTAGTGGCAGCAAGCTGAAAGTTAGAGCATCTGTGCTCATTTCCTGGCCTTATGACCTTTGGTAAGTCACTTAACCATTCTGTTTTAGATCCTTTCAAAGAGGGTGATAGTGTTCACACACCTATATAGACCATACTGAAACTTGTAGGCAAAGAGCATTATGAGTGTTGTATGTGGCTAACAAAAGGTTTATGCAGAATTTACTTGTTTGGAAGTCTGGATTTCAAATCCAGGTATAAATTTGGATATAAATTCAAAGCACTATTTATTTTCTGTCCAATTGAAGCCATAGTAATGACAAAAAAATCCTTCATTTTCTTGTTAGTATTTGCATTATCATGGTGCCTAGGAATGGCGGTCCTGGACTGAGATCCCATTGTATAAGCACAAAACAAAACTAGAACCCCTCCCTCAAATTGCTTACAGTCAAAGGGCTTGGGCACATGACACATTTTTGTACCAGTGTTATCAGCCTTTCTACCATTGTAAAGAAAAAGGGGAACATGATGGACAGCTCAGCATTGGTCTAACTGACTTGAATCCAATATAATATTACCCTGGAAAAATCACAGGTAAATCTACACCAATGTAAGTTACAGCATAAGTATTGTGATCAGGGACCAGCAACGTTTTCCAATGTGAGGGGAGGGTGCAAAATAACCCAGTTCAGGCTGCAGGTCTGTTGGCATTAGGATGTAGCCATCATTATTATTCTATTTGCTGCAGCCTGGCACAGTGAAACCCCTCTGCTGCCTCCCCACTCCAGAGCCTCAAGTGGCATCACAATGTAGCACGGGGTGGTCCCCTCCACCGAATGCTACCAAAACCATGGGTCTGAACATTGGATTCAAAGTCTCTGGCCCTTGGACTGTAAGTTGCCAACCCCTGGTCTAGATCTGGGGTAGCAGGTCTATCCTAAGGCAATAATTCTCAACCTTTTTAGATGCAAGGAACCCCTTGGAAAATGCTGGTTATTAGTGAAAAAACAAGTGTAGATGTCAGAAAAATAATAGAGTAATTCTTCTGTTGCAAAGAACTCAGAGTGACCAAAACAGGTCAGAATGTTTTTAACACTCTGAATTCCTATTAGAAATGTCTGGGTTTATCTTGCGAATCATGTTTGCACATCAAATAGCATTTACATTGCACAGCATCCTGTAGCACCCTTGGAAGGGTCTTGAGGGATCCTGGTTGAGAATCGCTGTGACAGGCAAACAGGTTATTATGGGCTCTTCTGCCTCTAGTGGTCAAGCCTGTAACAGCATTCACTATGAACAGCTAGTTTGGGATGGCTGCTCATTTGTATGCTGCAAAATCACAGTGTAATTTACAAAAGCGCCATTTGTCCAGGTTCTAGGATTAACACAGGAGATAACAGATGAAGACAAAGAGATGAAAAAGGACAGGACAACAATGAAACAATGTAGCATGGTATGGTAGGTAGCAATAATTTGCACACTGGAAAGCTAACTGTTTTTTAGATGTTCGTTTTTTTTTAGGAATCATAGCAAAAGATTGCTATAAGGAAGGGTCTGAAGGAGGATAAGGAGGTAGCTTTGCCAGGGTCTGCACCTCCCTGCCGGAGGCACAGCACAGCAGAAAACAAAGATGCTTTCTTGAAAATCCAAGCGGTGGGTGATGGTGTCTGGCATGTCAGACTAATCAGATGTAGGAGACATAGAACAATCAGAGATGTATTCGGCATCTCTAAACCAATGTTTGGTGATGCCAAGGGGGCTATGACAGATGCCAAGGGGGCTATGACAGATGATACATGACTCTAGGCATGCCCCATTTATATACTTTCTTGGGAAAGCATCTACTACCTGTCACTGTTGATGATATGGGGATAGATGCAAGATTGGTTTGACCCGGTATGGCATTTGTTATGTTTTCCATATAGAATAAGAAATGATTAATAGGTTTGAAGAGAGGTTCTAAAGGGCACGGAATGTGTATGAGGGGGAATAGGCAATTGATGCTTGATGCAATACAGAACGGGAAGCTTGCAAAGGGGTGCATAAAAAGAGGTAAGCTGGTCAAAACAAAACTTTCACTATCCTTACATATTAAGTTATACGGCTTTGTTACCCACCATGGAAGAAAATTGTTCAACACATATGAGGATTAGAAATTATTTTATTTCACACTGGAAGGAAATTACAAACTGTACCTATAAATGTCTGAATACTGTGAATCTAGTTCAAAGCTCATTAAAGAATGGGGAAGAGTTTTCATCATAGATATGGATGCCCAGTGTTGGTAGTGTAGTCAGTGCTGTATGGGGATATAATAGAAGCTGTTTGATAGCCTGTCGTGTTAGTGAAGCACAGAATATATTTCTACTAAAGCCCAAGGCAGCCTTGGGCCATGAAATTAACCAAGTCCAAAGAATGCAGTTGGGAGTTTAAACAAGAAGAGTCCTTGGGACATATTTATTGCTGTAGAATGCATGGTTTTTTGGAATATGATTATAAAGATTGTAAAATAAATTATTAGTAGACTAGGAATCAATTTTCTTCCACACAAAATCATTCTCAGCTCTGAAAATCCTTGCTATCAATAGTGTTAAAATTAAAAACAATGGTTAAAATGTTGTTCCTTGCTGGGAAATATGTCACTGCGAGGCATCGGAAATCTTCTTTACCACTTTTTCATAAAGACTGGCTGACATATATACAGCACATCATGGGGCTAAGAAAGTTTCTTTATAAATTCCAAGACATACTTAAAGGCTTTTTTCCCCTTTAGCTTTGGTAACTTTTCTAAACTTTGTTTTGACACCTGATGGGATAAGAAAAGGAAAAAAGTGAATAAGTGGACAAACAAGATCTAAAGAAATTCACAGACTAAATAATTACATTAACACAGTAACATGATGGAGCTATTTTGTTTGATATGCACTGATGGAATTAATGTACAACATTCATAGAATGCGAGGCTGGAAGGGACCTTGGGGGATCATCAGGCCCAGTCACCCTGCACCAGATAGGAAAGACAATTGGGAGTCAGGTGACCCCAGCAAAGTGACCGTCCAGTCTCCTCTTGAGGATTTCCAGGAAGGTGATTGCACCATCTCTGGAAGGAGGTTATTCCACAGTCTGGATACCCTGGCTGTGAAGAAGTTTTTCCTAATGTTGAGCCTGAAATGGTCTTCCAAGAGCCTGTGGCCATTACTTCTGGTTTTCCCCAAGGGTGCCCTGGTGTACAGTTGTTCACTGGGCCCTTGATATATGCTCCTGAGGTAGTAGTAAGCTGCTATCAAGTTTCAGGTTGAAGACTCCCAGGTCCCTCAGGCTTTCCTCATATGGCTTGCCATGCAAGTCTCTGATCATACAGGTAGCCCTTCTCTGGACTCTCTCAAGCTTTACCACGTCCTTGTTAAAGTGTGGTGCCCAGTACTCCAGCTGCAGTATCACCAATGCTGAGTACAGTGGAAGATTCACTTCCCTAGTTTTGCTGGAGATGCATTGGTTTATGCATGCCAGGGTATTATTTGCCCTGATGGTTACAGCATCACACTGCCGGCTCATATTCATACTGTGGTCTATTATTGCCCCCAGGTCCCTTTCATTCATGGTGCTGGTCATTTTGGTGTTGCCAAGCATGTAGATGTATTGGGGGTTTTTTGCCCCCAGGTGGAGCACTTTACATTTCTCAACATTGAACTTCAAGTGATTCCAATCCTCCCAACTTACTTGCCTGTCTAGGTCTGCCTGTATCTGCAGCCTATCTTCAAGCATGACCACACTTCCCTATAACTGTTCATAAATATGGCCAGTGAGCTCTTCACCCCCCACTCCCATCCAAATAATTGATAAAGAGGTTGAAAAGCACTAGACTGAGCATCAACCCCTGAGGAACACCACTGGCTGTTTCTCACCAAGATGACACAGATCTGTTCATTAAAACTTTCTGGTTCCTACCCCCCAACTAGCTCCTCTACCCACCTAACTGCCTCACGGTTAAGCCCACAACCCTTCAGTTTTCTCATGAGAAAATCATAGGCTGGGTGTCAGACTTGAAGATCTACAAGGTCCCTTCCAACCCAGCTAGGTAGGCATCAAGCCTCCTCTTAAAGACCCCCAGGGTAGGAGGCAGCACCACTTCCCTTGGAAGTTGATTCCAGACCCTAGCCGCTCTGACTGTGAAGTAGTTCTTACGGATGTCTAATCTAAACCTACTCTCCAACAACTTGTGGCCGTTATTCCTTGTTACCCCAGGGGGCACTAGGGGAAACAAGGTCTCTCCCAAACCCTTCTGGTCCCCCCTAGTGAGTTTATAGATGGTCACCAGGTCCCCCCTCAGCCTTCTCTTGTGAAGGCTGAACAGGCTCAGGTCCCGCAATCTCTCATTGTAGGGTCTGCCTGGATCATGAATAATTAAAGTCAAACAAATAGCGTATCTTGTATGGTCAGATTCACTGTGGCCACCCTCCACGTTTATGACTGTGGAAACCTATGCATCTCAGTGGAGCTGTATCAACATAGCCTTGGAGTATCACAGCATAAATGAACAATAGGGAAATGATGAAAATTCATTTTTTACAGTTAGCCTGCACACAGGAAAAAGGCCTAAATTCATTGGTTAAATCCTTCACTTTGGATAATCCAGCCAGCTCAATTCACAGTCTGTGTGAAACCCCTCAGATTTTGACAAAGGGAGTTATTATTTGCAATATCACGAAGTCTCAGGAGATCACTGAGTTCAATGAGACCTTTACCTGAGTAAATAATAAGTATGAGCTCTAGTCCCAGTCACAGAAAGTGTTTTTTTCTCGGTAAGGCATGATTAAATGCATGTTGAAAAAGATTTAGTAGTATTCATACCATAAAAGAAGTAACTTGTGTGCTCTTCTCTTTTGTCATGAGTATGTTACTATTGGCTTATCCACGGGTGGAGAAAATAGCCAAGGTCCTACAGCTGTGTTGTTATCGCTACATTTTCTGTGTGTACATTTGGTATGTATTCCTTATGCTTCCTTTATTACCTGTAATTTGTACACTTACTTGTCTGTTTTAACTACAACCATCTACAAAGGGGAGAAAGTTGCAGGGTACGCTTATTGTCAGGGCAAAACTCCCACTCCCCCTGGAGAGGCAGGGATGGCTGTGTTTTTGTTCAGACTTGGCTCTAATAGCACCTATCATTGTCAGCCTTTTATATAATCAGGTAATTTACTGTAATTCCTACACTTTCAATCAAGCCTCGTGAACAGATGGCAGAATTCAGGCCTGTGGACTCTCTAATGATACAACCTGATTCCAGATCTCAGACTTACCCCCATGTTGCCAGAGCATTTTCATGTTTAGGGCATAGATGCAGGCTCCATAAAACAGTTGAGGGGAAGGGGCAGCCAGAAGAGAGACCACACAAATCCTGCTTCTCTCCTGAAGGGATTTTTTTTAAAGCTCTATAAAACTAAATACAGATGAAACCAAATTCTACATATGGAACTTGATACAAAATTATCTCTTTCCTAAAGTTTTTTTTTTGCTGCTCTAGAATAAGGACAAAATTCTCTTTTTCTTTGTGGTGTGATCCAAACATTTTGCACTGAACTATACAAGATTTTTTTTTCTATGAAATAAAACAGTTGAGAAGACCTGACTTTTTTTTTCCTTCCAGTGGTTGTATCTGTGTGTAAGAGAGATCTTGCTGTTTGCTGAATTATTGGTGTTTCTCCTCCATGTCAAAGTATCAATATAAGAGTTCACAAGAATACACAGTAATGCTGTAGCAGCACAGGGCAGGATGGTTCAGCTGGTAGCAATCTTTCAGGGCCAGGTGTTTTGGGGTACATGTCCTTTACTGGCACCAGGGTTAAAAGACAGAGCCAACAGGAGGTTGTTAGGGATTCTGTTTTGCATGAGTCATAGTAAAGTGGTTAAAAATTGGGCACTTAAAAATGAGGCATTGACTTTAAGGTTTCATACTATATTCTTGCTCCTAATAAACACATTTCAAAGGGAATGTAAGCTATTCTTGAGTACACCGGCCACTAAGGTTAATTTACATGGGCACTACTACTAGCATTTAGGTGGTTGGGAGGGAGTCTAGAAGGTAGAGCAAGAGACAGTAGCAGTTAAAGTTGGATCTGAATCAAATACAGAGGTCCTAACTTGATCCATAAGTAATTTATTTCTCTTTCCTCAATTCCCTGGTCTGTAAAATGGGAGTGGCAATAATTTCCTTCCTCACAGGAAGATGTTGCAGATCTTAACCCATTAATGCCTCTGAAGTGCTTTATTCAGGAAAGGTGCCAAAGAAGCTTGAAATTATTACAAATAAACTAGATTCTCTGTGACCTAGATATGATTGTATGGCATTAAACAGGGGGAAGAGGGGATATAAAGATCCTTCCTCCTCAATTAGCAATACTTTTCAAAAACTTGCTTACAAAATTAGTGCGTGGCCTCTGTTTTTGCATGTATACATGTATTGTATTATGCATGGGGCAGTTACCTGATCTGGCAGTTACTTACCATCCATCTAGGCAAATACAGATTCCCATGTGTAAATATGAGCCTTTTTGTGCAAACATGGATGCTGAGTTTACAGGTTTTGTGGGTGAAGTTTAGGCAGCACACAGAAATGTTCTGAAGAAGGCTCAGTGTGCAAAGGTGGTTTTGGTTGGTGAAATGAAAGGGTATGTATTCATCTTGTTGTCGGTCTCCTGAGGACTGGCTCTGTGCTTTTCTGATGCAGAATTGCTGCTGTCCTGGAATGAGTCTGGTATTGTGGACTAGCACTGACCAGAGATCTCCATTGACAACTCACTGCTTTTCCCTCTCTGAGCTGTGGAAATGCAAGATTAATTCTTAGCTTTGATTGTTATCATCTCCTTGTGCAGGTTCATCAGGTGCAACATAGACTCAAGCTTGTCTGAACCTTGATGATAAGCTCTCCTTGTTAAAAGCCATTATATTCACTACTTGCTGAGTGTAATTCTAACTGACTGCTGCAGTTCTCCTCGGCGTGTAATTGAATTCATATTCATCATAAAGCAATGAAAAATAAATTGTGTGTGTGTTTTTTTTTTCCCCCCACATAAAGCAAGGCATGCCGCCGGCTCTGCCTTCCCTCTGATCTTCCCCTTTGCAACATATTGTAATAGAATTCATAGGAATGGAGCAGCTGAAATAGATTGTGCATTTTTGACCCACCTAGTGGAAACAGAGTCCTATTTCAATGCCAAGGAGGAACTGATTAATTCACTGGCTGCAGGGGAAAGTTAAATCTCATATTTAAGATCCTTCAGCACCAAAGACTGATGCTTGTTCAATTGTGGGTTAAGATGGTATAACAGGGGCCCCATGTATCAGGCTGAAAGGAATCTGTGGGTGGCAAAATATGCTGCTAAACAGATGCTCTGCATCTAAAATCTTAATGGTATAATGTGTCACCATGTGAGGTTTCCAAGTTCAAGCCTTTGCAGCACAGCATGTTTCCAGCATGTGAAAGAACTTAGTTCAAGTGAATCTGCCATTTTGTGGCACAATGCAGAAGGTGTGAGCTCAATCTCAATGAGGCAGACCTTACCCTGAGACCTGGCTGTGAACCATGGCAGCGTTCTCAGTTTGAGACACCAGGGGTCAATATACAGTTTTTTCATGTACAATAACTTAGCCTGCTGCTGGTATGCATTGATAGAAGAGGGATGAGAGTCCTGAATTTGAAAATACGTTGGTTCATCATAAACTGAATCTTTGTCATTCTAGCTTGCTCATTCCCTTAGACTGTACTGTTATCTCATGATCAGAGGCTACCATTATCATAGTTTGCTGCAAAGACATGGAGCAAATATTTCTTTGAAACATCCTTATTTTCCTTCTTCAAATCTCATTTTTTGTTGTGATTCCTACAAAACATGTCAGCAGTTAGACAGCTGGTGTGCTGAGACCACTGCTTATTATGTTGACTAGTATTGTCTCCTTGTGCTCTCCTCTCTGTCAGCATCCATTCTTTCTATTTTTTGTCCAAATACTTTTGACAAGCTGTTTCAGTAACTGGCATTTGAATTTTTTTCCAAGAATCAATCTTCCTGCCAGGTGCTCAACCCTCAATAAGGGGGGAACCATTTGGACATTACTGTTGAGGGCTTCATCAATTTGTCTCTGCAGAAGCTGTGATTGGTCAATAGGAACTATGAAAAATAAATAAACAGTGCCTGACTTGCATCCCTTCCCTGACCCTGGTAGGGCTGGATTGCTTTCTCCATGTACCTGTTTACAAAGCAAACTCTTGTGGAAATCCTTGGTCTGGATTTTACCCTAAACCAAAGCTGATGATGTCCTCATAAGCCAGAATCCTTCCTGACTTCATGCTCATTGGCTGTCAACCAGGAAACTACTCCTTGTCATATCAGAATAGTAAATAAGATGGGGGAACCACTGGCTGGGATGAGTCTGGTGAATGTCCAGCTAAGTCAACTGCTGAGAAATTTCACTGTAGTGGTGGATGTTCTGTCTTCTCTGGCTGAAGTCATAATGTTGGATATACTCCTTCTAGACACTTATAAAAGATCCATCATGCTCCTTGGTCAAGCCAGCAGGACATAAGGAAGTCATGGTCACAATGGAAGATCAGAGGTTACCTTGACTTAGGCTAATTTCTCTGGGTAAACTGTGTGGAAAATGAAGGGTTAAGCAGTCAAGCGATGGATTTAATAACACAAATGTCCTTCTGGGCCCCTTCTCCACATCATACAAAGTCAAAGCCCAGAAGGAACGGAAGACACAAGAGCAGTGAATTGTGGGAGTATTGCTGCAGATTTTCCTATGTTTTTGCCCTGCAGTGGATGGCTACACTGTAAGAGAGTCATGTATAGAGCTGCAGCTGATGTTCATAAACATGGAAGTTGAAGAGTGCACAGGCCCATGCTGAACTTGCGTCTGGACATGAGGAAAGACTTTCCGGGTGAACAGTCAGTGATACAAGGATTAACATAGGTTTAGGCATACACCTGGGAATTCATATAGATCAGGCCCTATATAGGCCTGTAAGCTCCTTGATGCAGAACCCTTTTTGTGTGTTTCTTCCTAATCCATGATGGGGAGTTCATAAGAACCACATTACATCTAATTAATAATCATTGTAACACAACTTCTTGCCATAGGACTTGGAGAACAGATGGAGAGAAATGGTTTTCCCTCAGGCATCAAAGTCCCTCAGGACTGTCTGATTATTAAAGACAAAGTCCCCTCTGACTACTCAAAATTGTGATGTATGCTTACACTATCTCACAAGGAAGGTGAGCACAAGGCTACTTTATGAGGCAGTGCATCTGGTATCCTTCCCTGAGGACCACAACAAGTCACCTCTAGACTTAGATAATTTATTCTGATCAGAATCCATGGCCTAGGGAGCAGCTGTCGAATGCTGAGACTGCTGATATAATTACATTTAGCAGTTTTAAAACTACGGTATTCCCTTCAGGGGGATAATGCTGAAGAACATACTGTGGGACACTCTGATGTGTTGTTTAGTAGCCATAGTGGCCATTTGATGGTTATGCCCAGTTTAAAATAGTGTTTCTTGGAGTATTGCTCTATCCTCCAGACCCTCCAAGTTCTTCACTAGTTTTATAGTTTTAGGATTTTTGATGCTATGGCAGAAAAGTGACCATAGGAGCCAGGTACTCTACCTCCAACAAGAAACTGTGCCCAGTGGGACCCTAAATATGGATGTATTGGGTCAAAATAGTGATTAATGAGGTCAGTATTCTGTCTGTGACTGTATCTGTGACTGTCTGCTTCCAAAAAAAGTGCAAAAAACCTATTAGCCTTCAATCATGGATTTTACTGAAATTTCTCATGAGAAAAAATTTCCCTCTCAACTGCATCACCTACACATTGGCTTGTGTCCTGATCTGAAATAGTTTTACATCATTTCTAATTGTTTTAAAATCCAACTGAATGTAGTGCTGAATGTTTTCACTGCCCACATCAATATGTAGTTGATTTAAAAAATCCTGCTCAGTTCTTGGTTTCAGTGATATCTAATGGCACTGAGTCCCATAAATCAGCTATTCATTTTACAAATGAATATTTCCTTTTATTTGCTTTTAATTTCACCACCTTCGAATGTAATTGATTGCCCCTTTGTTCCAGTACTGTGAAATATGATAAATGAGGTTCTGGATTTATTTCCTCTGTACTATTTGGATTCTTATGTAGCTTTGTTACATCTTGTCTCAGTTGTCTCTTCTGTGTACTGAACAAATATATCTATATAGCTCATAACTTGATGGGGTCAGATGTGTGGGTACTATCACAATACACATAATAGATTGTATACATACCCCATCCAAAGAGCTAGGTATAAATCAGTGGTGTCCAACACATCTGGCCTTGCCAATTAATAACCTATTAAAAATAGCTAATATTGTTTTTAGCCCCTTACATTTCTTTCCACAATATCTGTCAAGAATTTTCTTAGGACAGCTCATTCTTTTCTTCCCAGTGTGCTCTACAATGCTGAATCAGAGCTGAATTTCACTGGTCATCATGCCACCCTTTCACTCTCTCTGTTAGATACTACTGAAGTTTCTTGCAATGTTCTCTAGTACTAATTTCAGATATAGCCTCTGACTTACTGTATAGTTCTGAAAAGCCTGGTGGAGAAGCTGCATTTTGAATTTGATGGGCAGTATATCAGAAGGTGACCTACAGGGATGCCTGTCACACACTGATGTATGAGTGCCATAGTTTCTAAAGAGATATGGCTGGAGTTGCCACCAGCTAAACTATGAGGAGGTCTTCAGTGTGAATGGCAAGGCAAGGTCCCAGGGAGGAGGCAGGCCTAGTGAAAATGAGGTGCTTTCTGTTAATTAAGATGTTGAAAGAAAGGATTGATATGACCTCGCTATAGATGGGGAACATGTCTGTGAATATGAGAACAACAACCAACAGAAAAAACAAAACAATACAAAGGAGCCTCCTGTGGTTCGTTTGATTGACAGGAGTAGGAACTGGCATGGGAAACAGAAGCTTTATTTAGGAAAGGGCTTTTGTTTCTGAAGGTTGTTTCCCAGCATTAGCAATCCCAGGTCCTACTAGTGCAGGGGGAGAATCTGATTCTTACCCAGGCATCTCCCCTATTGACCTCACAGGTATTTTTTGTCTGATCGACTGTGATGGATTTGAAGCTGCCTGTAACAATTTATAAATGCTATATCTTGACTGGGTCATTGTTGTGTTTCCTTTATTCATGAAGTATATTAATTCAGTAGTGGGTTTGTCATGAAATGCATTGAGGAGAGCGGGGAAGTTCCTGATATTCACATCTCCTGGAAACACTTCAAGGATAAGGGAGAGTACAGAGTAATTTGAATTGCCGTCTCCACCCCTTGCTGATCCTGCAAGTCCTATTTCTACAAGTGAGGTGCAACCTTGGGAAATAAAACATCACATTTTGGATTATGGGAGGACAGACAGTTGAGGTGGAGAAGGTGACTCTCCTCTCCTCCTGACTTATAGACAGTAGAGATATTTTGAGAAAGTTCAGCTTGACAACATTTCCATTGAAAGATGTTCCAACACTAGGTAAGAAAGATGAGTATCGGCCTTTCATTGCTTTGGAAACCTTTTCTGTTGTGCCATGCTTTTCTACCATGTAGATTCAACAATACTTGTTGGCCCTTTTTGGGGAACTGTATTTGCCCTTAGGATCCTGAAGGGAAAACAGCAGATACTAAGTTCAGTATGATTGGGGCATGGTATATTATGATCAAAGGATCCAGGCTAGGAATGGGAGAAATGCAGGATTCCACCCCAGAGAAGCAGAGGTTTGAAATCTGGAGTCAGTGTACTCAGAGAAGGGCCACAGAAGGGTCAAGTGGCAGTGCTAGATCGTAGCACTGGATTTGAGCTGAGCTGGGCTGTTTCAACTGCTGCTAGAAAATGTTTCCAGCTGCTGTCCTTGGCATGTTTCCAGCTGCTGTCTTAGGCATCTTAGCTTTATAGATTATGCTACACATACATGCGGACACACACTCATATACCATACACCTACATACTAGGCCTGTGCGAAGCAGCTAGTATTTGCTTTGGATTCGGCTGATTTGGCCGATTTGAATCACTGTCCAAATTGATTCTCATCTTTTGCCTGCTCTCAGTGGCTGCCCTGCCTGCTCTCCCAGCTCCTGGGGATAAAAAAAAAAAAAAAGCCCCCACTCATCGGCTCTTGCCAGGTAAGGGGCAATCTCCGCTGCCCCCCACTGCTGCACACTGCATTGGGGGCTCTGTCATGAGCCCCCAGAAGCCCTGAGGCTGCAGCAGAAACTGGTGAGTTGGGGCTTTTTTTTTTTAAAAGGGCTGGGAGCTGGGGCGAGTGGGTCAAGCATGGGAGGAGGGGGTGGGACAGTGCACAAGGGTCAGGGGGCTTGTGGCAAAGTAGGGCATGCAGCGTGGGGCAGTGGGGGGCAGTGAGGATCGCCTCCTACCTGGTAGCAGCTGGTGAATGGGGGCTTTTTTTTAAAGAGCTGGGGCCAGGTGGGGCAGCCATGGGGGGGAAGGGCTGGGAGAATGGGCAGGGGTTGGGGGGGCACTCAAGGGGCTGAGGGAGCAGGCAGGGGATGGGGTCTGACAGGGGTCTCCCATGGTCCCTTCTCCCCTCCTCCAGCCCCCCATCCCCTGCCCCCTACTTACCAGCATGGAGTCTGGGTCCAGCTCCTTGTGGCAGCCAGTGGGGACTGCCTGAATCTCTGAAGCACTTCGAATCTTTTCCAAATTGGTCTCCTGATTCGATTCAGATTCAGAGATTTGGCCACTGAATCAAGCCGAATCTCCTCTGAATTGAATCAGCACCCGAAGCTCCACATAGACCTAATACATACGTGTGCGTGTGTGTGTGTGTGTATGAGACGGAGAGAGAGAGACACTGTGCAATATAATGATCCATTTTGTTTAACATAATCTGTATCGTATAATCTGTGTATGTTTTCTACCAAATATTTTATGGTATCATGATAATTGTCACTTAACCTCCTTTGTTTCTCAAACCTATTCAAACCACTGATCAGGGCCCCAATGAATTATGCATATTTACACAATGTGATCATATGGTCTCAGGATTTTATTGGACTGATCATGTGGACATTGTTGAACTTCTGCATGTTGATACTACAGTTGTTTTATTTAGAACTGAGCACTTCAGATCAAGATCAGATTAATGTTCAGTGGGCATGTCTACACATGCATTAATGTGCCATTGTTACTGTGCATTAAGTTTAGTACCTGTAATAACAGGTAGTAACTCAATACACAGTACCAGGTGCTACTGTGTAGTAGTGCCAGCACACAGTCTTATAGTGATGCACATTAGACTAATTCATCTGGTTTTTGCCATGATGCACTAATGCTAAGTAGAATCAATCTGCTGGACATTTAGTGTCTTGTGTAGATGTGCCCAGTAAATATGACTACTGTATATGTGGGACTGGAGCCAAGACCGAACCCCCTGCCAATAGATGATACACTAGGGTGGAGAGCTATTGGTATATGCTCTAACTTTCCAAATGTAAGTTTCTTTTAGGTCTTGATGTATTGAGAAGTGGCACCTGGATGCACCCTTGCGATGCAGTGGGGTTGTCAGGGTATGAGGAAATTGGCAGGTCCATGTTACAGTTCTAAATGCACAGGTGCCAATTCTTCTCTCAGTTCCTTAGCCACTTGTAAGCAACAAACAGTATTCCCACTGAACTATAGTACTGCTCAAGAACTAAATGAACACTTATTGTCAGATGTTTAAGCTGATTGCATCCATGATCTGGTCAGTCCATGAATGCCACTTCCTCTTGCCTGAGTAATTTAATCACTGCAGCCAATCAGTACTATTGAACAGTGGAACAATACATTTTAGAGCTCAATCATCTTCCAAGTCATCTCTGTCAGCATGGAGAGCAGAATTACCTTCAGTTAAAATGCAGGGTGGTTTTGTAATTGAAATGTGTATTAATATATGTATTTTAAGGAAGGTAGATTAAGTGCTGTAAGCAGAATGCATCCAAATAAGGAAACATCCACTAGAATTTGCACTTATCTGAATGTGCACAAAAATATATATATTCAGCTTTGCAAATGCTCAGATATATCATATGTTGTAGGGCTGCTGAGAAATATTTAAAAAAATAACAATAATGAACTAGACATGGAACATTGCTAAGGTTACATTGGACCTATTTTATTGTTTTTGCTATGTGCAGTGGAGGGGCTAGTGTTGTTTTACCTGGTCCAAGAGTACTCTTCTGCTTCTCTTCATTGTTTGAATTGAGTTCATACCAAAAATGTCCCCTTCTGGGGACTATAAACAGTGGACAACATGAGCAGTAGAACTGTGACATCACAGGAGACTCAGCTAGTCTTTCCCTTCAGCAACCCTGACCTAGACGATTCTACCACTGGACTATGCTCTTCTGGTGACACGGGTAGAAAAATCAAGGATGTGGGGGGTGCAACAGTTCAAATCCCTGTTCTGAAAGAAATTCCTTAATCAAAGTGGTGACCTTGCAAAATGTTTTGATTTTGACAGATCAGCATTTGCCTATGAAACCTTTTCATTGAAAAATTCCTGAGCCATGCTATTAGCCGTACACCTCCAGTTCTGCCTTGACACTCTCTTGTAGGCACTAGCAACTCTTTGACTGCACAGCAACACTCCCATTAAAACAGGATCAGGTTTCCTTCATTTTCTACCCTCCTCATGCCACTTTTACCTGGACAACATTTCAAACCTATTCCTTACAGAACCAAGCCCTTGGTTGCCCTTATGCTCTATCTATCTTGCCCTTATGTAAGTCTATCACCAAGCACTAATTTTATTTCAAGAAAATATAGCAAGGAAATGGAAGCTGTACATTAGCACTGAGATGTGAGAACATTCATACAGTTCCTGCAGTTGCTGTCTGCTGAACTGATTTACTTAGTTTCTTGACTTTTGACCCATTCCACAGTACAAGGCTGATAGTGTATATAATACTCTGTTGTGATTCATCACTCATGAGTCTAGATCCTAATTATAATCATGTCTCCTATATATTCTACTAGCCTATAATTTCAATCCCAAACACTTGCGTGTGTAATGAAGCGATGCTTTTATAATTTGCGTTCTAGTGCAAGCCTGTGATTTGCTGATGTATCTTCTTTTGCAACATGTCAGAAATATAAAATCAAATAAATGGGAATAAAAATAAACTATTTGTAAACGTTTGTCCCTTAAATCAGAAACAGAAAAATTGTTGCAAGAGGTTTAAAGCTTGTCTGGAAAATACTGGAATTAATATATTAAAAAGGTAACTTTCAAAGACCAGACTTTCCTCCTTGATGCTTGTCACATTGCATATCCTTGGAAGCTGCTCCCCCAGAGGAGATGCTGCAAGTAAGATCATATCAGAGTCATTTCTGCCTTTGACTTATCAAGACAGAATGCGTGCGCACGCGCACACGCACACCCCCCTCCCCAAGACACTTTCTAGTGTCTGGATGTCCTTCCCAGAGGATTATTAGCTGGGAATTTACTGTCCCACATCTGTAACTCCTGGGCTGAAATACCAGCCTTCACTGAAACCTAGACTCAATGACTTGGGGTGTCTGGTGGTGAATTAAATGTCTTTTATGCTGCATAAGCAATTATCATAACTCAGATATGGCTTGCTTTTCAGGGCTTTCACATTTCAGCAATGTGAATTCATCATCAACAGTAACAAGATATAGTGGTCACAAATACTGCATATTTAAGGGGACTTATTGGAATGGATAGAAAGTGAGGAAGTGGAAAATTTCAGAAGTCTTACTGATGTACTGAGCTAGGAAAGTGACCAGTACTCAAAAGAAGAAATAGAGAATGATCAGAAATAATCTGGAAGTGCAAGCAGCAATCCAGGAGAGAATCTTAAATCACCTGGGAAAGAGGGGGCTAGAGCAATAGTGAGCACTGAAGTAGAAAAGGAAGATGCAAATACCAGCATAGTCTATCAGCGTGAGTCAAACAAGGTCTCATGGATGCAGGAGTAGGAGTGAAGAATTCCTGAATTCCAACCTAAACTCTGCTGTACTCACTGAAACCTTTAAGGCAAATCCCACAACCCACTCTTTGTCTCATATGCCTTATCACTAAAACAGGCATAAAACCACCTTATTCATTAGACAATGTTAGTAAAGGTTAAACATTAGTCTCAATCACAAGCGAGATAGCATCAAAGAATGAGCAGGCAGCAAATAATAAGAAACCCATTAGAGTTTCAATCTGTTAAAGGAAGAAACCTACACTCCCAGAAGAATGGCACTTTGAGGAGGTGGATAACAGAGAGCACTGAGTTGGAAACAATTGATGAAATGTGTTTTAAAATAGCAACAAAAACAATAAACTAATCTCTTTGCTGCTTTTTACTTTTAATTCTTCATGGCAAAAGGGTGATTTATTTTGTCGCAGGGCACTCCCGCGCCCCGCTCCTAAGGAGATGCCCCAGGAAGGGGAGAGGTGTAACAGGGCACCAGGGTGCCTGCTACTAGCAGGAGGAATAGGGCTGCTGAAGCACCCTGGAGCAACACAGATGGGGGTTGCTAGGGCAACCAGGCAGGTCATGTGGCCAGGAGGGGGCAGGGCCAGGCCCTTATAAATAGCTAGGCCAAAGCCTGGCTAGCAGTATCCTTCTGGATGCCACAGGAGCAGGAGCTCTGTGGCTGAGCTGAGCGGCTGGAGTCGGGGGTTGCAGCCTTACCTCACTGACAGGCTGCAATGATGCTAGGAACGAGGACACCCTGATAAGAGGTAGGGCTGAGAGCCCGAGAGGGGCTGAGAGTTTGCATTACGAGCGGGTAGGCTCTTTGTTGGTTTTGTTACAGCCGTTCGGGCTTGGCTTGAGTTATGGTTAACCGGAGGACCGGGTGAGGCTGTAGGGGAGCGAGGAGGCCTCAGCGGGGCTCCCCAGCAGTTTGGGGGCTCTGGGTGCCCAGTAGGGGCACAGTGCCAGGGGGGCACAACTGTTTGTGCCGAAGTGGCACGGAGCACGGGGTTGGACCCTGGCCCGTAAGGACGGCACTTTGCCCAGTGGGGCAAAAGACCCCGGAAAGGGTCAAGGGGGCCAGGCACGGCTACGGCCACCGGAGCGCGGAGAGCGCGGTACAGGCCCCAGAGAGGGCGAGGCCCCAAGAGAGGGCGCAGCGCGGTACAGGCCCCAGAGAGGGCGAGGCCCCAAGAGAGGGCGCAGCGCGGTACAGGCCCCAGAGAGGGCGAGGCCCCAAGAGAGGGCGCAGCGCGGTACAGGCCCCAGAGAGGGCGAGGCCCCAAGAGAGGGCGCAGCGCGGTGAGCGCAGTACAGGCCCCAGAGAGGGCGAGGCCCCAAGAGAGGGCGCAGCGCGGTGAGCGCGGTACAGGCCCCAAGAGAGGGCGCAGCGCGGTACAGGCCCCAGAGAGGGCGAGGCCCCAAGAGAGGGCGCGGCGCTGAGAGAGCGCGGTACACAGGCCCCAAGAGAGGGCGCGGCGCTGAGAGAGCGCAGAGCAGACACGACCCAGGAAAGGGTCAAGGGGGCCAGGTACGGCTACGGCCACCTGAGCCCCAAACGCGGGAAACCCGCAAACGCGGAGGACGCGGCAGAGACCCCGAGAGGGGCCGCAAACGCGGAGGACGCGGCAGAGACCCCGAGAGGGGCCGCAAACGCGGAGGACGCGGCAGAGACCCCGAGAGGGGCCGCAAACGCGGAGGACGCGGCAGAGACCCCGAGAGGGGCCGCAAACGCGGAGGACGCGGCAGAGACCCCGAGAGGGGCCGCAAACGCGGAGGACGCGGCAGAGACCCCGAGAGGGGCCGCAAACGCGGAGGACGCGGCAGAGACCCCGAGAGGGGCCGCAAACGCGGAGGACGCGGCAGAGACCCCGAGAGGGGCCGCAAACGCGGAGGACGCGGCAGAGACCCCGAGAGGGGCCGCAAACGCGGAGGACGCGGCAGAGACCCCGAGAGGGGCCGCAAACGCGGAGGACGCGGCAGAGACCCCGAGAGGGGCCGCAAACGCGGAGGACGCGGCAGAGACCCCGAGAGGGGTGAGAGGAGCTAGGGAGACCCAAGGGCGTCAGGAATAGGCCGGTGGGTGAGAGCCCGGCCCAGGGGCGCCAGGCGGGTGACGAGCCCAGGGTGCCAGAGGGAGAGCACCTGAGGGGCAGGGGACCAGACAACGTCCCCCGGGACAGCTGTGAGGCTTGGGGCGTGCTAAAGGGGAGGTTTTGGAGGCACGCATTTGCCCATAAGGCTGGGGTGAGAGGACCCCACTTTGGAACGGAGGGGATACCATCAAGGTGCCGTTAGGTGTAAGTAGGCAGCCTCCCATTCTGAACCTCAACAGCAAAGACGTGGCGGGCGAGTAGAGGGTGTCAGACCACCCTAACTGGCACGGCAAGGGGGCGCTCGCGAGCTCACGGCCGCTCGCGGGGCCATCCGTGACATATTTATTAATTTAAATGGAAAATGATATGATCTAATCTTATAGATCAAAGTAATATAAAAATCACTTGGGAATTATTTTAGTGGTCTTAGTCATTGAATAATGAACTGAATAAATCATTGGAAATAAAATTTAGGGAACAGTATCCAGGCCAGAAAATGGGCAAGAGACTTAAGAGGTAAAAAGGCAACATGTATTTAAGAAGCAAGGATTTTTGTGAGTGATACCTTTCATTGGACCAATCATATAGTTAGGTGGTTTCAGGTACCAAATACCCTTCTTCATGTCTCTGAGGAAAAAAAGCAGCCAGCATTTCAGCTAAACTGTAGATCCACCTATTTAGTTTGCCTGTGCCAAACTGCATATGTAAATAAAAAAAAGATATACACGACATTATCCAGTAGCAAACAGACAGTAGAAACGCAGTAGAAAGAATAACTTGGTAGGTGGAAGAGCAAGACCATTCAATAGGATACTAGTTGCCTGAGGAATGCAGAGAAATTAGCAGATATCAGGTAGATAGATCAGCAGTGTCAAGCTCATTTTTCCTGGTGGGTTAGATGAATAGTGTGGGATTGATAAATGGTGCAGGGCTAGCCCTGCGGGTTGGATCAGGTCCACAGACCACTCTCTCTCCTGTCTGGACCCCATTGGCAAGAGGCCTGGCATCCCAGGTGCCTGAATGTCACTGCAAGAACTATCCATGGTTCTAGGTTTCTTCCAACCATGGTGCTGGAGCTCCCAGATCTGGCCCATGAGCTGTGTGTTTGCCACACCTGAGGTAGATTATACTGGACCATAAATTCAATGTCTCTGTTAGATCCCTAGTTCTCAGGGATCCCCATTAAGTTAATGAATTTGCATTCCCAGGCCCATCTTTTGAAAGCTTTTCCATGTCCCTCCTTGTTGGTCCAATAAAAGACGTCACCCACATAAATCCTTGCTTCTGATTTTTTTTTTTTTTTTTTTTTTTTTTTTTTTTTTTCCTGGATCATCCCCGCTACAGTATCCCTCCAGGACTACCACAAAATGCTTCCAGTTTTAGTCACAAGTATATGCTTTCTGCTGTTCTTGCTTTTCAAATTTCCATGATTCTAATAGCCAAGACCGCCTATATCCCTATTCAGTAACTCTTCTCACACATGCCTTTTTTTATCTGTGTTAAGACTTGATGATGCATTAAGGTGAATCCCATGTTTCTAACTGGATCTAAACTGAATATGGAGATCTTGCCTCAAGCTTTGTCCCCTGCTTTATGTTGGCAATTAGATTTTTTCCACAAAAACAAATGATAATTTTGATTGCACGTGTCATTCAAACAACTCTACCTTATTAAAGGGTACCCGGCAGTGAGTGCTAGAAATGTTGTAATAAGGACTGCAATATCTGAGCTATTTGGCTGAATTTACTGGCCAGTTCTCTGCACCTAGCTGAGAAACTCTCGTTGTGGTTGAGTATAAAAACAGGAAAAGCATACAGTGCAAATAACAAATAACTGTTTTGTTATTGTTATCTTCAAAATATTTAAAATGTATTAGCATGGCAGATGTTAATTTCCTTATGCTCTAGTGCCTGTGGGAACCTGGCATCTGTGATACGTTGCCTTGGCTTAACCCTCTGGTGGCCTCTTTTCTTTGTTGAATGCAATTATGATAGAAACCCATACACATACCCTACACAGGATGCTCCAGGTCTCATGGAAGTCTTTTATAAAAGACGACACAAAGTAACTGAGAACTGGACAAGGCCAAAACTAATATTTTCCAAAGTGACTAAGTCTTATTTTCAAAAAGTATTTAGGCACTTAGGGCTGGATCCAAGTAAGGCCTGAATTGTAGCATTACTTAACTTCTGAGTGCCCAGGCCTGGAAGTAGCATTCAGATCCCTGAGTTATGTACCTAGACTTTTAGACAGCAAAAAAGGAAAGTTAGGTACTTCTGAGCAGAGCTTATGAATCTCTTTCAGAGCTTTAGGTAGGCACCTCTATTGACTCAGGATCCAAAAGCCAGAATCCTGCTCTAAGGATAGATATCTACAATTATTTTTCTGAAAGAACCAAACAGGACTCCATGTATTTTTTCCCCTTAAGACAGCCACCATCATTTTTTATAATACCAAATGGTTAGGGCACCGGCTAAGGTACCCCCTGTCCTTTTGGCACCTATCCTCAGGGTGTTTCCCACTTATATCCACTCCGTGACACGCAACTGAATTAATGCATCTTTTTGAAGGTTTAGTTCCTCCCACTAGCCCCACATATGTGGGGGGCAGAGGGTCCCACACATGTGTACGTACACACACACACACACACACACACACACACACACACACACACACACACACACACACACACACACACACACACACACACACAGTTCAGAGACAGAGACTCCATTTACAGGTGAAGCTCCCTTGCGTGTCTTAGCTACTCTTGACAAAAGGGTGTTAGAAATAGCTGGCATTGCAAATCATTTGATCTGTCTTTCCCCATGCAAAGAAGAACAGAATAATTTGTGAGGAGCCTTGCTTGTGCTTTGAGTAAAGTCCCATTAGGAGGCTGCCAGAGGGGGTTGTTCCAGTGTTTGATGCCTGTTTCAATATTCTGGCACCAGCATAGCCCACACTAAGGATATTATTTATAGCACTCTACCTATACTTATATGAGTGATGCTAATTAATAGATGGAATTAGCCAACTCCTCTAGGCAGCATAATTGTAAACAATTTCCTCATGTTTCACTCACAAGTGATAAATTGCTCCTGGAATCACAAAAGATGAGCCAATGATAATCTGGCAGTTTCCTGCAGGATGACAAACATTAATTAAATGGGATTATGATGTGATCCACAAATTTCCAACACTTTGGCATTTTTAAACAGAGGCAGATCAGAGGACTTAGTGGCCTCGCTCCTGTGTATATGTTTTTTTCTTACTTGGGGCCACTTTCCCACTTTGTCTCTTACTGACAAAAGGTGGTGGCAGCCAACTGCCTTGCAGCTCCCAGAACTGATCGGGCTGTTTTCAGACAAGATTGTCACACAACTGTGCTGGCCAAAATGTGCAATTTCAAGGCTAATTTACACATGAAATTACAACAATTGTGTGTGCAAAGTGGAAAATCGTATATGTAGTTACAAACTTTCTTTAAAAATCTGGCTTCATCTGTGACCGGGCAGAAAAGACATAATGCAGTAGTGTCATAAGTATGTCAGAGCAAAAGCAGGTTGCTGGGGTGAGCTTGACAGAGGTACCCAAGTAGCAGCTGGAAAGTGGTACAGAAACATCCAGAGAGAACTTGGCCCAAGGTTACACAGCAAGTTTTCGTTACAATAGGCCAGCATATAGAAAAGCATCCCTACTGAGAAACCAACTTAAGTATAGGCTTTTAACTTCCTTCATGTACTTTAATGTTTTTTTGAATAGGGATAGATCTTTAAGTGCTTTATTGAATAAAAGCCTAGAACTTCAAGGTGCATTTGGGGCTATTTTAAAAGCATACAACAATATATTTAATTATTTAATAGGGCGTGGGCTTTGAGAAAAAAATCAGGCTATTGAATGCTTGTCTTTGCTATTCTATTTATTTTTACCTTCTTTCCTTCCAGCTTTTGCTCTTTTCCTACTAGTTTCATATTGAAAATACTTAATAACTAAATTGGTTAAGTTTTGACCTTTGTCCACATGAGAAGAGTCTGTTCTACAAGGCTGAATGGTCAACTTCTTCTGCAGTAAAATCTTTGCTATCCGGTACTTAACCAACTGGAATTCTCCATTAACTGGAGTTTCTGGCCCTGCCAGACATGGGAGAGGATGCAGGGAAAAGCTCACACACAGCAGCTGCCACCACCACCCACCACCCTGTGCTGCTGCCACTCCACTTGTGGCTCTGCCACACTTGCCCCTCCTCCCCAGCTCCACTGGCCAGATGGGTGGGGCAGGGAAGGGGAAAGCTCACTGGATACCACCACACTGCCTCCCTCAACCCTGCTCTGTGTTATTGGAAAACCCTGCCTGGTTATTTCAGTTAACCAGAGTTTTTCCATAACTGGCAATCCCCTTACCCTGGGGATGCTGGATACCATAGATTTTACTGTACATTTTTGTTAGTTGTGCCCATTTTTTAAATATAAAGCCATATTCTCTGCTGGTATAAATTGTTGAAACTAACGGTGGCTAGGCCAAGAGAATAAAGTGCCTTTTATTGCTTATTATATACTATTAGTTTATATAACACCTTTAGCAAATGTCTAATACTTCAGTGCACATTGAAAAAGTTTAAAATTTCACATTAAATATATGATGGGGAACTTAGAGTTAGGATTTCTGGTTTATTTAATTACTATCACTAACTCAGCCTGTGACCTGGGGTATTGAACTAGTTTGTTTCTCAATTTAGCACTGCATAGAATAGATAATATAATAATACCAGCCTCAAAGGAATGTTGTCCAACAAAAATATTTTAAATATATAAAGCACTTTAAGGTCCTTTGGTGAAAGGTACTGTATAAAAACATATTCTGTTGTGTGCTTTCCCTGAGTAGTGTAGTTTCTCACTTCTGCTCCTAGTAAAGTCACAGGGGTTGTACATTTCAAAAGAAAGCAGAAGAGTCTATAAACATTTATTTGCATTTTTAAGGCATTTGCTTTGCTAAGGTTTGACCTTTTGTTAGACATTTGAACAACTCAATTTTATTGGACACATGCTAAAGGAAATCAAACTTTAAGATCCCACAAAGACTTGCTGGTGGTAAGTCAATTTTAAATGAACTTTTCATGCATATTTGTACTTGAAACCCTCTTTATAAGACTTACTTTTATCTAATCAGAGCAGAGTAGTGTTACCAGTTAGGTGATGTATATGAATAACCACGGTACTGTGACATCTTGACACGTCTTCAAGGAGCAGGAGGAGGAAGAGGAGGGAAGGACTGCTCTGATACTGACCATGTAGCTGGCCAGTAATTATGATCCTTTCCTGAGGTCCTCTCCAATCCTAGTGTTCTGGGTCAGGGCTGGAAAAACAGTATAAAAAGCAGCATTGTTTGAACTAGGCTGCTTTCTGCCTTGGGGTCAGTTACTAAGCTGTCTTCCAGCAGCTCAGCAGTGTCAGATGACAAAGATTACCATTAATTTCCTACTTGCTAGCCTAGTAAGTGGAATTCATCAATAGCTTTTGCTTTCTATATTGTGGTAGCCAGAACCAGAGGGGTTACTATCATGAGCAATAACTATATGCTCTTGGAGACATCCAGGCAATTGTTTAGCAGTTAAGATTAGCTAGTGCAAAGCCTGCAAGTTTGCAACCTTCAAGAGGAATTTGTCTGTCACAATTTAACCGAAGTGTTGAATCTAACTATTTGCACTGATCATGAGACTGACTAGGTCCCCAAAATAAGCGAACTACAAGATTAGCTGATCTAACAGCTTTTTTAAAGGTCAGCCATAACAAGATCTGACCACCTAATATAGTTCCAAGCATGTTCCAAGGAATGAGAAACCAAGGGGTTGAGCTTGGGCAGCGTAATGCCAATTTCAAACCTCAAAGTAATGTGGTGTAATTTGCTTATTGGGTGAACCCGAGTTCAGGCAGTAACCTTTCATGATAATTTCTAATACCTTTTGATCCCATAGGATAACAGCTGTAGGGCAAGATTGTGACTGGCTGTAAAGCCAACAGATAGCAGAAGATAAGGCATAAAGGAATGTGCATGTCAAGTGACCAGTTAGAAGCATGGGACAGAAGGACCATTGCTGTACCAAGCCTGGAACCCGGACTCCCAGTGTGAGTGAGGACCTGATCCTGACCAAGGGACCTTCCCAGTGACCCCTCAGACAGTGTTGATTGGGGACACCTGACTTCGCTGGAACAACTTGGTGCACACCTGGCATAGAGGGACTGCCAATAAGTTGCCAACCCCATGTGGGAACTCTTTGTCATTTTGTCTATGTATTGTTATTATTCACTATTAGCTCTTTATTACTGTACTATCTGTTTGTCACATTAACTTTTTTGTTAACTGTCATATGCTAAGCTATAAGTAAATTTGCCTTTACTTCACTCCCGACTCGCCTCCTCGATCCCGAACACAGCAGCCTAAAGGCTGACACACTCACAGAGCCTAGCCGGCCTGTGACACTATAGCTTTTTACTTTATGATTATATTCATTGATTCCTTTCAACTTATTCCTCCCCCAAAATCCTCTTTTTGTTTCTGCTATTTGAAATCTGTGCTTGTTCTCACAGTGTGTATTCCATTCACTGTGCAGGGAAGCACACCATAATTATATTGCATATAAGAATATAGAATTTATATAGGAACACATACATATATTTATTTTTTTTTATTTTATTTACTACATACATACAGTACATAAATACACATACACACAATTAACTTATCTACATATATTATATAAATCAGATAACATTACAGAAGAAGGCACAGATTTTCCAGCACACTAAGGCAAAGACAAGATACTATGAAACACACCATGAAGTGTGCTGGAAAGGCAGCTGGCAAGCCTTCAGGGAAGAGTGAAAGACAGAGTAGAGGGAGAGCTGAAAGACCCACCCCCGAAAACTGAGATGCAGCCTCTTTGCTGCAACAAGCTTCCACCGGTTCTCCAGGCAGAAAGGAGAGGGGAGCAATGCCAATGTCACTGCCTATGCCTGAGCCTGCATCCTGTCCAAGAGCACCAATCATAACCCATCCCCACTACCACCATGACAACAAGCAGCAGCACCATCATGACAGACTCCTCCACTCCCATTTCACTTCCTATTCTGAGCCTTCCAGTGCTAGAGGAAGAGCTGGAGCTGGACCTGGATCTGAGTGCCATAGCAAGTTAAATTCTGGGGAAGGAGGGGGAATCATCTGAGTTTGTGCTCCACACCTCTCAAGTTGCCCCTAGAGCCAGGTCCCCTTCTCCAGAAGGCACTTCAGAGAAGGTTGAGGTAGAGGGTGCAGAAAGTAAGTGGCTCAGATGTGTCTGCTCCTCCTGTTGCTGTGCCTCTGCCTGCTGAAGAGGGGGAAAAAGGCAGCATCCACACATGCGACTGCAACCCAGAAGTGAGTGGGTAGTGTGGTCTGGAATCATTTTGAGCTAGCAGATGATCGCATATGCTGTCTGCCTGCACTGCTGAGTCAAAACCAGCAAGGACAAGGGAAAAAAACATATGAGCACCATAGGGATGCTAAGGCATCTCTTCAGGAACCACCCCCTTGCCCTTGCTCTTCCTTAGCCTGGCACCAGTGGAGAAGTGCTCAAAGGCAAGTCCCCCTTTCACTCCAAAGCCCCTGGCTCCCCAAGGCAGAGGCAGGCCACCCTGGAACAGTGGGGGAAAAGCAGACAGAAAGCGGGGGGGGGGGGGGAGGGGGGTGCGTTGCAAAGGAGAGCGAGATCACCCAGAGCATTGGAGAGCTGCTTGCTGTGGATGGCCAGCCCTTCTCCTTAGTTGACTGGCCAGGGTTCAGGTGACTCATGGCACTCATGGCCCCATCCTACCAAGTGCCTGCATGCACCACCTTCAGCAAGATGGTGGTTCCCTCCTTGTATGAGGCATGCAGGGAATACTTGAGGGAGAAGCTGCACAAGGCAGGTCTGCAGGTGGCCTTACACTTCACCTCGGACATCTGGAGCAGCTGGGGTGGTGATCATGTGCACTGGTTTCTCACAGAGCACTGGTGTGACCAGTCAGGCCATTGGTGGGCTCTCTTTCAAGCTGAGGTGATGGATGAGTCCTGCATGGCAACCAAAATCAAGGGGGCCATGAACTGCTTGGTGCAGGGGTGGCTTTTTGGATAGAGTGAGCTCACCTGTGGTTTCACGGTCACTGACAATGGGACCAATATGGTCAAGGCAATCCGTGATGCCAACAAAATTTCTGTGTGGCACACAAGTTCCACCTCATTGTCAGGGGGACAGGGCTGCCGGTGATGCCAGCATCACAAGCAAACTCATTTCAAAATGGATGAAGGTGGTAGGCTACTTCCACTGGAGCGTCAAGCAAGGCAAGATGCTGCAGGACAAACAGGCAGAGTTGAACATCCCACAGCACAAAATCATGCAGGATGTGGAGACTTAGTGGCACTCCACATACCTGATGCTCAAGAGGCTGGTGGAGTAACAGAAGGATATCCATGAGATGGCCTTGCTCAAGGAGATTGGGATCAGCGGCCTCCTTAAAAGGGCTGAGTGGGATACCATCTCCAAGATCTTGGTGGTCCTCAAGCCCTTCCTTGAGGACACTGAGACCCTCAGCACTGGTGATGCCCTTCTTAGCCAGGTGATCCCCATAGTGAGGGAACTTCAGAACCAAAGGGAGAAGTTCCAGGGAGCCGTGTTCCTGGCGGGGGCAAGTGGCTGTTCACGAGACATACAGGCACTGGTGATGTGGCTGAAGAAGGGTATCAGGAAATGACTTGATCCCTTGCAGTCCAGTATGGTCCACAAGCTGGCCGCCATGTGTGACCTGAGGGTGAAGGGCAGTGTATGCAGCATCCAAAGACTGAATCAGTGGATGGAGGTGCTTGTGAAGAGAATCAGGGAGGCAGAACAGTGGAGGCGGGGGGATATGGAAGAGGGCCAGCACATTATCCACCAGCCAGTCTCCTCCTCCACCACAGGCACTGCCAGTGTGGGCCAAGGGGATGGATTCCATGGTGGGGTCCAGAGGTACCAGACCCCATCATCAGGCAGGTAGCACTCAGGCCTTGGTGGCTGCCTATCTCACTGAGGACATGGAGGTGCTTCTGTGCAACCCCTTGGCCTACTGAGCAAGCCGTGGCCAGATCTGGCCACAAGTGCCTGGGAATGCCTGTCCTGTTCACTGACCAGTGTTCGAAGCTAAAGTGTGTTCAGCATTGTTGGTGATGTAGTGACACCCTTGTTTGTAGTTGGATCCTTGTTTGGTGGAGCAGCTATTGTTTCTTAAAGTGAAGCACCCACTGCTGGGATTCCCCAAGCTCCAGGTGCAGGCAGAGTGAATGCCACTCTCCTCACTCTGTCCACACCTATTTACTTTTAAATGTTGTTAAAATAATTCAATGTCCCATTCTCAGAGCTGGAGGTGGCACCGACTGCATCACCAGCCAGCAGGGGAAGAACATGTCTCTGCTGAGCCCCTGTGTCAGGACAAACTTGAAGGTATGGCCTGGGGCTATTTGGAAGGAGGAGGCCCTAGGTCCTGGGCATGACCATTAAAACTGCACTCTGCCAGAGTCAGAAGGCCTGGTGGGACTGCTGGTGGTGCAACAACCCCAGGAAATGCCAGGACTGAGGATCCCCCTGGTGAAAGGTGAGTAGGAGGTGCCATAACCTGCAGCTACCACCCACATGCACACAGTCTTGGCTGGGGAAATCCAAGACCCATCACATCTTTCATAGGCGTCAGGCTTTCTGGTTGCAGTGGACTTGTGAGGCTCCAGGTGAGCTCAACTTAGCTGCCTGGGATGTCAGCTTTTGGGTTGAAAAATGCTTTGTCAGGTTGAAGAAGCACCTGCAGTTAGTGTGTGTGCTGTTCCTGGATGGAAAGAATAGTAAAGAAGCCAGAGGCTGGCATGCAATGCAGGCAAGAAAGCCAGTCAGTGAAAATAGAAATGGAGGCATCAGGGAGTGAGGGCCAGGCTGGGGGGGTAGGGAGAGGGATTTAGCAGTGCAGGTAAAAGTCCAGAGGTACCTGGGGTGTGAGATGTCTGGCAGGTTGTAATGTATCTGAATTCCAATGGCTATATTGAGGCCATGAGTTTCTGTAATTAGGAGGTTGATGAAATGCAGTTCTCCCATTGGGTTTTTCACTCTGCAGCAGTGCATGTGTATATGCTGTCCTGGCTGGCTGGCTGGCTGGGGCATAAGGCTGCTTCAGTGTGAGGGCTTCCTGCTGGCTAGCTCTGCACTGAAGCACCCTCATACCCAAGCCAGCCCCTCCACAGCATATTGAACTAGGGAGCGCAGCAGTGGGCTGGCAGGCTGACCCCCTGGTGCCCCTGCTAGCTGGGGCTCCTCCAAACAGGCTCAGTGTGCTGCAGTTCTGGGTACATATGAAGATGCAACACCCAGGAGCAATAAACTCCAGGGCAATAAGCTCTGGAGTTGATTCATGCACATTAATTGCACATGTAGACATGCCCACTGAATGCTTTTATGTTGATATCAGCAAGATTTCCAAATCACAGATTCCTAATGCTAGGCTTCTAAATTAAGGGGCATACATACAAAAACCTTGCACTGCCCATTATCTTTAGTAGAGCTGTTGAAGGGTCAATACCTTTGAAAACTAAGCTACCAGTGCAAAAAGTTGGACTTGGCAGTTTAGAATACTTTGTCTCACCCCCACATTTTTTTCTTTTCTTTTCTTTTTTTTTGACAAACCTTGGTCATTACCTTTGTGGAGTTTTTTTCACATAACCATTTTTATAAATTTAGTTTAACATTGCCTGGACAGTGACAGGTGCTGCAACACGTAGAATAAATACTCTTGTGCTCATTCTTCTTAGTGCTTCTCAGCTAATGGTAATATGGAAGCTTTAATTGCCCCCAACCTCCTTGACACAGTGTTTCCATTTTCCTTGCTTTCCTGGCTTCCATGAAGTGTTACGCTTTTAATAGTGAAATGAATCTCTGCTTCAGTAAAATATTGCCCTTGTCTCTGAGCCTCTTTAGCAGTCATGTTATGCCAGCTGCCAAGTGAGTGCAGTTGACATGTATCACCGAAGATGTCCCACTTATGCTGTTGCTTTCTTTCCTCACCATGTATCCTTTTTTTTTAAGTGGTTGGGTGCTAGGATGTCCATGCATCAGCCTCACTATGTGACTGTACTGGGAAGTGAATGCTTGTTTGAATAATAACATATTCCAGTACATCTCAACTCTCTTTTTCCCTCTTTCTCTTTACACCTGCTAGACTGCTGCCATTCCTGATCTAGTAGCTCATCTCACTTTTCCCTTCACTTTCATTTTCATGGACTGTCACATCTGATAGCATGAAATACTTATTCTCCAGCGATGGAGAGGTTTGAGATAATTGCTTATTCAAAGAACTGCTATTAAAATAAGTCTGCTTTAGCCTGCTTTTACCTTATGCGCTTACAGAAGTTACATTTTTTGCCTGATGAGGCTCTACAACCATAACATAACAAAGGTTCATAGCTGCTGAGTGCTTTGAAATAGCTGATATTGAGAAAATTTAACAGCTGTCTGATGAGCTATCAGACAGGGGTGCTCTAAGGCAGAGCGCTTAGGGAACCTGCATACAGGTTCTTTGTGAGGGTTAATTTTGAGCAGTTCCACCCATATCCCATTTGGCTTTGTGGGCTGGACTGGTGCTCATGCAGGGAAGTCCTAGCCTAGCCCTGCCCTGTTTCTCTAGCCCTAGCCCTGAAACCTCTGTTTCCTCCCTGTTAAGCAGAGGGAGGCAGGGATGATGGAAGGGAACCCCCACATTCTGAGCATACCCCCCCAGCCGCTACTAGGGTACTGGGGGGAGTGAGGCCATAAGGTGGGCCTACCTACCCTGGCTCCAAGCACGGCAGCATTTGCTGATGCCAAGAAGCTTGTACAGAGATCAGGGAGGCTCCCCCATCATCATGTGGGCCCAGCCCAGCTCCTCCCAAGACCCCAGCAAGCATAGCTGGGGGCATGGGTGGGGAGAGAGTCTGTCCCTCCCCCTCCACTCCAATGGCTGCTGACAGTTTCCAGCTGGTGGGGGAGTGGGTCTGAGAGAGGGAGTCAGGGAGGCTGCTGGAGCACCCTTGTCTGCTGGTCAGGACTGGTGCAGGCAGGCTCTGAGCCTCCTCCACCCAACAGGTGAAGGTCTGTTGGGTTCAACGGCACTTTAACTCATGGCACTTTGTGTAAAGCACCATGAGTTACAGCACCTACCTGACAGGCTGCCCAAACTTCTGTACACACCCTTAGACTTCTCTCTTCCTCCTCCTCACACATGTTCACTCTCACAATCTTTGCTTTAAGTATCATTGACTTTCTGACCCTGTTTATTTTCTGAACTTATTATGCTGTCTTCGTTCCATCTTGGTGGGTGATGTAGGGGAGGGAGGCTATTAATACTTAATTTGAAATCTTCCCTGATTAAATTTTGATCATGAGTGATGTTGAGCCTCTTCTAGGGGGTGCAAGGTGGTTTGACTTCGTATTAATCGTGACCTTTGCATACAAAACATGGAATACTTACTTTTCTAAAATGAGGGCTACCTATTTCAGTCCCTGGTGATATGATAGGCTATGTTGTTGATATATGTAAATCAGCTCTAAGACATGATGGGCACCATTTGACGACCACAATGAAATAGAAATCTATTCTTTAGATTCACCAGTTTACACCTCTGATATTCCAGTCCTCTTCACATGGAGTCCACTGAACACTGATTTCATAGTTTCATAGTTTCTAGGGTTGGAAGGGACCTGAGTAGATTGTCTAGTCCACCCCCCTGCCATGGCAGGAAAGAGTACTGGGGTCAAGCAACCCCAGCAAGGTGTTCATCTAACCTCTTCTTAAAACCCCCAGGGTAGAAGCCTGCACCACTTTTCTTGGAAGTTGATTCCAGGTCCTAGCCACCCTGACTGTGAAGTAGTGCTTCCTGATATCTAGCCTAAACCTACCCTCTGCCAACTTGTGACCATTATTCTTGGTCACTCCTGGCAGTGCTTGGGGGAACAGGGACTCCCCCAATGCCTGCTGATCCCCCTGACTAGTTTATAACAGGCCAGTAGACCCCCCCTCAGCCTTCTCTTTTGGAGGCTGAACAGGTTCAGGTCCCGTAGCCTCTCCTCATAGGACCTGCCCTGCTGTCCCTTGATCATGCGAGTGGCCCTCCTCTGGACCCTCTCCATGCTGTCCACCTCCCTCTTGAAGTGTGGTGCCCAGAACTGGACGCAGTACTCCAGCCGTGGCCTGACCAGTGCCGCATAGAGGGGGAGGATCACCTCTTTGGAGCTGCCTGAGATGCATCTGTGGATGCATGACAAGGTACGGCTGGCCTTCCTGACTGCCTCCCCACACTGCCGGCCCATGTTCATCTTGGAGTCAGTGATGACCCCCAGATCCCTTTCCGCCTCCGTGCTGACAAGAGGGGAGTTCCCCAACCTGTAGGTATGGTGCCGGTTGTTCCTCCCCAGGTGCATCACTTTGCACTTGTCTGTGTTGAATCCCATCCTATTCTCATCCGCCCACCCTTGTAACCTGTCTAGGTCCAATTGTAGCCTGTTGCTCCCTTCCGGTGTGCCCACATCCCTCCACATCTTAGTGTCATCAGCAAATTTGAACAGGGTGTTTTTTTACCCCCTCGTCCAAGTCACTGATGAAGATGTTGAACAGTGCGGGCCTGAGGTCCGAGCCCTGCGGAACCCCACTGCCCATGTGCTTCCAGGTTGAGAAAGATTCATCCACTACCACCCTCTGGGTGCAGCCCTCCAGCCAGTTGGCGACCCATTTGACTGTGTGGGTGTCGACACCACAGCCCCCCAGTTTCTTAATGAGAACAGGGTGAGAGACAGTGTCAAAAGCCTTCTGGAAGTCCGGGAAGACTATGTCCACTGCTACCCCTGCATCTAATGATCTGGTGATCTGATCGTAAAAGGCCACAAGGTTGGTGTGACAGGACCTGCCACTGATGAACCCGTGTTGGTTGCCCCTAAGCATGCAGTCCCCTGCTGGCCCCTCATAGATGTGTGCCAGAATAATCTTCTCAAACAGCTTGCCTACGATCAAGGTAAGACTAACTGGCCTATAGTTTCCCGGGTCCTCCTTCTTCCCTTTTTTGAAGATGGGAACCACGTTGGCCCTCTTCCAGTCCTCCGGCACCACACCAGACCACCACGAGTGGTCATAAAGCCATGCCAGGGGTTCTGGAATGACCTTGGCCAATTCCTTTGGAACTCTAGGGTGGAGATCATCCGGACCAGCTGACTTGAATATGTCCCGTCCCTCCAGAAGCTCCCTAACTAGTTCCTCGCTAACCCTTTGCCCAGGTGTGCCTCCCCTGGGGCCCGAGGGGGCTGTTCTGGTCCCTACTTAGGAAGACGGAGGCAAAGAAATTGTTAAACATGTTAGCTTTGTCGTCTGATGTGATGACCAAATTTCCCAACATGTCCTGCAGGGGCCCCAAATTACCCGGGATCTTCTTTTTACCCCCTATGTATTTAAAGAAGGACTTCTTATTGTCCTGAATCTGGGAAGGTAGTCCTAATTCCATCTCTGCCTTGGCCTTCCTGACTGCCACCTTACATCCCCAAGCGACTGCAGTATAGTCATCCCTGGTGATGACCCCTTCTTTCCATTGGGTGTACGCCTCCCTTTTAGCAAGGAGACATTCCCGGATGCTTTTGGTGAGCCATGGAGGCTTGTTTGCCCTCCTGTTCCCTTTGATCCTCATTGGGATTACCTTCCTTTGGGCTTGGAGGATTGTCTCCTTAAGGAGTGACCACTCTCCTTGGATACCTGGCTCCCCTCCCCTCTGTGACCTCAGCGCTTCCCCAACTATCCTCCTTAGCTTGTTGAAGTTTGCCCTCCTGAAATCTAGAGCTGCTGCCTTACTGCAGGTCTTTGCCACCTTGCGCTGGATGGTGAATTCCAGCAGGCAATGATCACTGTCGCCCAGGTGGTCGAGCACCCGCAGACACCTCACCAGGTCATCACCCGTGGCCAGCCCTAGGTCCAACAAGGCGTCTCCCCTGGTGGGGCTGTGCACCTCCTGGGTTAGATGGAGGTCCTGCACTCTGTCTAAGAACCTACGTGAGTGGTCAGACCTGGCTGACTGCTCTTCCCAGATGTCCGGGAAGTTCAGGTCCCCCATGACTACCACATCCTTAGACTTCACTACCTCTGTGAGCTGACCTAAGAATTCCTGGTCAAGCTCTTCTCCCTGATTGGGAGGTCTGTAATAGACCCCCACCGTTAAGTCTCTTTCCCCTCAACTGCCTTGTACTCTAACCCAAAGCACTTCAGAGTGCCCCTCCTCTGACTCCTTGCAAATTGGCAAGGTTGTGTATTCATCCTTAATATAGAGTGGCACGCCCCCACCTCTCCTTCCTATCCTGTCCCTCCTGTACAGCCTATAGCCCTTGACATTCACCGCCCAGTCATGCGTTGAGTCCCACCATGTTTCAGTGATCCCCACTATGTCTGGGCTGGTGTCAGCTAGCAGAAGGGTGAATTCCTCCTGCTTGTTTCCCAACAATTTCTATTCAGACTCCACCTAACACTTTCCTTTTTTGCTCTGCAAGCATTTTGCTGACATGAGAAACCATTTGCTACGCTCAACCCCCCCCCCAAACAATCTCATTTAAGGGAAAGCAATTGTGTTCAAGTCATATAAACACACACACACTCACAGACACATACAGAACTTAATTTTGCATAATCACATCAGTTTTTAGCCTTGGCAGTGTATTCAGATCTTCCAACCCCTTACAGTCAGTTCTCATTCTCTAGCAGCCTCCCTGCTGGAAAAACAATTACATTTGTCAAAAGGCATCCCATATAGAATTTAAAAGTGCCACAAAACTATTGTTCTAGAGGGCGCTCCAGGGCTTTTAGGATAATTACTGGATATAGGGCAGCCAGTCATAACTTTTATCCAAAGTAAAACTCAAATGGCCAGAAAGAAACATAATAAATCCCACAAATTCTATGAACTTCAACTTAGTAGAAGAGAGATTCCCCTACACATTCTTATTCTTTTTGATAATGGATCTGCCTACTAAAAATGTTGAGAGATGAAATCTTCTCTCTGCCTGGGTTAAGGTAAAATCTGCCCAGTGGAGCTGAAGCACATAACCCAAGAAAGAGCAACTCTTAATTGGATGTTCTATTTAATCTTTCAATTACAGTTGAGTCCCCACTTGCACTGGACCAATTCCTTTTACAAAAACTTTGCCTGTACCAAGCAGCATCCAATAATGATAGTTCTCTTACGACTTTTATATCATGCCTGTGTTGGCTGCATGAGCTGTGAGTTGTTCTTATGCTCTGATATAACATTTGGACTCTTAGGCAGGACAGTCATTAAAAAAAAACCATCACTAACGCCATTAATAATGATTTGAATGAATAAAGTTTATTTCATTGTATTTGATCTTGAAACACTTTTTAAATACCCAGTCCTGATCTTGCTTTGTTTGAAGGCAATGATTATGGAGACCTTTTTTTTTGTATATGGATATTAAAAACCACTCCCCATGTTTTCTGCCATGAAAAAAAGCAGCTAGCCTAAGGGTAGAAAGGAACCGTTGTTTAATTGTGCACATGGGAACACTAAACAATAGTGGACGATAGAAAGTGAAGAATCTATTTGAAATGGGGAAAATTAAGTGACAGAATTCAACACCCCAAGTTAGAAGTTGACCAAACTACTGGAATGTAATGTTGTTACAGTGCAAAAAATGATCTCATGTGGCTTTTGGAATGGTTGACAATCAAAACTAGTACTTATTTGTTGAAATTAAAAAGTGAGGAAATATTTTACTAGTTATTACTTTTGTGTTCAGAGCTGTTATATTAGGTAAAATAAACAGGGTAGGTTATAGTGTTATCTTTCAGCCATATTATGAAAAGAAATATCTAGTGGTGGAGCCAAGATCTGAGCTCAGTTAATACACACTGACTTAAGGGGAATTGCTTTAGACTTCCATTGTTATAAACAAAACCAGTATCTGGACCAAGGACACCAAAAAGGTCTCCAACATTCAAAGCAGTTTTTCAGACCTATATGCAGAGTTGAAAATAAATTTAATTTAATGGAAAATCCCCAAGATTATGTCTACAAGAAGTCTAAGATTGTTCTGTTTTTTTTTTTTCAGTTGACATGAATGATATTATAAATGTAACACCTGTACACACTTCAGTTATATATTGTGTTGTTTTGTGTATATTTTTTATGTGGGCATGATGGCCCTTGTGTTTTGGCCATGGGCTCAGCACATGCCAAGCTAGGGCCTATATCTGGGGAAAATATGTAAAACCCTCTGGCCTCATTGTCCAGGGGAAGCAGAGGATTCCTCAGGCTGATTGGTTGTGGGGGGAATTGGAGTGTGGTGCTTCTTGACTGGACAGGGTGATGTCATGCAAAGGTTTCCCTCTCTGTACATGTGCTCCTGGAAAATGTCACATAACTTAAATTCACATAGGGAATCCACTTTACAATGTACCAAATAGGGTTACGTTCCAGGACCTCAACCGTACTGACTCCCAGACCCATTTTTACCAGTTTTAAAAGACAATTTTGGTACTCAACAACAGCAGACAGTACACACAAACACAGGACACTGTTATAATGGGGATGGGAACTGTAGTAACATGTGTTGCAGACAATGAGTGAGGAGTCCAGATCCACATAGGAGACTATATTTTGGTGTGCATCACTCCCACAATGCACCACATGAAGCAGCTGACTGCAAGCTTCCACCACACTGATTGCATAAGCGTGAATATATCTTGCATATAACAAATTTTTGGTATAAAAATGGTCATTGCATAAGAGCAAATTTACACATATAGAACCCGCATAAAGCAATGGAAACCTGTATAAGGTGAAGTAGGCTGTGGGGAGAGAAGCTGCTAGGGGATGCTGAAGAGTGAAGTTTCATCCAAGGGAGAAGGAGTTTGTAGAGAGCAAAAAGGGAAGTTCTGGTGGAGGGGAGAGAGAGCTCTTTTCTTCCCCTTTGTTCTTTTGAGGTTTTAAGGGATTAATCCTGGGGGTTAAGAGTATTGGTTCCTGGGGTTTGCTGGCCAAGAGTTAGGCCTGGCAACCTAAACAGCATTGAAACCTGGGAGTTTCTAATTCTCCCATTTTGGGCCAGATTGAGGTTAAGGTTTGTAACTTTCTGCTCCCAGTGGAGCTGTGACCCAGACTACCTATAGCTCAGGCCTAGAGGGTAGGCCTGGTCTCTCACTTTCTTTCTATTGATGGTCCTTTGTTCTAGTCAGTCTGTGTGGTTGAGCCGGCTGTAGCCATTAATCAGCCTGGCTCCTGCTGTGTTTAGCAGGCCATATAATCCAGCCCAGAAGTTTTGGAGTGCATGCATGCTGTCTGGAGCCGTAGTCACTCCTCACACACACATATAGCCTCTTTGTGGGAGCAAAGATTGGCATGGTACCATTCCTCCAAAAGGAACAAGGGGCCTCTTGCACCGCAGGATTCATGCTCTCTAGTTGCTTCCCCTGGTGCAGTGCAACCTATAGACATTGTCTTGTTGTTAGTAGTGTTTTAAATTGCAGTTGGTGTTTTCCTTTGTTTTCTGTAATGAATCTATTTTTTGTGTTTACAGTGCTTGTGAGGAGGGTTTTTTTGTTTATGTAGGGCAGCCTAATAATTCCTTTAGTGTTTCCCAGGTGGTCTAGGTGGGGGCTTAAGCCAAGGTAAAATAGATTTAGTACCCCAAAATTGAACCTGGCCCTTGTTGCTACTGACTGGTGCCCAGAAGAAGGGTTACAAACATTAGGAATGTCTGCAGGAGAAACTACCACCCCCTCTCACACAGCCTTATTATTTATTTTGATATATACAGAAATAAAAAAACCCTCTTTTTGCGAAGCGGGCTGTATTTGATTTGGATTCACCCCTATTCAGGGGACTATTCGGGTGTATCAAAATTCGATTCATTATTCGTGTCACTGTCCCGATTCAATTCAGCCAAATCCAAATCTTAAGATTCGATTCTGATTTGAAGAATCAGTGATTCACCCATAGACACAGCTTTATATGTTTTTTCTACATACCTCAAGGTACCAGACATGGCTTGTGATTGTTGAGATGGTGGGGCAGATGGAGCATCCCACATAAGAAGCATTTCCAGTCCACTTCCAGGTCTGTTGCCAAGCATACAGGGACCTGTGCCCCCCGTCCCACTCAGTGATCAGCTGCAGGTCCATGGGTGCCCCCCCAGAGCCAGGATGCACCAGTTGCTGAGTCAAGGGGCAGAGGGAGGGGGTCCCCCGTGAGCTCTGTGGCAGACCCAGAAGTGGACCGGAAGTGCTTCTGGTCCACTTCTGGGTCTGCCACCAAGCACCTGGGGCACTCCTTGTGCTCCTGTGGGATCCTCCATCCCACCCACCATCACAGTGTTCATCAGCTGCCTAGTACCTTGAGGTATGTAGAAAAAACATATAAAGCTGTGTCTATGTTCAAATCATCAAATCTCTCCGAATCTCTCCATATTGAATTGGAGGCTTCTGTTTCAATTTGGAGAGATTAAAGGGTCTCCTGATTTGATTCAGATTCAGAGATTCGACTGCTGAATTGGGCTGAATCTCCCCTGAATTGAATCAGTGACTGAAGCTTTGCACATCTCTGTCCTCTTGGGATTTGAGAAAAGAAGTGCTTTTTGCTTTGGCTGGTGTGTGGGACAGCAATGTCCAAGTTCTCTCTTCTACAGCATGTCCGCCTTCCAATTGCTGTTGTGTGTAACAGTAGGAACAGAGAACATTATGCTAATAAAACTAGACTTCTAACCAGCCATGAGGGATTTGGAGCAATTCAGGATAACATCGGAATACTCATATTTTGGTTTGGTAGCTGGAGTATTTCCTGTATGACTATACTGTATTGTTTAGTAAATTCAGCAAGTGCATCTCTGTACAAAGAGATAGCAATGGCCACCTTTACCATAATGGTCACTCTTCAGCACAGGTCCAGTGACCTAGTGGATAAGGCATCAGCCTCTGGAGCTGGGGACTGTGGATTCAAGTCAATTGTGATAGTAACTTTTCACCTGGAACTACTTGGACAACAGTCACCTCATTCTCCAGGAAATGTAGGACCAGGGTTGCTCCTCCCCTGGCCCTACACAACTGGTATGCTCCCCTCTCCATACAATGGAAGAGGAGAAAGGTAAGCAGCATGCTGCCACCCCAAGAGGAGGCACAAGACAGTGGGGTACCTGTGGAGTACCAAGGGCCCCTCTGCTGTCTGGATCCCCTAGCCTGTAAGGTCTGCTGTCTCCCTGGGGCCCACATCTGAGATGTTGTGGAGAGGATCCTCAGGCTTATCCAGCCCTCTGACTATTATCCTATGCTTCTCATCCATGTGGGAACTAATGACATGGCCAGGAGTAATCCAGATTGGATCATTAGCGATTACAGGGCTCTGGGAGCTGGGATCAAGGGGTTAGGGGCCCAGGTAGTCATTTCCTCTGTTCTCCCAGTTGCAGGCAATGGACCCAGGAGGGAAGGATGAATTGAGGAAGTCAACTGACAACTCTGGCGGTGGTGCCACCATGAAGGCTTCAGCTTCCTTGATTGCAATGCACACTTCAGGGAGAGAGAACTCCTGGGAAGGGATGGCATCCACCTTCACATGGAGAGTTAAGTCCCTGTTCTTGGCCAGGATAGTCGATCTTCAAGATAGGGCTTTAAACTAAGATTGCTGGGCGTTGGGGAAACACCTACTGGAGCTTGCCTGGGGACTGATATACAAGAAAGCACCTTAGATAGGTACACTAGGAGAGCCATTCTTGCTGGAGCTCAGGGTATAGTTTCCCTTCAGCAGGAAGCAGAGGGTCTTAAAAGGAGGATTCAGGTGCCTGTACACTAAGGGCCAGGAGCATGGGTACCAAGCAGAAGGAGCTAGCCCTTCTGCTCTCCAGTGGGCATTATGACCTAGTAGGGATTACAGGGACCTGGTGGGACTCCTTATATGTTTGGAGCATAGCCATAGAGGGCTATGCCCTCCATAGAGGGGACTGGGTAGGGAAGTAAGGTGGAAGTGTAACTGTCTATGGGCAGGAGCAGTACACCTCCTTTGAGACCAACATCAGCTCCAAAGCAGAATGGCCTGAAACCCTCTGGGTCATGCAACAGGGTGTGTGTGGGGGGGGTGGATAGAGACCTAACGGTAAGTGTATACTACAGGCCACCAAACCAGAGGCAGGAATTCGATCTAGAGTTCGCCCGAGAACTGTTGTGGGTGACTTGCATTATCCAGACATCTCTTAGGAGGAACTCTCGGCCAAGTCAGACTCATGCATTCCTTCCTAACCTGCTCAGCTAGACTTAGGCCTAAGTTCCTTCCTGGTCCTGGAGATGCCTCTTCCACAAGGTTGTTCTGAAGAGTTGTGATGCATGATGATTATGACTTCTGAACTCCAAGAACCACAGAATGTTATATTTTGCCCAGAAATATTACAGGGACTTTAGCATCTTTTTGTCAGTGTGCTAAGAATGGGGTTATACTGTCTCAGATAATATCTTGTGGTGTTTTGCTGTTTTAACAGTGATATCTTTTTAATGGCAAGCATATTTCTTAGACAGTGGTTTTTAACGTAGAAATATTATTTCTTAAGGAGAACAGACATACAATACCAGAATACTAATGAACACATGGTTTTTCCAAACCTTGAACAGCTAACAATAGTTTTCATGCAAGGAAGAAAAACAGCAAGAGTCCCCATTATTTACAAAACAACAGAGGTCTAGCCATTGAGGTATAAATCCCACAGCCTATAAAAAACAGTGCTTGTGTGGTTTTGGTTTTATGGATCATTAATGCAACAGGCTTATGCTGTGCTTCCCTAATATACAAGTAGCAGCATTTTATTTACACTGGGTGTGATAAATTTCTCTTTCCAAGGGTTCCCCAAGAAACCTAACAAAATTTGCACAAGCAAATCCTAGGCTGTGGAAAAGAGGTACATTTATTTATTTATGCAAAATCCTTTTTCATTAGGGTTAGGCTTATGCATTCCTTTTCTTTGTAACTGGATGGCAGTTGTTGGAAATAGGATAGTTTTCACTTAGAAACAGTTCAATAGGAGCAAGGGGTTTGTGGTGAAGGAGGGTAATGCTTTTGGTTCATGGGTTTACTTGTGTGAGGGGGCCAGGACCCCGTGGGGCCCGGCCCGAGAGAAGAGCCCCGGAGTTCCGCCCCGTTTCCGGGTCAGGACCTGGAAGCCCGGCGGGGAACTTAACGTTTCCCGGAACCTGAACCGCGCCGGCGCGGGACCAGCGCGGGAGGATAAAAGGGAAACGCTTACCCGCAGAGAGAGACGGAGGCTCTAGTCGGAGCCTACTCCAGGAGCCGCGGAGCCACGACCTGCCGAGCCGGGCGCGAAGGATCCAGGAGTGGCGGAGCCACGTGCGGCGAGGCCGGGAGGCACGAGGCGGGAGTCGGCGGCAGCGGAGCCAAGAGCCGCGGATCCGGAGACGGTGAGTCGGGGAGCGGCGGGGCCGGGAGCCCTGCAGCGAGGGCCGGCGGCGGCGCGGCCGGCAGAGGCGGAGCCAGGAGCCCCGCAGCGGGGGCCGGCAGCGGAGCAACCGGCGGAGGCGGAGCCGGGAGCCCCGCAGCGGGGGCCGGCAGAGGAGCAGCCGGCGGAGGCGGAGCCGGGCGCCGCGCGGCGGGAGACAGCGGCGGCGTCCCGGAGGGCGGCGAAGCCCCACACGGCCCCAGAGGGACCTGTGACGGAGGGAACTGCCGAAACAGCGACTGCCGGAGGCCACGACGACTTGAAGGTAACCCAGACCCCGGGGGCAACCGGGAAGGGGGCCACCGGCGGGGGAACCCTTCTACAGAGACTTCGGGACACGTGGTCGCAGAAGACGACCCGCGGGCGGGGAAGGCCGGCCGTGTAAAGCCCGCCTTGCGGGAGACTTGCGTACGGGGGTTGGGATAACCCCAGACTGCAGGAGCCAGCGGCACCAAGGGGGACTAGGTGCCGCGGGAACACCGGTGAGGGTCCGGCCGGGGAGGGACCCCCCCCCTTCCCCGCTGGACTGGGACTCTAACAAGGGAGCCCCTCACGGAGGCTCATCCCGGAGGACCGGGCGAGGGTGTAGGGGAGGAGGAGCCCTCAGGACCCCTGGACCTTGGAGGTACCGTACCCCACGTGGACCGCCAGCTTCCCGGCAAGGGTGAACCCCCATATTTTCCATCGAGTCGTGGCAGGCGAGAGCCGCGAAGCGGGACGGTCCACCGCGTACCCCTCCTCTCCAGGGGACATCCGGGGTTCGGGGTCCCACGGTACGTGGCACACCCCCAACCCCTTACAACTTGGTTATACTATACTCCACATTACTGTGTACTTACACATTTATGCTGAGATTTTAAAAGGATTTTAAAGGAATATAAGCATCCAAATCCTAGTGAAATACTCAGTAGAGCTCTCAATAAGAGCTGGGTACCTGACTCTTTTAGGCTACCATGAAAAATCCTGACTTAAGAAGAATGCAATACGAAAGCTCTAACCCTTTGCTCTTGCTGCAGTAAACCGATTCTTATTCCCCTGCAGCTGACCCCAGCAAGGTGGGTTATTCCAGACAGTTCTTTCAAATGGGGCTATAAGAAGTCTGGTCTTAGGAAAGGTGATCCTCCCTTAGTGTTGGAAGGAAGGGCCAGGCAAAGAACAGGTGAATGTGGAGGTTCAGGAAATGGGGGTGAGAGAGCAGCAGATAAGGGAATCTATTATGAATGGCAAGAAACTGAAGAAAGGGAGGATGCTGAGACAGAAGGCAAGTTGAAAGGGAACTTGAGGAAGGATCCAGCACTCTATGGGGTGGATTCAGTCAGGTGTAGGTTTTTGCTTCCCACCCCCCCACATTACACCCCAAGTGGAATGACTACAGCTGCAAATATATATTTATTTCCCTCCAGTAATAGAACTCACCCTGGGCAAAACAAAACACCAGGCAGGATGGTACAGGTTTCCTGAATGAGGAGCAGCCACGAGCAGTGAATTGAACGTCTCCCATGAGAATATCGCCCTAATGACATTTCATTTTCTCCCTATCAGGGCAGCCATATTTTGCCAGCTTATGTGTGAAGAGAATTACTGACTAATGTTGCTGCGAGAAAAACACAGTTGTAAAAGCAAAATCAGTTAAACTAGTTAAGAAAGTAAAGAGGGCTCTGGAACAAACTGATGGCAATGGGCGCAGGAAGTTATAATTGGACAGTGAATTGCAGAATTGGAATGGACGTGAAGTCTACCTTCCTGTGGCTTTACATTCTAACGTCTGGTGTTTTCAACACATCAAGGGCATAACTGCATCTAAAAAACCAAAATAAATGGATACTTGCAAAGCTGGTACTGGAGCCGTTTATTGCAATACTGGAAATGGTTTTCTATATCTGTGGGCCATATCCTTTCAATCACTTTTAAAAGTTCATGTACCATAAAGATATTAGACCAGGGCACAGTACTAGATGGTATGTTTTTCCCCTCAGAAAGGAAGTAACCCATTCTAGGACTCTAAGTCATGTCATGCAAGCCAATGAACAGTTATTATATAATGCATTTTACCATATAGGCATAACATTCAAATTTAAATAGCCCTCTTCCACAGACACACACTTTCATTTGTCCTATCTGTTTCTCCTTATTCCTTTTTGTAGGGTAGGGATAAAGTTGACAGTAACTTTTACATGTAGACTGATGGACATTTACACTACCATACAAATCATGACTACCAAATGGTAACAATTGAGCTGTTTTAATTCAAAAGCAGCAGTGAAAAGGTTCCAGTGCCCTTCTCATTTCCTTCTATCATCTTGTCCTATTCTCCATGTTTACCACAGCAAATCCCCACTAATTTCATTGTTACTTATTGTATGTGTCTTTGCTTCAGTGTGAAGTGCATGACACCCTATTGCCTAGCTTCAAATTGTTCAGATTCAGATGAAGGAAGTATTTTCAATGGTAGTCTCTCCACTGCAATTAGAGAGGTAAGGTCAAATACATATACACGCTAGAGCTGTTCCCTGCTTTCTGCCAATGGTTTCGGACCCCACGTACATCTATTGGAGATGGGTTGTGCATAGCTTGGAACTATTCCAGAATTTAAAAAATCACCAGTTTAAAGGCAGCATGCATAGCTATTTGCTGCCGCACAGGGTTCTGCTTCCTATTATGAAGGCTGGTAAGCAAAATCAAAGGAACAGGATCTCTTTTTTGAAGTGTCAAGCAAACAGATTGACAGTCTTGGAAATGAAAACTCTATGCATTGTCGAAGCAATGTCAGTTCAGTGTATACTTCCAGCATCTGAGACCTTAACTTTGATCTAAATGGACCTCTTTTAGGATTGAAAAACCATTCCCCATTAATTTCTTACTGCTACTCACATTACAAGTAGAGATGCCCATTACTTTCAGTGTTCTAAGTTAGGTGGACACTTGACCATTAAGAACTGTTCTGAAAACTCCCTCGTCTAACTTCACATCTGCCGATAGGAAACAGTAGGTAATTCCTTTCACTAACAGCTTATTCTGGCTCTGAACTGGTGCCCTGGAAGTGGTAAGCTCCTTATCACATTGTGAATCTCCTGACCATTACAGGCACCAAATTGTGTGATTCAAAAAATCAATCAAGTACCACCCTAAAATTAGTTAGGGTTTTTAAATAGTTTGGGGGGGAGGGAGGGTTGTCCCTCTTTCCTAATACTCCAGAAAAAAGGCTCTTCCAGCACTTCACTGTTCTGCTATTAAGAAACCTTTTTTCTAATTTACAGCCTCTTTAGTTATGGTCAGTTTATAACCATTTGTTCATGTGCTAATGTTAGCTTTTTAGTTTAGCTATGAGCTCATTTTGCAGATGTTTGTATGGCTTGTGTGTTATATGAGATAGTTAAGATGTAGCATATTGGATTATTACAGTACTGTTCCTGTCATCATGAGTGGGAAAAAGTTCTAGTGACTTTTCAGCCATTAAGATTGCATTTCCAAATGGTATATGAAAGGTTAACAATTACTTCACAGATGTTTTGATAAATAGTTGGTCAGTTATTATAGAGTTGAATAGTTCATAGGTTCCTTAAAACCCTGTTTATTATCCTGTACATTGAAGTCTATTGTTGTGTATGCAATGACCTTTTGGGTAGACAGACATCCCTGAGCTAGTTTTGATTTGGTTTGCTTCTATTCTTATCCATGCTAAGACTCACTGAGCATACCCAGTTCCTGGAGGTCTTCTGCTCAGGTTGCCATCATATACTAAATGTTGTTACTAGAGTAACACAAAAGCTATGCCTATCCACGCTGTGCTCACACATTCATTTTTCTGTTTACATGTATCCTGCAAAAATGCTACTCATGTTTGTAACAGAACTATAAGGGAGACATTTTTTTAAGAACACCTACATGATTTCTGTTCAAAAGTGTCTTGGGGTTAGATTTTAAGGCATTTTAATTCTTGAAGTTTAACCTATGAGGTGCTCAAATCTATAACAACTGACCAACTATTTATCAAAGCATGTATAAAGTACTTCTTAATCTTTCCTATAACATTTAAAAATGGAATCATAAACCTATCATGACTTTCAAGAGCACCCAGTTCCTACTGGTTCCAGTGGAGTTAGGCAGATTTATATTTACACGATTTACAAGTATACATGCAGTTCTGGACTTCAGAATATTGCAATAGGTAAGTAAGAGAGATATTCTTAAGGAAAGCTCTTTGAAAAATCACCTTTCTGTATTTTGGATCCCTTTGGAATACGAAAATAGAACTAGCAAATTACTATTTGTTCAGACTCTCTCAAAAAAATGAAGAAGCTAAAGTTTATTGGAACTATTCCAAGATTACTAATGCCTAGCAACATGTAATTGCTCCTAGATTGTACTTGAATGAGCTTGATTAGACAATACCAAAAAGTCACTATTCTTCCCAATGAAAGTCTGTTCCAGGTAGCCTGCTGATGAGCATAGTCCTGCATAAACACCATTCATCATATCTCACCTCTATTATCACGGTGTCAAGGTTTGGCCCATTTGTTCATTGATGTGTTTGATGGTCATCTTGAATTTGAGCAAAAAGCTCAGAAGGAATCAATAAAAGGAGTGTTGTTAATTCTACAGTGGACACATGGAAACGAAGATAATAGGGTACATCTGTTATATTCATCATACAGGGGCAAAAAACAAAATCAAGGCAGAAACATTATATATTGAGAGCTTTTATATAAGTGGCTGTTTTCCTCCACAGACTTGCACCTTGTGCATTCATTTATGGCTGTGCAAAATGAGAGTGATGTGCTTCTTTTTTGTGGTCATGAAAGTAGGAGGAGGCTCTGAAGGCCATCTTTACAATTTGAAGGGCATGTCCCAATTCCACTCTGAAACAAGTTTTACATCAGTGCCAATCCAAACTGACCTTTAAGCTATTTCACATTTATAACAGTTTGACTGAGTTTAGAATTGGGCCCAATTTTGAGGTGTACAAGTGTAGCTTCAATACAAATTGTGATGTCTCCCTAAGAAAATTCTTTTGTAGTGTGCCTTGGGGTTTTTTTTTCTAATGCTTCATTAAGACAGTTTCAAATTGCGGTGATAATGACCATTAGTGGAAGATATGCTAGTGCTTTATTTTATAAGGAATTGGCTGGGTAGATGACTGACTGGGGTAATAGAATTAATGTGTTCATGCTTATGATTGAATCAGTGCAACCAAAAGATCCTTGTGATTGGAGAAGCCTTGTGATGGTCCCTTTGCAATCATCATTTGTCTTTCTTTGCTATAATAACTTCAGTTATTTTACAGTAGTGAAATTTAGTACCAGAATTCCTCATTCATGAAGAACCCTGGTTGAAACAACTGGAAGTTTGTTGGGTATCTAAGTGGGTATCACAAGGACATTATAACATCAGTCTTTTCCTTTTCGTATATAACTGGTTCTGAGTCAGTTTGGGATATCACGCAGCCAAACAAGGCAATCCTGATGGTTTCAGCATCAGTTCATCTATGTGTGGATCCACACAGTGAATGTAAGTCACTGAGTTTCATGTGGCTCCAAATGTCCATCCTGAAAAGTAAAGCTTCTCCCTCTGCCTGTAATACACCTCATAACATGTATAGCCCAATGGAAAGCCAATTCATATAAGTAGGACACTTTCCATTGGTTAATGGACTGGGTCAAATCCATATTAAATATATATTAAAGCATTATTCTATAGTTAAGTTTCCTGGCATTCCCCATTATAAAGGTCCTGTTTTCAGTAGCTTATAACTTAACTTCAGGCTGAAATGGTTTCTGCTGAGTATCAGCCTCAGAGTGAACTCTTTTGTAAGATTTTTTGCTAAAATAACAGGTGTTTCTTAGAACAAGATTCAAGGAAATCCATTGTTTTATCCATCTACGTTAAAAAAAAATTATGACAGCACAGCAGTTTTTTTGAGGGCGTAGGCACACGAGCAGGTTTTCATGAGGTAGGTGAGAGCTGGGATTTATAGTGTTCCTGCTTTTTAATGGTGAACATCTATGTGCATGGTCCTATCCTACAGTAAATGAAAGATAGTCACTGACAGCTTAACCCCCAATGAAGAAGGGGTTAGATGCTGTGGATTAGTTTTCATTTACTGTGGCAGTGGCCGCCAACCTTCTTGGGAGGTGTGCCACATTAATCCCACAACCTCCTCAAATGCAACTCCAGTCAATCCCCTTCCACTGCTGCTGCTCTGCTTTCTGCTCCTTGCTGTATTTGCCTTTGTGCTGCCTGTTCCCTCCCCCGTCTGTTGCGTGCCACACACAGACACTACTTGTGCCGTTTGTGGTATCCATGCTGCAGGCTGGCCGCCTCTGCTGTAGGATAAGAGTATGCAGGTAGAAAGTTGGTGATGTGATGTAAGTCTCCAAACTTATTTGTCTTATGGGAAATAGTTCATATGGTCAGGGCCCAAGATATTCCAGTATTTGTGTGTGCTAGTATATGGATTTGAAATTTGGTAGAGGGGTTGCCCTAGTGATGAGGATGCCCTTTTTGCCATCCCTGTGAAATGCATGCAGATTTGGCCAGGTTTTAAACCAGCTGTGGCCAACCTGCAGCCCAAGTGTCATGAGTAGCTTAGGTGTGTGGAGCATGGCAGGCTGGGGAGGGGGCAGGCAGTACAGCAGTAGATAGGGAATGGAGTAGAAAGCAAAGTAGCAGAGCAGGCAGAGAGCACAAGGAAGGGGCAGGAAGCTATTTCCTAAGTTTTGAGTGTTTTGAGTTTTGCAACTTTACAGGATTTGTAAAGACTTGACTTTGCAACTTCTTACTGTAGATATTTTACCGTAATTCTGGTTTCCAAACTACACACACACACACATAATTTGAGTGGAGTGAATCAGTTATCTGTACTCACAAACAATCAGAATTGGTCATTTTCTTGTGCGTATCATTACCTCTTTTGACCTGCACTATTAGAAGGAAAAACTGTTGACTGAGTTTGGTATTTCTTTGATGCGATACTCTGTATTTACAAAGAATGTGTAGGAAATCCTTTTCCTGGAACACAGTAGGAATTAAACAATAAGAAATTTTTCCTTGCTCAATGGTTGTGTCTACATGGTCATTAACGTGCTGTAGTTACAGCGCATTAAGTTTAGTACTTCTATAACCAAGTACTAAATCAATGTGTAGTAACTGACATGACTGCACAGTAGTGCTGGTGCATGGGTTTTTGCAGATGCTAACTGTGCAGTAACCTAATACTACTGCACAGTAGCATATTAGCATGGTGTGACAGGGGGCCATCCCAGGACCAAATCTCAACATCAGCCTGTACAGCTGTTAAAGGGGAAGTCCACTTAGCCTTTCCTGCCATGACTTGCTGTTTAATAAACTCCATGTAAGAAGAGGGAGGCTTCCCATCTTAATGCCCAATGCCTAGGGTGACATACACATCTCTGACCACAGGTGACTGGTACTTGGGAGCATGGGAGGGCCCCCTGAGATTGGCCCCTGACTCAGCATCACTTAGGACAGGGAAGTTTTTTTTTTCTGCATAGGCCAGCGGCATGTTGTGGGGGGGAAGAGGCACCAAGCCATGGCACAGAAGTATAGGCATGGATATGGGGCTTTTAGCCCACCCTCAGGCCCACCCACAAGTCGTGCTCCCCAAGACTCAGGAGGCACCAGTCAACCCTGGCTCTGACTTCCCCTGTACCATGTCCCATGCCTCACAGATGGCATCTATATTGCTACAGTGCTTCACACTGTGACCCGAGCTCCAGAGTCTCACATGGGACTCTCACTCCCCACTGGAGCTTACAGTCACAGTGCCTTCACACTGGACAGTTCTTAACCTTATGACCAAAACTTGGCCTCACATTATCTGAGGGCTTACTGGGGGCCCCCTCTGACCTGAACTCAGCCTCACCGTACTTGAGGACTTACTGGGGTCTCAGCCTCCTGCCCAACTGTGGCCTTAGGCATCCATGCACTTATCTTGGCCTTTTTGCTCCCTCTCTCTCTGGGTCTTACCCCTATGGGTCTCAGGTGTCTCTCCCTAGGCATGCCTGGCCCCTACAACTGGGTAGCCTATCTCTGGGCTACTGGGATCTTACACCAGTGGGGCTCAGGTGCCTTTCCCTAGGCATGCCTGGCTCTTGTGCCTGTCCCTAACAACTGGGTAACCCACCAAGGGTTGAGGGTTGGGGTTATAAGGCACCCCTACCTGCCTTTCACTGGGGACACAACTGGCCTGACATTTCTGGGGAAGTAACCCACCGTGGGTAGTCCTACCAAGCCACCCTTCCCCAGCAGGGTGCAGTTTTCGGTCATACCCAGGTCCAGGAGCCTCCTGCCATCCCTATAGCTCCTGCTATTACCTCCAAAGCATGTTCCGAGCAGTAGCTCAGTCAGGTGATGTTCTTCTAGCTGTTAGCAGCAGACTACTCGCTCAGCTCTGAGGGCCTGGGTTAAAATGGAGGCTGCTTCCCCCCAATCACGAGGTCCTCCTGCAGTCATGTGACTGCCTCATCTGGCTGGGCTGCACCAGCTGCCCTGCTGCCTGATCTAATTCTTGACATGCCAGGCACTGAAGGTCCTCTGCCACACATGGGTTTTGCCTGGCAAGTTATTGGGCAGCGTTATTAGGCTACTGTTGCAAAAATATTGCGGTTCGTTTCTCGGGAGGCGAAGAACTCTCAGACACACACTATTAGCAACACAAAAGGTATATTTGCAAATAGGGTCAGAGTGAAGACAAAAGACCACACTCTGCCCCCGAGGAAAACTCTCAGCTGGGTTTTATCCCTTCCCTCCTGGGCACATGTGCAGAAGCAGGAACTGTTACAACTCATTTCCGGTTCATACAAACATATATGAAATGACGTCACGTCATCTGTCGCATGTGCATTATAATTAACTACTTAAGTATGCAGGGTGGATAGGCATATATGCATTAGCTAATTACGCATGCTTAGAAAGCTCTCCAGGTTACCAAAAGTTCAAACCCCTCTCTTTCCCAAGGACACAGCCAATTAAATCACAGCCTTTGTAGTTTACAAGAGTAGAGGCAGAGGAGTTTGAAGGTATGTGTGATTTAGTGTTACAAAGAGATAGTAAATTAGCGAGATGTCCTTGGTGGTGTTTCTTCTTATCAGGTACGAGATACAAACTGTGCAGTTCTAACAACACTCTATTCACTATACATTTTTAATAATATTTCTAACACTACTGTGTAGTTAGCGTCTCATGTGGATGTACCCAATATTTCAAGCCCTTTTTTCAGCCTGCCTTCCAACTTAGAAGCCCTATTTCTTAGCCTTATCTCAAAGCCACAGGTCAAGTACTTCTCTGACTGCTTTAATTCTGTGGCTTCTCTTTTTTTGGCTGCATCATGTCATACAATCACATGGCCCCACCAAAACGATACTAAGACGCCAACATTTGAATTCAGCATAACTCCTGACTCATCTGACGTGTAGCAATATTTTGGACAGGGTTTCCTATTTTTTCAAATATCATATTCCAAAGAAATATAACTCCTTCTTGTATTTATCCTAAATAAAGGGTTACTATTATGCCCATCAGCTTCAGTGAGATTTCCTCCAATCACCAGCCTGATGCTAGACAGCATAGCCCCATGTTCACCTTTTTTTAATGTGTCTCTGAAAGTGTATATGAACATTTTAAAATATATTACAGGATTAGATAGTTAGTAGAGGATATACCAAAGTCTGTCTTTTGATCAGGTTTAGTTTTTTTCTAAGTGAGGCCCAGGTGAAAGGGCTTTTTAAAAATTCCAAGTCCAGTTCCATGGTAGAAAAAAGCATTTAAAAAAAACCTTTGATCCAAGGGCACTGAATGTTTCTGAGGCAATTGATAATGAGATATGGAGTCTTTCATCTCTAGGTCGCCAGTTCAGATGAGGCTTGGGTCAATAGTGACTGAAAGTTTTTACTGTGTGATTGCTGTTTGTTAGATATGTGCTTTGAGTTGGAGATCTCCCTTCAGTTCATAGCAGGTGGCCAGTCAGATTAGACAAGGAAAACCTGCTTCCACATTTGGCACTAATTGGCACTGGTAGACTTTGTAGACAGGGGCAAAGAGCAAATGAAGATGGAGTTTTCACCAATAGAGGGCTTTCAGAACAAGCTTAAGACACACTATTGGGGACAGTCTCCTCCAGAAGTTGCAGCCACTGATCTGATGAATCTGAAACTTCATCTGTATACAGGCCAACCCATGTTCTGTGCATTTTGGATCAAATGCCTTCCTCCTCCTTCTGCTAAGAACTAGTGCAAATGGTGTAGAGAGGAAGCAATTTGCTGTGCATATGGGGAAAATATGGTATTTGTTCTACAAAACCCAGGAAATATGTAACAGGGGTATAAGTTGTAGCCGCGTTGGTCTCAGGACATAGGCGGACAAGGTTCTTTGGGTGAATATGATATATTTTATTATATCAACTTAAATAGTTGGGAAAAAATGTATAGCAAGCCTTTGGGTTTACAAAACCTTCATCAGACTGAGGAAGTCTCTCCAGTTGGTGTGTGCTCTTCCTGGATGGAATGACTAGTAAAGAAGCCGGAGGCTGGGCTGGTCTTCATGTAAGACAGGCAGTCAGTGAAGATGTAAATTGAGGAGTCAGTGGGTGAGAGACAGTCTAGATGTGGGGGAGAAGGGGGATGAATGTAGCAGGTAAATAGTGGAGAGGTACCTGGGGGTGGTGGAGATGTGTTGGCAGGTTTCGCATTTCTTGTCATGGCATGGTCTGGATCCATTTGGTGTGTTCTGGGCCTGAGGAAGTTTGCTTCTGGGGATGAGGTTAGTGAGGTTCAGTGCTTGTTTGAAGGCTAGGATAGGTGGTTCTGGGAAGATCTCTTTAAAAATAGTGTCTCTTTCTAGTATGGATTACAATTGTTTGAGGATTTTCTGTATAGGTTCAAGGGAAATATCATAACCAGCGGTGTGTGATTTGTGGGGGGGGTTCTTCTGTATGGCAGCAATTCTTCACATGGTATCTGGGTGGCTCTTTCAAATGTGCAATCTATCGTATTACATAGGAAATATGTAACATACTTTTAGGTACCACCTACTGGTTTTGTATTGCTTTAACTATATAGAGGCAGAGCTGCCATGTGAGAATAGTATTAAGGATGGACTTTTGCTGTAATGCTAGTATACCTGCTTTATGAGTCAAACATTTGTCTCAGTCAGCCATTGGAAGTGGAAAGGGCATGTTAAACATACAAAGGGGCACTGAGCAGAGTTTTGCCCATTGGCTGCTTGCATTTTTGCAGAATTCAGTGTAGAACAGCCTATAGAATACCTACCCTCCCCCACGACTGCTTCCCTCAGCATTTGTAGAGACTCCTATGCTGCATTCATCTCAGTGAGAATCTGGACTTTCTGGGTATCACAAAACTAATTCAGCATAAAGCCTTTATTATGTTTTCACATATACTCCATGGTTCTCTCCTACAGAATTAAATTGGTAGCCTCCACAAAGAGTGATTTCACAGCTGATGTTTAGTACTGGTGACTCAGTCCTACTAAATCTGTTGCTGTGGTATACCATGGCAGGCTGGAAGAGTAGAAGCCCTGGAGAAGACAGTTACAAAAGCAGTTGTGAGCTATTAGGAAGGTAGAAAGATATAGTAATCCATAGGAAAGGGCTGGAAGAACCTAGGAACAATCAGATTTTTACTCCTGATAAAACTACTTACTTACTAACATGCTCTTTGAAACTTCTGCCCATTCTTCTGCCTTGATCAAGCTTTATGTAGAAGATGGTGAAACAGGAGCAGCCTTGCTGTGTATGAGATGCTGCAACTATGATGAGATTTCCAGGGCTAAGTACAAATTAAAAGAAAAATGGGAAGGAATTAAGCAAGGAGGCAAAAACCAAGAAAAGACGAGAAAGGGTAGAATCAGTTGACTGAAGTCAGCATTACCAGAAACATTTGTTAATGCTTTGTTTTTCATAAAGAGATATTAACTGAAATCACTGCAGTATTTGCCACCAGAATCTCTTAACTTTTAACTTACCATTTTAGATAAAGTATCACACCCATATTTTCATGTGGTTATTTTAGTCCTGGTGAAAATACAGATGTCTCCATAACAGGTTGACCTCATTTTAACTTCTTTTCTAGTCCCTCTCAAATGTGGCCCTTGGAACCTTTGTTCCTTTCTGGATGGAAGCTCATGTTCCTGCTATTCTGAGCTTATGTCTCTGGGTTGAAGCTCCATTCCTTTACTTACCAACCCCAATAACCAAATAGACTCAAGCAGACTCATGTTTGGCACCTCTAAGCCCAAAACATTATTTATTCACTCGAAGGTGCAGAACACCAGAGCAAAGGGGAAGTATAAAAAAGGCCTGCATGCCTTGGTTTTATCCAATTTTTATTTTTTTCTCTGCAATTTTGGTAAGTTCTATTCAGCCATGATTTATCTACTCTTGGTCTGGCAGATACAAATCACCTGTATAGATAGCATTCCTCAGTGTCAGAGACTCACTTCAGACACTACAGGATGCTTGACTTACCCTTTAATTTTAGGACAGCATATTCTAGGATAGCATATTTTATTGTTTATGATCCGTTTTAATCTCAGTAGTACATGGTATGGGGGCTGGGGGACATGATTAATGAGGAAAGACTGAGGGAATGGGCTTACAAGTTTAAAGAAGAGGAGACTGAGAGGAGATTTAAAAACAGCCTTCAAGTATCTGAATGGGGGTTCAAAAGAGGATGTAGCTAGACTGTTCTCAGTGGTGGCAGATGACAGAACAAGGAGCAAGAGTCTCAAGTTGCAGCAAGGGAAGTTTAGGTTGGGAAAAACTCTTTCACTGGGAGGGTAGTAAAATGCTGGAACAAGTTACCCAAAGAGATGGTGGAATCTCCATCCTTGGGGGTTTTTAAGACTCAGTTAGACAAAGCTTTGGCTGGGATGATCTAGTTGGGGATGGTCCTGCCCTGAGCAGGGGTTTGGATTAGATAACATCCTAGATAACCCTTTCTTTAGGATAAATGCAGGAAGGAGTTACATTTCTTTGGAATATGATATTTGAAAAAATAGGAAACCCTTCCAACCCTAATTTTCTATGATTCTATAACTTTTCTTATACATAGAAAACAATAACTTTTCTTGTACAAAGAAAACAATATTCCTAATTAGTGTCTCAGCCATTGTTGTTTAACTGCCTTCAAGTTGCTTATCCCAGATGTTGTATCTCTACAGTTGCTTCATTTCTTGGTTCCGTTTCATAATAATGCCTTTGATTTAGTGGTGTGAAGTTAGACAAAATAACATCAAGCAGGTAAACTTAGGTACATAGAATATTCATAAAACAGAATGTCGACATTGGTTTCATTCACCACAGGACAGAAAGCATCTTCTCCGTGATTTTTTCGTGGAGATGGATAACAATTGTATCCCTGGGGTGTGATGTTACTCATGCCCTCACTTGAATAGAGGGATCTTGGGATACTTGGTAGCTGGTGGCCCTGCTCAGCTCCCTGGGTAGGTGCTGCAGGGTCTCTGAACAGAAAGCCTCCCCTGATAAAAAAACAACAAAAAACCTTGCAGACTGTTATAAAACTATTTACAGAATTTAATTATTTACAGGATAAAATGTAACTTATATAATAAAACAAATAAAATGGTGGCACAGCAGGGAACAGGGTCTGGGCTGCAGGTTCTAGCAGTTCCCCCTGCCCAGCACAGCCTCCCACCACCCAGCAAATAGCCCTCCCTCCCTGGCCCCTGCCTGCCACCAGGGCTTCTGGTGGGCTGGAGCAGACCCCCCCCCAGGTGCTCCCTCTGGCACCCTGAGCCTGCTCCTCACCCAATTGCCTTCTCATTTATGGAGAAAACCAGGGCCCTCTCCCACCAGTCCTGTGACCTCCCCCCACTCCTGGTGCTCACCCACGCCACACAGGGGGTTGCAGGAGGGTCTTCCCAGGCTCAGGGTCTCCTGATGGGCAGGCCCTCTTTGGGGTCTGTCCTGGTAGGGCTCCAAAATGGGAAGAGAAGGAAGAAAGGATAGCTGTCTCTCGCCTCTGACTGCTACTTCTGCAGGGCTCTGACAGGGGCTTTCCAAGTCACAGCTGTGGTGAGGTCCTTTTCCTGGCCTCCAACCTGTCTCCCCACCCCATCTCTCTTTTCCTTTTCTTCTCTTCCCCACCCCAGGAAAAACTGCTTCCTCTTTTAAAATAAGCCTTCTCAGCCAATCCCAGACTAGGACTCTTCCAGGGCTTTTGTTAACATTTGTCCCATTCAAAATCCCTGTTGGGTCACTCTTCCCACTTCAGAGACCACTGCCTCCAAATCAGCTTCACTTGCCCTCAGGGAAAACAAAGTTCCTACTGGAACAAACTCTCTCCTCACACAATGTCCCTTTGCAGGGCAGCCCTTCCTATGTATTCAGGTGCGTACAGTTATAATGCTGCTACATAATGGTAGGTGTTTTTTTCCCCCCTCACAGTAGTCCATTCAGTTGTAACCTGCTGGCTAAAACAATGGTGTCTGTGTCCCATCTCTGTCATATAAGTAGAACTGGAGAAAAAGAATTAGGTTGCAGAAGAGAGTCATGAATTGTACTGTCAGTGCCTGTGTTGTCCACAGTGCTTGGGATGCTAAAAAACATCTAAAAAATAAATTAGATAGTAGATCCGATGCACCGAATCTGGGAGAGGAGGTTGTAATATAAACCTTCCTATGCTTTCCTAGCCCTCTGCCCTCAGTGGTTAAACACTGTGAGGATAAGTACTTGCTGCTCCTTATTCCTTCTGAGGTTATGCAAAAACGTATGTCTAGTTTTCAGCTGCTGTTTCATAAATCCTTCACCTGCAGGCACTGTCAAGGGCATGGGCTGAATCCCCCATGCCACACCTCCATGCCTACCGGTATAACTCCATTTTTGTGGTGTTTGGCTCCTCACAGTCCCAGCCTTTCTACAGTTCTAGCTTCCTTCCCTGACTGAGTTTGTGGTGCCTGGGGTTAGGCGAGCAGAAACTGCATCTGGCAAGGTCTTTGTAAAGCTGCAGATGCCTAGTGGCAGTGCAATGGAGGAAGAGCTGCTCTGCTCTGTGAAGGAGGGATGTGCCGTGACCTGTGGTTCATGACATTGCTCTGTAGAGAGCCCAGAGTGGAGCAGGCTGTCCTATCGGCCACCTTGAGCTCACTTAAGACATGTGAGTGGTGAGTTGCACCAGGAAACTGGCTGACAGACTAGAACAGACAAAAGGGAAAGAATGTAAATGATCTCCTCAGGGGTAAAAACTCTGGTGTGGGAGAAAAGGCCAGTGGAGATAAGATGGGTTTATTTTTAGCTTTCCAACTGATCTGAATCCAGAAAGCCAGATGCTGCTCCTTCTGATAGGTGAGTGCTTGAAGACTTTCATGCTATAGTCCCCCTAGATATAAGCTCCTTATGAATGAAGTAAGATTCCACGCTGAAAAAGAAGTGAGGATGATTAACAACAGCTCTGCTCCCTAATGCTATTTAAAGCCCCATCTGCTCTACATCGACAGAGCCAACATAGCTCTGGAAAAGCAAGATGGATTCTTTTCTCCAGCAGAATTGCTTGGCAAAGGGAAGCTCTGTTCTTGCTCACTTGCTTGTTTCCAGCTCTGAAGCACCACAGTACCTAGGGACCTGACTACAGTGTGCAGGATTCAGCTGATGCTCAAAACAGAACAGATGAGACTTGAATTAGGGTCCACTGCCATGAATCCAACAGCTCTGTTGAGTGAGGTGAAGGGAAAAACAAGACTGACCTGTGAAGAGATGACTGTTTTTACAAGGGGCTGCTGTTTCAGACATGACACACCAGACTCTAATATACATACTGAGCTTTTAGCCAAGTAAGATCCTCATTGGACCGGCCTGAGTATAACTGAAGGAAAACAGGAGTGTTATACTATGCCACATCAGCACATCCCTGTATTTCTGGTGGGATGTCAGCAGCCATCTCTTTGGTAGGTCAGACAGCAAGCTATTATCAGGAGCTCCCACATGCAGAGCAGCCATATCCCTGTTGCTCCATGTTTTGGGAAATGTGGCCTATTTACTGGAGGGGTAGTTTGACTTTTTGGCTAAACCACCCATTTGCCAGGAGGATGGAAGTTCACATACAAATAAATGGAGAAAAAGCCCAGTGACCGTCCAGTGTGTCTCATCTCTTGACTCTTTCTGTAGGGCCCTGCAGTTCTTTTTGGCTTCTTGGTTTACAGAACTGGATGGCAGCTGGGCAGGAATTTGACCAAGGAAATGAATGCCCAATCCAGTTCTCCAAGCCACTCTCTAGCAACTTCCTGAAGGTCATTTGCTTCACTTGCTTGTAGGACTGTCCTCCACCGGACACTTGTACCAGCAGTTTCAAAATATAGAAACATCCTTTATTTGGACCTTCCTCCTCCACTCATCCAGCTTTCCCAGTGCTTTTACTCAGAAGCAGGAAAGATCAACAGACTGTTTCCTCTTAAGTTCATTCTGAACTGGAGAAAGGCAATTCTTTACATAGTTGTCCCTTTTCCTCAGAATCCCTCTGTTCTGGGCAAGGGCCAGGAACATGGTGAGGCTGCACCTAGAAACAATTGCAAAGGGTCAATATGTCCTTTGATGCTCTCATGTGTGTTCCAGCTAGTTTTGCTGGACAGAGTAGGGTAGGGTAGGGTTGGAGAAGTTGACTGAGTATTCATCATTCTTCAGTTGACAGGTTGGAAGGGGGCAGAAGAAGAGACAGCTTCATTCAGCGTATAGGATACAATCCTACCTAAATCTTACATAGTGCTTCAGGTATCATGTGTTGCATAATAATGCAAAAAGACTCCATTTAAAAAAAATTGACCCTGGTGGTTCATCATTATGACTGAGATCCTGCAAGTGCAGTTATCATTCAGGCCACACATACATATACAGACTTCCTGGTGCCTCCTCTAGGCAATCTATGCTCCTCCTTCCAAGTTCTATGAAAATTCTTGTGTCTTTCCTGTCGACCAATGTTGCTGTTGTATCTTTTGTACTAGTGTTTGCTGACTTGTTGAGGCCAGGGGTTATTAATACATAGCTTGCACAATAGATGTGGCTTTTACTGCCAGCCCAGTGAGGCAAACTTAGATCTCAAAGTCCTTCAAATGTCCTGGTCTCTGAACCAGTCATACATTTTGCTTGTGTTTTTGCTGTGCCAGGGGCTTTCTTCCACCATGTTTCTGCCTTCATAAAGCTGGTTGACATTGTGTTTGTCCTCTGTGTTGCTGACATTGCTTATTCCTTACATCAGGCAATCTGGTGACTGAGGCTGTTTCTAAGTTGTCCACATCCTGGCCTGGCCCCCATCTATCTGGATGTGCTGCTATGTCTCTGCAGTTGTCTTCAGCTTCATCTTCACTGTCATCAAGAGCCATGACCTCTGTTCTACTCCAGCTTGGACTGCTGACTTTTGTTATTGATTCATGTGAGCGCACTCAGCAGGGCCAGAGGTGACCAGGCAGAAATGCTCCATTCCAAACAACACAGTCAGTAGCTTTTTTACCTATGGAGCTGTTGGTTGAAGCTGCAAATCAGCTTCTTTGCTGTAATGGGCAACCTCTTGACTGCATCTGTGCCCTGTGTGCCATTTCCCACAGGGCTGCATCAAACTGCCCTTACAGGAAGCAGAATCTTAGTTCTCTTACCCATAAGTCTCTGTGGTTGGCCACTATCCAGGAGGGTACATTGGAATGGTCTGGCATTGCCAGTGAATATTCTTTCTTGGTTTGGCATTGCCATTAGTCTCTGGCTTGTTGTCCTGCCTGCTCTGTGCCTTCCTATTGATCTGAGGTACCCAAGGGATAATATTTGCTCAAATTCCCATTTAACACTATACGGTTTGAATTCTGCTGCAATGCCCTGTGGTCTATTGTATGAGCACAGCATGTCAGGTGCACTCTACCTTGCAAAATGAAACTTCAATATCCAGTTTACTCCTGAGTGCCTTCCAGATAATCCAGCTCCTGGAAATTGGACTAATAGTTCACTGAAGCAGCATAGTTCCTGTCACTGAAAGTTACCAGACCTGTTAACTTCGACTTTTTCCCAGGATCAAGATTTTTAGAAGGTTTCCAATTCTCTTCCTGTTGTCAAACGATATGCTCTTTGCACACTTCATTCTGTTCTGTTTTCACTCTCAATTGGGCATTCATGCCTGACCAGCAGTGGATACATGTTGGCTTATCTCAGGTTTGCCTCTTTCCCCATGTGTGAAGCATATATCCATTTTAGGATGTCATCTCTTAAACATTGTGGGATTATGTACATGGTTCTGCTAGGTTGTCTGCTAGGACTGGTTTTTCAATAATGATTTTCTTTAGTCTCACTCTCAAGCGTCTATTCCAGGTCTTTGACCATTCCCTCACTGCAGTGTATGAAATAGCTCAAGAGATCTTGGGACAAACAGAATCTGCAAACATTATTGGTCATCCCTATAAATTACCAGATTCACATATCCACTCTTTTACTGGACCTCAGTTTCTCAGTGTCCAGCCAGAGTCCTTCAGAAGACTCAAAAAATATCTGCTATAAAATGCCTTTGTTTCTCCTCGGATTCAACTTGATTACATACAGCCAGATGTGCAAGTGTCACGGTCCTGGATTGCCTTTTCCTTGACATCTCCTTCTCCGACAATACAAGTTTTATCACATATAATCTTGATGCTTGGGAGTCCCTTTATTTACTGGTTCATTTTACTTTGGAACATCAGAAGGTGTGGCAAAGGTGGTCAGATGGCTGGATGGTTGGCTTAGCTCAACACGCACAAACCACATTTTATCACCCTGAATAAATTTGGTAGTATGTGCTGGATAGTGCTTATGGTGACTATCTCCTTGAAATATGTCCTTGTAGTCTGTTTCAGTGCTGTAATGCAATCAAATCCATGGCTTACAATTGCTCTATTGCCCACCAGTGGCTGACACTTGTGTGCATCAGCGACTCTACACTTGAGCAGTAAAAGCTCTCATTTCATGGGTTTCTGATTGACAATCTTCATGGGCCTACTGGTTATGTTGCACACCATCCACATCCTAGTTAAATTATCAGGGCAACACTGCTACTTATTGGTGTTGCTGGGATGCCAGTGCAGCTGGCTCCAAATCATAGCTAGAAATGAACTGGCCATTGATCTTATAGATTAGTTGCAGATATGACAGTAGAATAGCTGGTGGTCTTCAGCAGTACATATACATCAAGGGTCCTTTGATTCATTACAATCACATACTTGATATCCAGCTTTCATTGGAAATTTCTGTGTCCTTGATCACTGTAAATGCTGCTGCTTTTTTATTCCAACATGAGCTGCATTTTGGGGAACATGAAGTTGGGGACACACTTCTCTTACTATTGCCCAGGGGTGGGACAATTTTCTTTCTTCCTTTCCTGTTGCTTTTGAGTACTGCATTTACACTTAGCCATGTTGCCTGTATTCTTAGCTGTTCTGCTTCATGTGTTCTTTTATCCTGAGCCTCTCTACCGGTTCCACACTGATAACTGTTATTGTTTCAGTCGTTTCCTTAGGCTGTGCCATTTGGATGCATTTTCCCTGGGGTCAGTCAGTTTCATTAAATACTTTCTCTTGGAAGTTAGAACACATGTTCTATTAAGATCCTCTCTCTGATTATGAAATCTCCAAAATGATATTTGGATGACAGAGTTCAGTAATATAATAGTTCTGTAATATAAGTATCTATTTCCTCTTCAGCTTCTTGGTTTTGGGTTGAAATCAGTCTCTGTTTACAGTTTAATTCTATCATGGGGCATATCACACAGATGCTTATAGCAGCTTAGATGGTTATAGCATATAAGCTTATAGCCTTGTGATAATGTCTTGCTCACTCCTCTTCTTTTTTTTCAAATAACAAAAAAAAAAAGCTCTACCTTCATCTCATTTTCATCTCCCTCTTATCAACTGCTTATACAGACTCATAACTTGCTTCTTCATTTGTGTAGAATACTGTGGCTGGAAATCCACCTGTCACTGTGGTCAGGATCTCCATTTGCTATCTGTCTGTGCTAATACTATCTGTTGCTTTGTCTGCCTATCAATCACAATCCTTTCTTTGCTGTGGGTCTCACTAGAATCCACAGTTGCCAACAAGGACCTTTTGCTGGGTAATAATATGAAAGGGGTCTGGCTAGCATTCAAAGCATGTGCAAACCCACTGATATCCTTCTGCATCTTCCAAAATCTTTCTTCTTCCAGCCTGTGCTCCTCCATGCAGGTCATTCCACACTGTCTGTATAAGAGGAAGACCAAAAATATTCTGATGTAAAGGCCAGTCCCCACCTGCCCCTGCGTAAGGATGTTAGCATTCAGTCATATGACATGATGTTGCTTCTGGATTGAATAAACTGTAACTTTTGGCAGCACATTTTTGGTGGGAATGTTCATATTTAAGAGTTCAAGCGTTTCGTCTCACAATATTCTATAGAACTGACTTAAGAATCATTCTTTTTCCTGACTATAAACTGTTTCACCAGTACATGTGTGGAAAATGTCTGCAAAGAGGTACAAATACAGACACAGATTCACTTGAAAACGTGACAGATACATTATTTTTGCAGCACTTACCTGGCTTCACTTTTAGGTCAAGTCAGGTTCATTTCCCAACGTGGCAATTAAAACCTGACACTAAAGTCCAGATGATCTGACCTAAGCATTAATGAATCTCTCCACTAAAGTCAATGGAACAACTGTGTAGAATTGGTGAGAGACATGGACCAAGCTGGTTGTCACAAGAGCTGGGGATTCTTAGACGACTGTTTCTTACAGCTGTTATCTCTGCTGTCTTTTCCAACAGTTTTGCACACACCAACACATGAAGTGCCACTGTGTCACTGTTTACTGCTAAACCAGTGACAGAAAAAGTATTTTTCTCCTCCTATGCTACAACTGCCAACAGTAAGCATTCAGTAACATAATGACCAGCCAGTGTGAGACTGTTAAAATTACCTCATAAATAACTCCTAATGCACAGAGAACTACAAGTTGCCATGGCTTGTGGATAAATTACTCACTGCCATTATGGGGCATTAAACCATGGCTAATACGGAGTTCTCCATAGGGGATTCATTAAACACCACAGGTCTCCTATGGATTTAACTGTCAGGACTCCAAACTGCTCTTGGTTGTTGTCAGCACTACAGTATTATTAGACATAATGCACTTCTACACAAAAGCATCAAGGATGCTAATAGACCAGGAAAATGACTGTCAAGGAAAGAGAAATCCTATGCATGTGGAGTAGAATGGTGCTTGTAGCAGGTTTTAGAAGTTTTGAGGTTGTTCTTCCTTTCTTGCTATCTGATTTCATAGACATTAGGGCTGGAAGGGACCTCGGGAGATCATTGAGTCCAGCCCCCTGCCCAAAGGGCAGGAAGTCAGTTGGGATCATAGGATCCCAGCAAGATAAGCATCCAATTTTCTCTTGACGGTGTTCAGTGTAGGTGCCTGAACCACCTCCAATGGCAGGCTGTTCCAGACCTTTCGGGCTCAGACAGTAAATAAATTCTTCCTTATGTCCAGCCTGAAACGGACTCCCAGTATTGCATAACCGTTCAACCTCGTCATCCCTTGGGGCGCTCTGGTGAACAAACGTTCCCCCAGATACTGGTGGGACCCCTGATAAACTTATAGGTGGCCATCAGATCACCCCTGAGCCTACGCTTTTCCAGGCTAAAGAGCCCCATGGCTCTCAGCCTGTCTTCGTAAGGTCTGTTTTCCTGACCTGTGATCATGCGCGTGGCTCTTCTCTGGACTCTCTCAAGCTTCCCCACATATTTTTTGAATTGTGGAGCCCAAAACTGGGCACAGTACTCCAGCTGCAGCCTCACCAAGGCCAAGTGCAAGAGGAGAATGATGTCCTGGGATTTGCTTGAGAAGCATCTATGGATGCAAGCCAGCGTTTTGGTTGCTTTACTAGCTGCAGCATCACATTGCAGGCTCATGTTCATCTTGTGGTCAATGATGACCCCCAAGTCTCTTTCTTCCATAGTGCTAGCCACCGTAGCACTGCTGAGCCTATAAGGATGCTGCAGGTGTTTCCTCCCAAGGCGGGGAACCTTGCATTTTTCAGTGTTAAACACCATCAGACTCTCATCCACCCATTTGCTGAGCCTGTCTAGGTCATCCTGGATTGCCATTCTGTCTTCAGGTGTGGATGCTTTTCCCCAAGGTTTGGTGTCATCGGCAAACTTGGCCAGTCTGCTTCTGACTCCAATGTCTACATCATTAATAAAGATGTTGAACAATATAGGACAGAGCCTTGGGGGGACCCCACTGGTCACAGGGCACCATGACAATTGACTTCCATCAATTACCACCCTGTGGGTCCGACCATGGAGCCAATTTCCCAGCCAGTGAATCATGGTGGACCCAAGGCCACAATTGGCCAATTTTGCCAAGAGGTGATCATGGGATACCAGATCAAAGGCTTTTTTGAAGTCAAGATATATGACATCAATCTCTTCTCCCTTGTCCAGGTGATGGTCACCTGATCATAAAAGGAAATCGGATTGGTCAAGCGAGACCTACTTGCAAGATCAGAACAGAAACTTACCTCAGGTACCAGATGGGGAGGTGCTGACAATCCTTAGTGTGTACCCATATTTAGAGGTATAATAATCACTAAGAAAATGTTTACAATGGCCTTTTGTAAGCAATTAGTACTGCCATAATATTCACAGTAGTTATAGGGCATGCATTATTACATTTTTATTATCTTATTTATCATGGCATTAATACACATTATTTTTTATTGTGAAAATCTTGGACATTTATTATTATTTTAGTTTTTGTATGCATTGTATGTAATTTTGCAATGATCTGTAGAAGGTATCTATGATTACATTTTAGTCCGATATAATTTATTACTATTTATTATAATGTATTATTACTTGGAATTTTACAGCTTCTGTTTGCACTTAATTACTGAGGTTGCTGCATTTAATACTAGGATGGCATTAACTAGGCAAAAGTTGGAATAACACCCCTTGCATCAGAATCTTCCACCTTGATTCTGCCCCAACCTTCACCCACATTTCAGCTATGTATAAGGGTGCAAAGCTGATGTGTGTGTTCAACTACCAGTGAGGCCTGCTGAACAGTGTATCCAGAGGTAGGAGTCACAGCCTGATATGCTGTGGGTACCTGATCCAAGACCACTGAAACCAATAGAAAGATTGCCATTGATTTCAGTGGGCCTTTGTCTGTGACCTAAAGTATACTAAATAAACAATGGGGAAGTTTGCACAAGAAGGTTGAGAGACTATGAACAAGCTTTGCTTTCCTGTGCAGAGGCTAGCCACAACTGCAGTGTGGAGTGCAGGTACTGTGCTAGGCCAATGCAGCCACTAGCACTGCATTCCCTAGCATTTGCTCCCGAAAATTACACTAAAAGTCCCAGGCTCTGTCTCATTGGCAAAAAAATGGCTAGTGACTTGAAGCTACAGTTAGATCCTAACCCATTAGGAGGCTGGGGATTTGATATTTCTAGAGTTTATTTTCCTCTGTAGTGTACAAAATAAAAAGATGATCTATGGTTATTATTTAATCTGCATTTGGAAAACTACTTTTCCAGGCCCTGTTTCTGCCTCAGTAGGATACAAATAACTCCCACTGTAAAACTCCCACTGAGATCAAAAGGGGAAGGAAAAAGGAAAATAATTAAGTTATATTACTGAACTAGGAAAGGGGTTACCAATCAGTAACCCTTATTTGCAGCTGAACTATGCTTTGCTGAGTAGGGAGGAGGAAAAAGTAGCCTAGTTTACTAAAGCCCACAACTTACAACACTGTAAAGTAGAAGTAAACCTAATTCTTCTCCATAGCCATGCTAGAGTGGATAGGACCCATAGGATGTTGTCATTGTCCTAAGGTTCAGACCCTTTTTTCACTGCTGTAATTGACGGTGGCTATGAACAGATATTGCCCTTGCCATGGGGAAAAAATGTTTTCTCCTGAGACAAAGCATGAACATTTAGATGACCTGTTGCTTGCTCTAGGGCAAAGCCCCAAAGCATTCATGGACTATGCAATGCTAACAGTTTGTTCTATGCTATCATGATGGGTGTCTGAATGGGTTATTCCATGATGTCAATGTGGCGCAAGCAGGCCACTCAATTCTCCAGGCATCCAACCATATACCACTTGGACCCCAATCCTGGCCCCTCATGACCTCTATGTAGTTATTCTGGCCCTATTCACAGAACTCTAGTGGGCAGAGGTGACAGACCCCAGGTGGCCATCTCCACCTACTAATTGCCCTGGACAGTGACTTGCCAGTCATTTTATGCTTGCCGCCCACCCAGGATGAACACTGGATGCTGAATCTATTGAACCAACCTCAAACACCACTAAGCACAGGGACATCCATCTGCCTAACCAGCTGTCTCTCTGGGAGGTCATCAAACCCATTCACCATCCATTGAGATAAGTTGGATTTTCATACACTTAGGGCACGTTTACACATGTGCATTTACTGTGTAGTAAACAAAATAACTGTGCAATATGGGCATGTGTCTACATGTGCACAACCATACTGCACAGTAAATATGGTGACTTATGCTGACTTGAGTGTAAATTTGATACCTGCATCATGCAGGTATCAAATTTACGCCTAATTAGTTACTGCAGAATAACACACATATACATGTGTTACTGTGCATTAAGCACATTAAAGCTGTGTGTGGGGACTGTCTTGGGATTAATTTTAGTCCCAAGTCAGTCCATACACAGCATTAATGCACTTTAATGCCTGCACATGTAGACACCTGCCTATTCCCACTTCCTGCACAATAACTTCCAGTTTACTGCACAGTAAATTTAAGCTGGTGTAAATGCATGTGTAGGCACACCCATACGTGACTATTCATCTTTCCTTCACCCTGGCCTCTGAGTCAGAGTGAAGCATTGTAAACAAGTGCAGCAGTAATTGGACCAGAGAGGAGATAATGGATCTTATTGTCATCTGGGCTGAGATAAAGAATTAGTGGGTGCTCTAGTTTAGTCAGGCCACCAAAACAAGGTTGTCTATGAGTGGATCACAAAGGAAATGGTGCCCTAAAGACATGACCATGACTGGACCTAGTGCCAGTCCAAGTTCAAGGTACTTAGGCAGTAGTTTTCAAGGACCTGGGATGGCAGGCATGTGTTGGGTGAATATGGGGTCATATCCCCACTATAAAGGACTATCCTGCATCTTTGCAGTCATTGACACGGTTATGTCCAAAAATGTGGTGGACATTCAGGCAAGTAATGAGGGCTCCAGTGCAACCATAGTTGAAGTCACCCAGCCCTCTCAGGCTAGCACAGCAGCTCAGGCGATGAGCCACATCATGAGCTGGTGGGCTTTAAATGACATCAATGAGCTGGTGGGCTTTAAACTAGGCTCATCAGGGGAGGGAGAGGTAGAGAACCCAGAGAGCCATGGAACACCAAATCAAGAGACAACCACAAGAACAGCCCAGCCAAGACAGGCAATGAGCACAAGAAGTACTGAGGTAAGAGACAGGGGCCTGGATAGGGGTTGGGGTGGTGGTGCATACAGCCTCAGGAGGCCTTAAATACCTCTACATTAATGTTCATAGTATGGGGAACAAGCAGGAGGAACTTGCCCTTCTGCTAGCTAACACAAACCCAGACATAGTGGGACTCACTGAAACTTGGTGGGATACAGCACACAGCTGGGTGGTAAACATCAAGGGCTATAGGCTGTATAGGTGGGATAGAATGGGGAGGAAAAGTGGGGGTGTGGCGCTCTACATCAAAAAGCAATACACATCCTCAGCAACCAGCACTGGGTCTGAGGTAGGGCAGACTGAGGAGCTCTGGGTTGGAATACAAGAGGTTCAGGGGGAAAGGGACTTAATGGTGGGGGTCTACTACAAGCCAACCAACCAGAGGGAAGAGCTGGACCAGGAATTCTCAGGTCAGCTCATGGAGGCAGTTACGTCAAGGGATGTGGTCATTATGGGTGACCTAAACTATCCGGACATCTGCTGGGAAGAGCAGTCAGCCAGGTCTGACCGCTCACGAAGGTTTCTAGCTGAGTTACAGGGCCTCCACCTAACCCAGGAGGTACACAGTCCCACCAGGGGAAATGCATTATTGGACCTGGTCCTGGCCACAGGTAATGACCTGGTGAGGGAACTGCGGGTTTTCGACCAGCTGGGCAATAGCAATCATTGCCTACTGGAATTCACCATCCAGCGCAGGGTGTCAAAGCCCTGCAGCAAGGCAGCAGCCCTGGACTTCAGGAGGGCAGATTTCAATGAGGTAAGGAGACTAGTCAGGGAGGCACTGATGTTCCGGAGGGGAGGGGAGTTGGGAGTCCAAGAAGAGTGGACGTTCCTTAAGGAGACAATCCTCCAAGCCCAAAGGCTGACAATCCCCATGTGGATCAAAGGGGGCAAGAGTGCTCAAAAGCCCCTATTGCTCACCAAAAGCATCCAGGAATGTATCAAAGCCAAAAAGAAGGTGTACACTCAATGGAAGGGAAGGGCTATCACCAAGGAGGATTATACCTCCATTGGTCAAGACTGTACGGGGGCTGTTAGGTGAAGATGGAACTGGGACTAGTGACCTGGATCAAGGATAACAAGAAATATTTTTTAAATACATAGGGGGTAAAAAGAAGGTACCGGGTAACACAGGGCCTCTGCAGGACATGTTTGGTAATCTGGCGGTAGCACTAGATGACAAAGCTAATCTCTTTAACAGATTCTTTGCTTCCATTTTTCTGAGCAGGGACAGGGACATCCCCCCCACTGGGATTCCGGATGGACCCAGGGGAGGCACAGCAAGGCCCAGGGTCAGTGAGGACCTAGTCAGGGAACTTTTGGTGGGACTAGACATGTTCATTTCAGCAGGTCCTGATGATCTCCACCCCAGAGTGCTGAGGAAATTGGCAGAGGTCATTGCGAGACCCTGACACAGCTTTACGAGCACTCATGGTGCTCTGGCGAGGTACCAGAGGACTGGAAAAGAGCTAATGTGGTCCCCATTTTCAAAAAAGGGAGGATAGAGGACCCAGGAAACAATAGGCCAGTAGTTTTACCTCAGTCCTGGGCAAGCTCTTTGAGAAAATTTTCCAGGAGCACATCTGCAAGGAACCAGCAGGGGAGATTATGCATAAGGGCAATCAACATGGGTTCATTAGAGGCAGGTCCTGTCAGACCAACCTGGTTGCCTTCTATGACCAGGTCACAAAAGCCTTGGACGCAGGTGTCATGGTGGACGCAGTCTTTCTAGACTTTAGGAAGGCCTTCAACACAATCTCTCACCCAGTCCTCATTAAAAAATTAGGTGACTGTGATGTCAATGCCTACACAGTCAGATGGGTCACAAATTAGCTGGAGGGCCGCACCCAGAGAGTGGTGGTGGATGGGTCATTTTTGACTTGGAGGGATGTGGGGTTCCCCAGGGCTCTATCCTTGGGCCTGCACTGTTCAATATCTTCATCAGCGACTTGGACAGGGGGTGAAAAGTACCTCCTTCAAATTCATGAATGAAACTAAGATGTGGGGAGAAGTGAGCATGCTAGAAATGAAGGACAGGCTACAACTAGATCTGGACAGGTTACAGAGGTGAGTGGATGAGAATAGGATGGGTTTCAATACTGACAAGTACAAGGTATTGCACCTGGGGAGGAAGAACCAGCACCATACCTACAGGCTGGGGAACTCCCTTCTTGTCAGCTGAACAGGACCTTGGAGTCATTATAGACTCCAAGATGAACATGGGCCACCAATGTGGAGATGGCTAACTGCCAGTCAGGAAGGAAGGCTAACTTCCAGGAGGCTAACTGCACCTTGTTGTGCATCCACAGATGCATCATGAGCAGGTCCAAGGAGGTGATCCTCCCCCTCTATGCGACATTGGTCAGGCCACAGTTGGAGTACTATGTCCATTTCTGGGCGCCGCACTTCAGAAGGGATGTGGACAGCATCAGGAGTGAGGTGGGGGCTCCCCTGTGTCTCCCCAGCTTGGCGACTAGTGCTTCCTGGGTCTGGGGGGGCACCTGGGCTCCCCCCGTGGCCAATTGCCAAGCTGGGAGGGTGCAGGGGGACCCCCAGCGTGCTCCCTGATGGATCTGGAAGTGGACTGGAATTACTTCCAGTTCGCTTCTGGGTTCGCTGCTGAGCATGCATTCCCCCACCCCCTGTGCTCCTGTGGGATGCTCCATCTGCCCCAGCATTCACAAGCCATGACTGGTACCTTGAGGTATGTAGAAAAAAAACATTTAAAGCTGTGCTGATGGTGAAATCACTGATTCTTCGAATTGGCATCAGATCTTCAGATTTGGATTTGGCTGAATTGAATAGGGGACAGTGATCTGAATCGACAAATTGAATCACTTTCCCTGATTCCAGACAAATCTGAATCCGAACTGAATAGGGCCTGTTTCGCACATGCCTAGTATCTAGGCTCTTTCTGAATACCTCTTGTAATGGAGAGTCCACAACTTCTTTGGGTGCTCTATTCCACTGCCTCACTATTCTAATAGAGAAGTTTTCCTTGATATCCAATCTAAACTTACTTTGCTGCAACTTCAAGGCATTGATCCACATCCTCCTGTCTGCAGCACAAGAGAAAAGGTGCTTTCATTTGTCCTTAGGGAAGCCCTGCGAGCATAACTGCTTCCCTCTTAAGCATTTTTTCTGCAAGCTGAACATGCTGCAGATGCTGATTGCAGCTGCTGGCTCCTTTAGCCCCTCCTTGTATGACTTGCTTTCCAAATCCTTGATCATCCTTGTTGTCTGCCTCTGGAGTGTCTGTAACTTCTCCATGAACTTTTTAAAATGTGGAGCCCAAAACTGAACACAATACTGCAAACAAGGCCTAATCAGTGCCAAGTAGGGATACACTATTATCTCCTGTGTCTTGTACCTAATGTTTCTATTGATGCATCCAAAAACCATAGTTGTCTTTTGTGTGACTGCATCACAATGTAGGTTCATACTGAGTCTGTGCGCTACCAACACTCCCAAATCCTTTTCCATAGGGCTGCCATCCAGCCAGATACCACCTGTTTTATATTTGTGTTTTTGATTATTCTTACTGAGGTGTGTAGCACCTTGAATTTTTCTGCATTGAACTTCATCCTGTTAGCTCTAGCCAAGCTTTCCAGTCTGCCTAGATCCTTCTTAACTGTGTTCCCAACTTCCAGTGTGTTCAGTTCTTCCCAGTTTTGTGTCATCTGCAAACTTGTTCAAGTAGCTTTCTATAACAGTATCTAAATCAATACTCACTTCGTACAGCACTGTGTCCAAGACAAACCTCTGTGGGACTCCACTTGAAACCTCCTGCCATTCTCATGTGGATCCATTCATAATTACCTTTGCTTGAGGTGACTGAGTCAGTTACCTACCCATTTGATGGTAGTTTTGTTCAGCCCACATTGCTCCAATGTGTTTACTGGGGAAACCCTGGTTGGTGAATCCACCTATGACCTCCTGTGTGTTGGCACAGTATATGATAGGTGGGGCCATTACCCATTGGATTGCCAGAAAAACCTCCCACCTAGCCTCTTTGCTGTTGACTTGCCAAGCTGAAATGGATTGCCATGCACTGGAGGCTATTTGGGCTCATAAACTTCTATATAGTGATGGCACTGTGCTTCTCCATGGATAAAGTTGCCTGCATCACTGTTCTCGATTGTTGTATGCGTGAGGCAAGCTTGGGGTAGATCTTCATGAAGGTGCCAGGGGAAAAGCAAACATTCACATGCTACTGCATGTCATCCTGGGTGACCAGCATGATCCACTCCAACCAGTCACTGGTTCTATCACTGGCCTGGAAATGCTGCTTTTCTATTTGGAGCCATTCCTACAAGTGCCTGGACACAATGTGGTGACCTGTAGCCAAAACAATTTCAGGGTAGCAGCTGCTGCCACAGATTAGGAGCTAGACCTACTAACTGTCTGTTGTTTGGCAGTGAGCACATGCATGCACTTCTCCCCCACAAATACTGCTCCCTTGCCTTTTGCACAAATGGAAGTAGTCATGGCAGCCAACACAGCCTGCCAACATCACCTTTTCTGCTCTATCTTGTGTATGAGTTCACAACACTGGGCCAGCAAGGCCTGCAAGGTATGGATTTGTATGTGATGACCACATACAGATCCATTGCAGTCAATGGTGATGGAGTCATGGTTACTGGTGGCTGTACCAATATAGTGGAAATATAGGTGGGCAATCAGAGGAACGAACTGTGTAGTCAATCACACCAAAATCTCTTCCACCAAAATTTCACACAGTTTGAACACCCAGTAGGCACTTTGGTTGGTGCTAACAGAGTCAGAGGAACCTGTGGACACTTGACCAACACAAGCCATGCTGGGATGTGTGCTCGAGCCTTTGGTCACCTGCTGGAAGAAAGGCAGCATGCATTCAGCTTCTGTTTAAATCAAAATGGAGGATAGGTGACATGTGGACATTAAGGGTGAGCAAAATGGGCCCTGCTCGATTTGGATTCAGATTCAGCCCAAACTGGGGACAGTGATTCAATTCATTGATTTGGATCACTGTCCTCAATTTGATTTGGCAGAATCCAAATCTGAAGATTCAAGGCTGATTCAGAGAATTGGCGATTTGGACATAGAAAAAACATTTAAAGCTGTGCCTACACACCTTGAGGTACCAGGCATGTCTCATGAATGCTGTGATAGATGGAGCATCCCACAGGAGTGTGTGTGTGTGTGTGTGTGTGTGGGCAGAAGTGGACTAGAAGTACTTCAGAAAGACTTCTGGGTCCACTGGGGAGCATGCTGGGGAGCTCCCTGCACTTCTGTGGGATGCTCCATCCACCCCAGCATTGCAGCATTCAAGAGCTGCCTGCTACCTAGAGGTATGTAGAAAAAACATTTAAACCTGTGTTTATGTCCAAATCACCAAATCTTTCTGAATCTCTCTGAATCAATTTAGAGGGTTCCAATTTGATTCAGGGAGATTAAAGGGTCCTCTGATTTGATTCAGATTCGGAGATTTGGCCACCAAATCTGACCAAATCTCCGCTGAATCAAATCAGGGACTGAAATTTCCCATAACCCTAGTGGACATGCCAGTCCCATAACTTCTCTTTTTCAGCACAAGTTGCAGCACAATTAGTTCCATGACAAATGTAATGTCTGTATATAGCCAGTGAATTAAAAGAGTATATACTGCAAACATTCAAAATGTTTTGTATATTACTTCCTACCCATTATCTACAAAAACCCCACCTCTATCTGACTAAGGCTGCTGCAGAAAATAATGAATTAAACAGCATTTTGTTGTCTGTTATTTTAAATTATTTCCAATTTTATTTTATTTTGATAAAAAGCGGATAAATACCAAAATGCATATACTTGCATCCATGGAAAAGAAAAGCAGAAATCACTGGCAGAGTTGTATGAGGCAGAGATAGTCAGAAACAATGAAGTCTCAGATTGAAAAATGAAAGAGAGGGAAAAAGGCTTGTGGTTTAATATGAAGGAAAAAATATATGACAGAATCTTTCATCTCTGGCCATGTTTGCTGCAAAGTAATAGGATACATTGGCTCTGAACGGAGAAGATAAGAGAATGGGATAAAAACAGGCTTCAGTACAGCAATCATGGGAGTAAAATTATTGCCTTGTTTTTATTGCTAAAGATGTACAAACGCAAAAGGATGTAACAGCAGAGAATAAAAAAGGCCAAGCGATGTGTTGTTAGTGGTGGGGGTACATTTTAAAAGGGGTACAGACCAAGATGTCAGCACTCCTAAAACTGGCAGAGTAATGCTGCCTACAGATGTGGTGTAGACATTTAAAACAACATTGGCTATCTATAGATTTTATTTCAAATTTTGTAAAAATCAAAGCCATTGCAGTAATTTGGTTTCCTTGCTTTTATTATGCCTACAGAACTGTGGAGAGCAAGAAAGAATATGGGATCCTAAAAATTAATGCTGTCACACCAAGATACATACCTGGCCATTATATGTAAGTAACAACAATCTATGTCCCCTTTTATAAATGTGCTGTCAGAGCATCTCAAAGCATTTTAGATTTACAAAGGTCTTGAGTGGTTCAGTTAGTATCTTCCACCCATTTTACAGACTGAAAAACTGAGGGGAAAATTAACATTTTCCACCTTGGGTGACCAAAGCGGGCCACCTGCAGCTGCATTTAGACTCTAAGTGGCCCTTGAAATTAAATGGCAATTTACCTAGAATAAATGGGAATTTACCTAGAGGCCAACAGGTCTTGGCTGATGAAGTAGCATAGAAAAATGATACAAGATGAAGGACACTGCATGTAGTTCACTGTCATACAGTAGCTTAGTCTCAGAAGATTTTTAGTGGAATGTGAAGACTCAAGAGTGCTAGATAGTTTGGAGACTCAGCTCAACTTTTGAGTGCTTATTGAGCAATCTCTTGAATTTTCCTATTTTGTTGTCCTCCTACATTAGTTTGATCACTCCTCAATAAAACTCCAACAGAATTAGCAGCTGTCACATTTTCTTCAGACCTTGATCTAAGTGGACCTTCTGGATTGATGAGGTGTACCCTTACAGATAATTCAGCTTGTACATTATTAAGGTCCATTATTTTCCTTCAAAAGTAAGCAAGTTATTCATAGTGAAAGACCCAGTTTCCTAAATGGATATTGTTGTGTCTCCTGTCTCCTTTTAGGGGCGTGTCCAGATGAGCCTGCACACCTCTCTTGCAGTGTCTCAAACTCCCGTGAGATACTGCAAGAGGCATGTGCAGGAATGAGAAAATGTTCCCCACACTGCAAATTTGCAGCATGGGGGCAAAATTAGACCCCTGGATATCCAGGGGTGAAAAAACCCCACAGAGAAAAAAAGTGGGGTAGGGCACAGTCCCAGACTGTGCCCTGAGAAAACTGAAGGCTGGGTCCTCCACAGAGACACTCGGGCTGCCAGAGTATCTCTGTGGTTAGCCCTCACCCTGGTACTGAACCATGCTGCCTACCTGTGCAGGGCAGGCAGCGTGCCAGCAGGGAGCTGGATCCAGGCTTCAGTGCTGGGGGAGTAAGCAGGGGGTGGTAGCCCACTGTGGAGGCCATTTGGCCCCTGTTGGGGGGATGTTGCACCTGTGGGGGGGCTGTAGCCCACTGTGGAGGCCATTTGGCCCCTGTTGGGGGGATGTTGGACTGGTGGGGGGGGCTGTAGCCCCTGTGGAGGTGCTGTAGCTCCTGAGGTGGGGGCTGTAGCCCCTGTGGGGGGCAGCAAAATATATTCAAAATATGAATTCATGAAATATGTATTTAGAATTCACTTTATTATGATGATAGAGACACTCGTAGGCCTCCAAATTGCTTTAACACTGTAGATAAATCAATAAAACATAGCCCAACTGATCGCTGTCTCTCTGTCTCTTGCTTTTTCTCTCTCACGCTAATCGTCTTTTGTTTTAATTATGGAGGAACATGGATTTGAGGGTATTTTACAGAGTGGCTTTGGGGTTTTTTTATCAGGGATTTTTCAGTTTTCCAACAGGGAACACCAGAATTCCTGCTAGGGAGGCCAGTGGCAGTACCCTGCTTGCTTAGAGCTGGCACCTTGGACACAGCTGGGGGTTTTCATAGATTTCCTAGACATTAGGGCTGGAAGGGACCTTGGAAGATCTTTGAGCCCAGCCTCCTGCCCCAGGGGCAAGAATTCAGCAGGGGTCATAGGATCCCAGCAAGATAAACATCCAAATTTCTCTTGAAGGTGTTCAAAGTAGGTGCTTGAACCACCTCCGGTGGCAGACTGTTCCAGACCTTGGGGACTCAGACAGTAAAGAAGTTCTTCCTTATGTCCAGCCTGAAATGGTCTTGCAGGAGTTTGTGACCATTTGATATTGTCAACCCTTGAGGTGCTCTGGTGAACAGATGTTCCCCCAGATCCTGGTGAGCACCCCTTATAAACTTATAGGCAGCCACCAGATCACTCTGAGCCTGCACTTTTCCAAGCTGAAGAGTCCCATAGTTCTCAGCTTCTTAACATAAGATCTGTTTTCCTGACCTCTGCTCATGTACAGAGGACAGCCAGACACTCTCTCAAGCTTCTCCACATCCTTTTTTGAATCGTGAAGCTCAAAACTGGACTCAATACTCCAGCTGTGGCCTCACCAAGGCCAAATACAATGGGAGAATGATGTCCCGGGATTTGCTTGAGAAGCATCTATGGATGCAAGCCAGCGTTTTGGTCGCTTTAGTAGCTGCAGCATTGCATTGCAGGCTCATGTTCATCTTGTGGTGAATCCCCCAAGTCTCTTTTGGACACAGTGCTAGCCAACATAGCACTGCCAAGCCTGTAAGCATGCTGTGGATTTTTCTTCCCAAGGTGGAGAACCTTGAATTTTTTAGTATTAAACACTATCAGGTTCTCATCTGCTCATTTTGACACCAGAGCGCCAGGAATTTTCAAAGATCCGTGCCAGGGGCTGGGCTATGACGCTCGCCAGCTCCTTGAGTACCCTGGGGTGCAGATTGTCAGGGCCAGATGACTTGAAGGTATCCAGCTTCTCAAGGTGTTCTTTCACGAGGTCAGCATTGATGGAGGGTAGGGGATCCCCCTCACCCAGATTTCCCTGTCCCATAGCAGGCATGGGCATCCTGTGTGACTGATGAAAGACTGACGCAAAGTACCTATTTAATAGGTTGGCTTTTTCCTGGGTGTCAGTTGTCAGATGTCCCATCTGGTTTAGCAGGGGTCCAACATTGCCCTTGCTTTTCCTCTGGCTCCCCACATATCTGAAAAAGGACTTTTTATTGTCCTTGATACTTAAGCTAGTTGGAGTTCAGTTGCAGCCTAATCTTTTCTAAGACCTTCCCTGGGATAGAGGTCAGGCTGATAGGCCTGTAGTTTGCCAGATCCACTTTCCTCCCTTTCTTGAAGATAGGTACCACATTGGCCTTTTCCCAGTCTTCAGGCACTTCACTAGAGCACCAGGAGTTCTTGAAGATTCAGGCCAGGGGGTGAGCTATGATGTTTGCCAGCTTCTTGAGTACCCTGGGGTTTAAACTGTCAGGGCTGGCTGACTTGAAGGTGTGCAGCCTCTCAAGATGTTCCTTCACAAGGTCAGAATTGATGGAGGGTAAGGAATCTCCCTCACCTAGGCGTTCCCATCCCATAATGGGCAGGGGCATCCCTTGGGACTGGTGAAAAACTGGCGCAAAGTACCCATTTAGCAAATTGGCTTTTTCCTGGGTCTTGGTTGTCAGTTGTCCCATCTGGTTTAGCAGGGGGTCCAATGTTATCCTTGCTTTTTCTTTGGCTCCCCACATATCTCAAAAAGGATTTTTTATTGTCCTTGACACTTGTAGCTGGTTGGAGTTCAGTCACAGCCTTGGCTTTCCTGGTTCACTCCCTGCAGGTCTGAACCAGTGCAGAATATTCCTCCTTGGAGGTGGATCCAGTCTTCCATCCTTTGTAGGTCTTTCTTTTTAGATGCAGGAGGTCTGCTAGTTCCCTGCAGAGCAAAGAAGGCTGCTGTGCCCTTTTGCTGCCTTTCTTCCGAGATGGGATAGACTTTCCTGTGCATCCAGGATCGCTCCCTTAAGAAGCAACCACTCATCCTGAACTACCCTTCCCTTAGGGTCGTGGTCTCTTAGAACCACACTGACAAGCCTACTGAGCTGGTCAAAGTCAGCTTTCCTGAAGTCGAAGACTTCTGTATTGCGGACTGACTTTATGGCAGATGGTGAAGGTGATCAGCTCATGGTCACTGTCACCCAGCTTCCCTTTGATCATTAGGTCAATGATTAGGTCATCTCCTATTGCCAGTACCATGTCAAGCAGTGCTTTACCTCTCGTTGGCCCCTAGACTTCTTGCATCAGATAGAGCTGAACTATGCATGTGAGAAAGTTTTGTGACCATTTGGATTTGGCCAAGCACTCTTCCCCTGAGATGTATGGGTATTTGAAGTCTCCCATGACAGTTCCCTGGCAAACTCCTGGTCAACCTCTTGATCCTGGATAGGAGGTCTGTAATAGACTCCCAACATTGTGTTCCCTGTGCCATGTTCCCCATGGATTTTAACCCAGAGGTTTCCAGTTGTCCACTCTGGGGGCAATGTCAACTTGCAGGGGATGTGTAGCTTTCCTCAACATAGAGAGCTACACCCCCGCCCCTTTTGTCCACTCAATCTCTCCTGTACAGGGTATAGCTATCTATACCTGTGGCCCAGTTATGGGTGGAGTCCTACCAGGTCTCTGTTATCCCTCTGATATTGTAATTATTTGTGTTAAGCAGGAGGACAAGTTCCTCCTGCTTATTCCCCACGCTCCTGGGATTTGTGTACTGGCAGGCAAGTGTCCCCTTGAGGGCTCTTGTCTTGCCCACAGATTGTACCAGGGCTGGGTCAGGGGTGGGCTCCCTTAAGTACCTTGGCCTTCTGGCTTTGCAAGGGTTGCTCAGTGGGCCAGCAGTGGCGGTAGTTCCCCCATCCCCCAGTGGGCTTAGTTTAAAGCCCAGTGCAGCAGGTCAGCCAGTCTGGCTGAGAAGAGCCTTCTCCCTAGTGGAGAAAGGTGGAGGCCGTTCCTTCCCAGAAGCTCACTGCCTCTCTCACCAAGGAGCAGGCTGTGGTCATGGAAGCTGAAGACTTCCTGATAACAGCAGTGCCGCAGTCTTTGGTTTACTACCTCATTCCTCCTCTTCCTTCTCAGCCCGTAGCCCAAGACTGGGAGGATTGAGGAAAACACCACCTGTGCCTCCAACCCTTTAAGCCCTGCTCCCAAAACCCCTGTAGTGCTTCATGACCTGCTCCGAGCCATTTCATTCATGTTTACATGGATAAGGAGCATAGGATAGTGGTCAGTGGGGAGCTTAGGGCTCTTCTCTGCAATGTCTTAGATACAGGCTCCCAGGAAGCAGTAGACTTCCCAAGCTAAGGGGTCGGGATGGCAGATTGCCCCCTCAGTCCCCCTTGGGATGGAGTCTCCGATAACAAACACTTCACATTTTGTTTTAGGGAGAGCGGGGGCGGTAGCTGCAGTGTTAAGCCTGTGTTACCTACAGAAGCTGGCAGCTTGGCAGGCTCATCTGGGGCTGCAAGAGGTTCATACCTGTTGCAAAGCTCCAGTGGGGTGGGGACCTTGGTGTGGTGGGCCTTGACGGGCCTTGGGGCCCTTGACCACCTTGGTCCAACCCCTTGGCTGGACAGAATGGGAGGTCTGTGAGTCCTCCCTTGTCCTGGAAGATTACCTTGATCTACCCTCTGCCTCCAGGGGGTGAAGGGCCTGGCAGTAGGAGTCTATCTCCCGCTCACCATCCTGGATGGCTTGCAGTGTTTGGACTGTGGCCTGGAGCTCCTTTAGTTGGCATGCCAGAGACCTGAGAAGGAAGCAGAGCTCCCAAGGGGCCAAGCTCCCAGATCCCAGAGCCTGAAAAAGTGTCAGGCAGACCCTGCAGCTGAGGGCCAGAGGCTCCATCTGTGTGGACCCTGGAACCATGGGTTCCATCTGGGTAGAGGCCTCTGAGGAGCCAGACGGACAGGGGCCGCAGACACTGAGGGGACCCTTGGGGTGTGGCGTGTGCTCATCCCCATTTTACTGGTGGGAGTCTGGCTATTACTGTGACTACCTACCCTGAGGTGCACTGGCAGGTCTATGGGCCCTCCCACTCACCCTCCTTCAAAACTCCCAAGCTAAATCACGCACCAGGAAGACAAGTATTCTTGTTTGTGTGGTCTGTTTATGAGGCTCTGGTCGCATGGCTCCTTGGGGGCTGGGTGAAGTAGGAGCCAAGGGGGTGCATCTCTTCTCATCTCTGACTCAGCTGCCCCACAGCTGTCTGGGTTGGCGTCCCTCCATTCCTGCTGCAGGCCCCACCTACCTCTGGCTGCATTGAAGGTCCAGATCGAGGTCCCGCTGGAGGGTTCTGGGGGTCTGTGGCTCAGTGGGAGGCACAGGCAGAAAGCCTGTTGCCCCTCACGCTGGAGCCGGGGACAAACCAGTGGCTGACCTCCTGGTCAAATGGGGCTAGGAGGACAAAGTTTGACAGTTCAAAGCAGGCCATGACACCTGGAACATCTTCTGGGTGATAGCTACCCAGATGGCTGGGCAGGGGGCACACATGGCAGTAGTGCTGCACAGATGCCAACTCTGCAGCCACAGCCCAATGACAGCTGGCCCAGAAGGGCATATGCCTCTACTGGCTGTGCAGTCCCCATACAGGTCTGGCAGGTGTGCAGCAGGTCACAGCCAGGCAGCAGCCCCCACTGCCAGACTGCTGCAGTGGGTAGAGGGTGCAGGGAACTCTCAGGGCTGCTTCAGCAGTCCAGCTGGCACAAAGGATAGTGTCCCCAGGTACCAATTGGCTGGGCCCCAGAAGCTCCTGAGAGTGAGTAGCCCTGAGCTACTTGCCAGGGCAGCTTATTGTACTAGCTCCCCCTGGCTTCAGATCCCAGAGGAGCCAGACAGGGTTGTTTTACCCCAAGTGACACAATTTGCCCCACACCAAAGTGCATGTCCAGGCATGTGCATTGAGGCAAAAAGCCCCGGCTCAAATTGCACTGCTTCTATTTGAGCTGTTGCAAGTGCACGTGCCTCCATTTGTGGATGTGCCCTAGGAGTCAGTTCTGTATTTACTTATGTGTGGTAGCTGGACCAAGGCCTATGGCAACAATAACTGAGAAGTACCTCTAGCTGCTAAAAAGAAAGAGAAAGCAGAAAGGAGCTTGTAGATGGCATTTCACATACCCTTTAATGATAGACTCAAATTATTATATTTAGTTGCAGATTTCTTCACCACCTCCATGGTGGTTTTCCATTCACTGGAATAGAGATGGTTTTAAACCAAAACACTAAAATCAGCCCATCTGAGTTTTAGGGAATTTCAGACCTGAATTAGAATTTGAGTTTATCTTTGTCATGGCTCAGATTAGACCTTTATCTGCAACATCTAAACCAACCACAGCTCCATTGTGGGGGAAGGGGGAGTGAGGACTCTGATCTAATTTCTGTATGTCTGCTGTGAACTGATTTCCAACCTGGACACTACATTCAGTGCCATCTTGTGTGCATTGGAAATCCATGCTGACAGACAGTTCAGGACCAGCAAGAGGTAAAGTGGTTTTTTTTTTAACCTCCTGCATAAATATTCCTTCATAAAATCTCCAGTTAAGGGTGTTCAACTTCATAGGTTATCAATCAAATAGTACAAAGCAAGGAAATAAGCAGGAAAGCCATTCAGCACTGTAGTTATGATCCACTCATGAATTTATTTTTCTATTTCCAACTTCTTTCCTTCTTTCCATTAGCACTACCCCCATCACCCATTCTCCACACCCATCTAACTTTCTTCCTCACTGACCTTAGCACAGCACCACTCCACAATGTTACCCATGCTCTCCACCCATTAATTAGGATGCACTAACGTTTAGAAGTGTCAACATTACATCTTTACAACATGCATAATCCTGCTAACTCTGAGCTAGCTTCTGGGCCTGTCATATGGAGTACAACCAAAACGGCACTGTATTTCACGTCTTAAAATTCTAGAAGGTATAAAGAGGATATAAAAAGTAAAGTACTGGATTTTATAGATAAGTAAATGTGACAGACCATGCTTATTTTTTTCCTTCTGTTTTTTTTTTAACTCACAGATTCCAAGCTCCTGATTTCCTGCATGCCTCTTCTAAAATAGAGTAAATTCTCAAGACTCTCTAAGCCATGGTGAGAGGTTTCTTACTATTTGGAGTATGTTAGAATTCCCAAATGCCCTTGTGTACTCCAATATCCATCTTGGGGGGAAAAGAATCATACAAAAAAACAAAAAAAGAGAGGCTTATAACAACCTAAGAGAGACAGTATGTGAGGGTGAGTTAAAATTAAGGAGGGCACATGGGGAGCCATTCCCAGGTACCAACCTACCTACTTTTGCTGTCTGTGCAAAAGTAGCACCCATCCCCACAGCTGACCTTGCATTTCCGCCACTGATGGCCCAGCTGCTGCTACTGCTGCAAGCACTGCTGCTGCCCAGTGTGCAAAACTGCCGAGCTATGACACTGGTGGATGTGTGCTGGTACGCATGCATGTCTGGATGGTTCTATATGGGAGAGAAAGAGAGAGATTGTAGGAGTGCCCTATCCCAACCACAGCTTCCCATAATCAGTAAAGAAAAAGGGAAATGGATCCATGATGTCATGAATTGGGGATTTCACAATAGCAACAGATGAACCATCTGAGTATTCTGATACTGGATGCCAGTAGAAAACCCAACTATCAACAGATAGATAAAACATACAGGATCCTCAGCTGTTGTAAGTTGTTGTTGGAACCATGTGATTTCAACTTAAAAGAGATGGGGATCAGTCCAAGAACTCAAAAACAACCAATTTAAGCAATAAAACCATGAAAGCAAGATACAAAAGCTGTAATAATAAAAAAAAAAAAAAAAAAAACCGTTGGAAAGCCTCCACCTTGCTGCAGGGAAATAGTTCACTCTGATGGGAACTGGCAAACAAAGTCCCCCTGAGGGTTTTTAAATCAAAATATGCCTGTTTTTAAATGTATGAAACTTCAGTGAAATCAAAACAAGTGTTCTTTTAAAAAGGTGAGTGTGTTTGCTCCCTGCCGGCCAGATAGTTTAGGCCAGGGGTATTAATTAGGGCTGTGAGAAACAGCACCATTCCATTTCGACTTGCGTTTCAACATTTTGATGGAACAGCGTTTCATTTTGAATTTCATTTCAATTTGAAACCGCTGTTGTTTTGTTTTGTTGAAACAGTTTTTCCATTTCAACACTGTTTCGATGTTTGACCATAGGCTATAATGGGGAAGCTCAAAACAGCCTATAACTTTGTCATTTATAGCCTGATTTGGATAGAATTTGCCATAATGGTAGCTCCTTCTACAGGCATGAAGCCTGCCAAGTTTCAAGGAGATAGGTGCAGGGGTTTCAGGGAAACTGCACCTCAAAGTCTTGAAAGCAAAACTCATGTCATGTGTATGGTCAAAGCTACAGGGATGGTAGCCCCTGCTGAGGCCGTAAAGTCTGCCAGCTGTTGAGGAGATAGGTGCAGGGGCTTCTGGGGCCCTGCGCCTCTGGCTGCTGACAGGCAAAACTTGTGACTTGGGTGCTTGTGGGACTGTGTCTGTCTTGGGGCACAGCGGGGTGAAAACTGCAGGCCTCCTAGGCCCTGATGCAGCCATGAAGCCTGTCACCTGTCAAGGAAATAGGTGCAAGGGGAGTCTGGGTTCTGGGGCCCTGCACCTCTAGCTGTGGACACGCAAAACTGGAACACACAGCTCAGTAACTGACAAAGGCATAAAGCAGGGCAGGTCAAACAATGCTGACTTTCATGCAGGTTTTCCATCCCTCCCCCAGAGCACTGGGATTGTAAGGACCTCAGGGAATGATGACAGTCACTGGACAGCTACCCAGTCAATAATGAGAGCATTCCTTCCTTCCCTCTTCCCCCTCCCTCTCCTTACTTTAGTTTCTGTTTCCCTGCAGGCAAGCCCAGCTTGAGCTTTGAAACTCAAAACATTTTGAAAATTTCCAAATGTTTCAATTTGCCTTGTTTTGTTTCAAGGCTGTTTCGAAACTCTCTGTTTCAATCTCGAAATGAGGCGAAACAGCGTTGAAACAAAACTGCCGGTGAAATTTCACACAGCCCTAGTATCAATATATGTCATTCCATCTAGCTCCTCAGCCTGTGAATGACCCAGGGAATTTGAGGATGGGGCTATAAGTGAGAGTGTGGCCTGCTGCAGAATCTGCAGCGCTGGGGCTTCATTGAACATGGTCCGTAGGTAGGAGTAGCACCCTCTCCTGGGCTTGTCTCTGGCTGCCATCAGAGACCTAGCCTGCTCTGGCATGGCAAGGGCAGGCACCCCTGGCTGTACAGTGTTGGTTATGCAGCTTGCAGGATGCCACCTCCAGGCACGGGGGTTGCATGTCCTCACCAGCAGATGTGAGCTGCCGCATCCAGTACCACAGTATCAGAGGTAAGAAAGGGACACAGCCAGCACCAGCTCTTGTCCAGACTGGGCTATGATCACAGCAAGCATTAGTATGTGACTGTTTAGAACACATTAACATGTTTAATATAGCACAGTACTACTTACTATGAGCTAAATAAAACAAGTGCTAAGTGTCCTGTGCAACTTGATGTGCATATCATGATGTAGATTGTATTGATTTCCTGATTTCCTGCATATATTATACTGCAGTGACACTGATACCATCATTTGGATTACAGATCCCTTCTTCTTCCTTTCTGTACTGGGGAGAAGGCACAAATAATTGGTCAGGTTATGGAAAATACAGTATTTTTTTTAGCAGGTCAAGATCCCTTAAACAAGACTTTTCCCCCCTTTTGCCTCCAACATCTTGAAGAAATTGGTCTCCATCTCCCACCTGGGAAATTTTTTATTTATTTATGAGCAGTATAAATTTAGATGATGGTAGTGACAGGCAGCAAACAGCATCTTCCCTGGACTCAGAGGGAGGAACCACTGAAATGAAAGTGTTTTTCATATTTTAATGTAATTATGTTTGTTCAACATTGTCTTGCTTTGGAAACCCATAAACTTCCTGTATGGGAGATGTGTGGTGTACTATTTCCCTCGTCTAGTCAGTGACACTAAGAACTATTGGAAAGTTTCTGCTGGGAAAGGGCACTGCATATCTTTAAGGTGCTAGTTTGAAATGTAGAATGAAGAACAGTTCAGAAAGATTAATTTACTCTTTTAAAATCCTCAACAACCAATCAGAGTGCTTCTAGCAAATCAAGTCCTTTTGCTGTATCCTGCAGTCCACCTGTCAGTAGATATCTGCCCATGCCTACTATGAGCTTTCTACAGGGTCTTGTTAACCTTTCCTTGCACTGAATCAAATGTTCTGGGAAGTGACTTGGTTAAAGGGAAGAAAACCATAATTTGCACAAGCTGTTTGATGCAAAAAAGGGCACACATCCAGTGCAGTCACTTCAACAGTGCCTTTGCCATGCAAGCACTGGGTAGATTGAGTCTTCTCCAATCCCCATCTATGTAGACTGGGGAAGCTGAAGCCAAGATGCAGGGGAAGGTGCTGAGATTAGATTCCTGAAGGTATGAAGGGAAAACATCCAACCTTCACAGCAATGACTAAGACTAAGATAGAGTAGCTAACTAGTACAGGGCAGTGCTGTAGAGCCTATTGCATGCAGGACAGCAGTCACAGTATGTTTCAAGCTAAAACCCATTACTATCTGGTAAGTGCTTAGTGTCCTGTACAAGTAGGTACCCACTTAAATATCAGTGAGACAAAGGGATTTTCATGGGCCACTCATGGCACACAGAGACAATTTCGTGGTCTATTTGTGGCAAGCCTCCCCTCCCCCCACTCATTGGCTGAGGAGCCCTGGCAGCCCTGATTCTTGCTGCTGATTTGGCCAAGAGGCAAAAACCGTGGCATAATTAAATAGCAAAGTCTGCATAAATATCAAATAGATTACTGCATTTTATAAATCCAAGTGTTAAATTTAAATCTAATTTGAAATACTTTATTAATATAAATTTATACAAATATAAAATTTACTAGACTTGGTATTTGTTACAGGAGATGATCTGGTGGGAGATCTGCAGATAGAGGGCAACTTAGGGGATAGTCACCACCAATTGATAGAATTAACTAGCTGGCAAAAGGTGGGAAAGATAATTAGTAGGGCAGACATGCTAGATTTCAAAAAGGCCAATTTAAATGAGCTCAGGAGATTAGTAAGTCAGGTACTGAAGAACAGGAGTATTGGTGAGATGGGAGTAAGGAAGGGTGGTTGTTTCTCAAAGGAATGATCTTTAGGGCACAGAAGAGGACTGTCCCATGGCAAATCAAGGTGGGTGGGGTAAAGGGACCAAGAAACCCTCTTGGCTGAACACGGAAATCCAGAAAAGCCTAGGGGCAAAAAAAAGAGGCTTACAAACTGTGGAAGCAGGGGGTAGCCCCTAAAGGGGAGTATACCTTCTTGGCTCGTACTTGCACAGAGTCAGTTAGAGAGGCCAAAGCAACAATGGATCTCAGACTGGCAACAAAAATTAAAGACAACAAAAAGTCCTTCTTTAGGTATATAGGAAGCAAAAAGAAGGCTGGCAATGTAGGACCTCTCAAGGACATACTAGGGCAATTGGTGATAGATAGAAGAAACAAAGCTGAGCTCTTCAATAAGTTTTTTGCATCTGTATTCCTGAATACAGATAAGGACATATCTCCCATTTGGACTATAGCCAGGCACAAGAGGGACATCAGCCTACTAAGAGTTAGTGCCAACCTAATGAAGGAGCACTTGGAAGGGCTATATGTGTTCAAATCATCAGGCCTAGATGATCTTCATCCAAGGGTGCCGAAGTAATTGGCTATTATCATAGCTGAACCACTGGCATGACTGTTTGAACACGCGTATGGTTAAAGGCCTACAGGTAAAGTCCTATGAGGAGAGATTGATGGACCTTGACCTCTTCAGCCTCTACAAGAGAAGGCTGAGAGGTGGTCTGGTGGCCATCCATAAATTCATTGCAGGAGGGGGGCAGGTGCAGCAAGGAGTAGGAGATAGTCTGTTTACCAGAGCACCACCTGGGGTAACTAGAAACAAGGGCCACAAACTGACAGCAGATTTAGATTAGGCATACACAGTCACAGTCAAAGGTGTATGGCCCTCTTTGACAAAGTTAATGTAAGCAGCACATTCTTTGTCATACTGTTTTGACCATTCAGGGACTGATTTCAGTATCTGAGGGTCCAAACTCAGAAAAGACACCCGATTGGGGTAAAAAATGTGAACAGTACTAAAAAAGGAGATAGCCAATTGTTTAAACCATGGTGGTGGATTGTTTAAACCAGGGAGACAAGAACTGATCATACTTGTAGTACTGATCCAACTTTGCAGCTATTGTCTGGAACAATTCTTGTCTCTGTTGATTTTCACATTGACAGTTTGAAAGTTGTTGTGATGCCATGTCTTCGATCCAATTTATCAAATCCATCAGCTTGTTCTGAGCTTAGTAGATCAAAGCCTGACAATTTTCAAACCACATTAGAAGCTCCCTGAACTGGATTAGGTATTCAGGCACAAACTTAATTTGGACTTCAATGTCACCCTGTTTAAGAGATCACTTAGTTTAAGCATATTTAAGCGCTCTGTGCTGGGCATGATTTCATGCTCTGTGTCATGAATAGCTTATAGTATTTCATATTATTTGCATAGTATTGAACTTCATTAAACTACAACTTCCACCTTGTAAGCACTGGTTCTGGGGGAAGTAACACAGTCGGATGTAGATTTCCTGTATCGAAGCTTACAGCCTGGACAATGTTTGAACACTTTTTAAAAAGAGGAAGCCAGGCTATCCATACTAGGAAAATGTTTATGCCAGGTGTCACTTACTAAAGAAAGGATGTGTGCATTGCAGGTCATGTGCACAGGGCATCATTCCATGGAGCACCACAGAGAAAGCTTTGCACATAAGCATTGCATTATCAAACAGAAATGCTGAGCTCTTGTTAAATTCTAAGCCATAGTTTACAACAACCTTCACTACAGCTTGTGCCATGGGAGGAAAATTGACAGAGGCAAGGTGAACAAGCTCTGTTTGAAAAACAGGCAGGTTGCAGTCTGTCCAGCTCCCAGGCACAAACTATGTTCTGCACATTTTATCTTGGGCATCTGCTGTTTCATTTGCTAGAATCAAGACCGATTCATATTCTGTTAAAACAGATTTTGTAGATTGAACATGCGAAACAATTACTTCTGGTAGATAATCTTGGCAAAGCTTATCCACATATAGGAAACTGCCAGCATTTGCCACGTGTTTGTTCAAGTAGTTAGGATTATCAGTTTTCTCCAGAAGAATGTTACTGGCTATGAATGCCCCAACTAGCACAAATACAGCCCGTTTTCTTCTCAAACTGCTTCGGTGGTTCTTTTAAAGATCGAGCACATAGTTGCTTGTTTCTTGCTTTGACCTTCAGCCTCTGCAGCAGCCTTTCGCTTCATATGTACTTTTGATTCTAAATGCCAAACAATGCTGTTTTTCCTCAACACATCCAGAGTCACATCGCATGATGATCAAAACAGCCCCTAGTTCTCATGGGGGACTTCAATCACCCTGACATCTTCTGGGAAGGCAATACAGTAGGGGTCAGGTAATCCAGGAAGTTTTTGGAGAGTGCTGGGGACAACTTCCTGGTTAACATGCTGGAGCAGCCAACTAGCCATGCTCATCTTGACCTGCTGCTCACAAACAGGGAAGAATTGGTGGGGAATGTAACAATGGATAGCAACTTGGGAAGCGGTGACCATGAGATGACAGAGTTCAGGATGCTGAGGAAAAGAAGGATGGAGAACAGAAGAGTAAGGACTTTGGACTTCAGAAAAAACAGACTTTGACTCGCTCAAGGAAGTCATGGGCAGGATCGCCTGGGAAGCCAATGTGAGGGTGAGAAGACTCCAGGAGAGCTGGCTGTACTTTAAAGAGTCCCTATGTAGAGTGCAGGAACAAACCAACCTGATGCACAGGATAACTAGCAAGTATGGCAGAAGACCAGCTTGGCTTAGCAGGGAACTCTTCTGTAAACTAAATCACAAAAAGGAAGCTTATGCAATGTGGAAACTTGGACAAATAACTAGGGAAGAATATAAGAGCATTGCTCAGGCATGCAGGGATGACGCCAGGAAGACCAAAGTATGATTGGAGTTGCAGCTAGTGAGGGATGTGAAGGGTAACAAGAAGGGTTTCCACAAGTATGTTGGTAGCAAGAGGAGAATCAGGGAATGTGTGGGTCCCTTACCGAGTGGGGAAAATGTGTGACAGGATGCAGAAGAGGCTGAAGTACCGAATGCCTTTTTTGCTTCACAGGCAAGCTCAGCTCCCACATGACAGCACCAGGCAGCACAATTTGAGGGAGGTGAGCAGCCCTCAGTGGTGAAAGAACAAGTTAGGGGCTATTTAGAAAAGCTGGACATGTATAAGTCCATGGGGACTGAATGGGATGCAACCGAAGGTGCTGAGGGAGTTGGCTAATATGATTGCAGAGCCATTGGCCATCATCTTTGAAATCTTGTGGCAATCAGGACAGGTCTTGGCTGATTGGAAAAAGTGCGAACAGTGCCCATATTTAGGAAAAGGAAAAAGGAGGATCCAGGGAAATACAGACCAGTGAGCTTCATCTCAGTCCCTGGAAAAATTATGGAGAAGCGCCTCAAGGCTTCTCAAGGTGGGGGCCAGGATCAGGAGGGTCAGAAGGGCAAGGAGACCCACCGAGAGGGACACCCAAGAGCCAGGGGCCTGGGGTCCCGACTGGCCTGGAGGTGGACTGGGGCTAGTGTGAGCCAAAGGTCCCAGTGAGGGGACCACATCTGAAGGGGAACTGATGGCAGGGTGATATATGGCCTGGTATGATGGCGGCAGAGTCTGCCTGAAGGGAGGAACCCAGGTGGGGTCCTACAGTAGGATTCTGGGCCCCATCATGGGGGACTGGCATGTATGAGAACATCATGATGTCATCAACGAGGCTTGGGCTGCAGTGTAGGGGAGGAATGGAGCCTCTACACTACATTTTTAAGTACTTGGAGGAGAAAAATGTTAATTAGGAAGAGTCAGCATGGATTCACCAGGGGCAAGTCATGCTTGAACAACCCAAATGCTTTTTATGATTATATGATTGGCTCTGTGGATGTGTGGAGACTGGTGGATGTGGTGTACCTTGATTTTATCAAGGTTTTTGATACTTTCACTCACAACATTCTCTCAGGTAAGCTAAGGAAGTATGGGCTGAATGAATGCACTGTAAGGTGGACAGAAAGCTGACTGGATCATTGGGCTCACAGGGTAGTAGTCAATAGCTCACTGTTTAGTTGGCAGCTGGTATCAAGTGGAGTGCCCCAGGAGACAGTCCTGGGGCCAGTTTTGTTCAATGTCTTCATCAATGACCTGGGAAGATGGCATTCAGTGCAACCTCAGCAAGTCTGCAGATGAACCAAGCTGGGTGGAGTAGTGAATATGCTGGAGGGGAGTGCTAGGATTTAAAGTGACCTGGACAGATCAGAGGATTGGGCTAAATGGGATCTCACAAGGTTCAACAAGGACAAGTGCAAAGTCCTGCACTTAGGATGGAACGATCCCATGCACCATGTAACAGGGGGCTACCGGGGCTGAGCTCCACCCACCTGTTCTTGGGCTAACTGCCCACCTTCTTGCCCGCCATGCTTTGGCCTTAATTGATTAATTAATAGATGTAATTAGGCAGGAGGCTGCCCATTTTCTGCCCTGCTGCTAGGGGGCGCTATCTGTGGCTCCATTCCTCCCCTACACTGCAGCCCAAGCCTCGTTGATGACATCATGATGTTCTCATACATGCCAGTCCCCCATGATGGGGCCCAGAATCCTACTGTAGGACCCCACCTGGGTTCCTCCCTTCAGGCAGACTCTGCCGCCATCGTACCAGGCCATATATCACCCTGCCATCAGTTCCCCTTCAGATGTGGTCCCCTCACTGGGACCTTTGGCTCACACTAGCCCCAGTCCACCTCCAGGCCAGTCGGGACCCCAGGCCCCTGGCTCTTGGGTGTCCCTCTCGGTGGGTCTCCTTGCCCTTCTGACCCTCCTGGTCCTGGCCCCCACCTGGACCAGTCAGGGGAAGCTCTGGCAGTATGACCCATACTCTTATCCTGGGGTCCCCCTCTCTGGGTCCTCCTTTACAGATGTGGGGAGCTAGTGTACCTCACACCATGACTGGTGCCTCAGGGTCTCAGAGGGGACTCTCATTCCTCCCCTGGGCAGCAGGTTGTGGTGCTATGACCACATATCTTTGACCCACACTGTGCCTCCCAATGGTGGGGGACTTATTGGGGTCAGGGCTCAGTTCTCGCTCTCTCTGGCTGAGCCCCCTCACATTGGGGGCTCCACATGCTGGCCCCCCCTCACACTGGGGGCTCCACACTGCTTGTAACACCCCCTTTACTTGGGGTCTCAGGGCTTCCCTCCACAGGTGTGCTCAGGGGGCCATAGCTGTGCCTGGCCCCAACTCTCCTCCTTGGCGTCTCAAACCCCCACAGGGCTCAGGCAGCCCTGGCCACAACTGGCCTCCAACTCTCCTCCTTGGGGCTTGCACCCCACAACTACCTCCAGTGTATGTGACCCATCCGAAGGGGAGGGCTAGGGGTTAAGGCACCCCATCCTGCCTTTCACCAGGGTGATCACTGGCCTGGTATTTCCAGGGGGCTCCTGCACCACTGCAAGTCTCACCAGGGCACCCACTCCTGGCAGGGTGTAGTTTCTGGTTGTACCCAGGACAAGGAGCCTCCTACCATCCCCTACAGCTCCTCCCTTACCTCCAGATGAAACCCAGCAGCCCTCAAGCCAGGCAATATTGTTACCTTTCCTCCAGCAGCCAAAATGCCTTGTTTATATAGGCAGCCCTGAGCCTAAAATGGCTGCCCTCATTAGGCACCTGGAGGCTGCCAACTCCAGGGCCTTAAAGTGGCAGGCTAACATAGTGCCCTGCCACACACCAGAACAGGCTGGCGGCTGACTGACTGGACAACAGCTCTGCAGAAAAGGACCTGGGGGTTACAGTAGACCAGGGATGGGCAATTACTTTTCGTGGGCTGCTTACCAATTTTTGGCAAGCTGTTGAGGGCTGCATGGGTATCCCTCACCCCCTGTTGCCATCTTGTGACTAGCAATCCTGCCCCCTAACCCCTGACCATTGCCACTAGGAATCTCTCTCCTTGCCCCCAGAAGTACTCATTTCAGCAAGGGGTTTTGCCATCTTGGAACCAGAAAAATACCAAATTATATTCTAAAAAATGAACATCTTTCTACAACATTCATTAATTTGATTTAAAAAATATTTTTGTTCTGATTTACATGTGCTTGTGTAGCATACATAGCGGTAATTACACAATAGCTTAAAGTGAAGTCTTACTCTTGTATATTGTGAGGGGGTGGGGGAATGGGGTGGGTATAGGTTTCTGTGGGGGCTGTGGATGTGGGGTATGGGCAAGGGTGTGGGTGTGTTTGTGGAGGTTGTATAGGTGTGAGGGGTGGGGGAGCATGTGGGTGTGTATGTGGATATGCATAGTGTGGTGGGTATGGGGTTTGTGGGGAACTTTGTGTGGGGTGAGTGTGTGATGGGTTGTGGGTATCTGCATGTATGGCAGTGTGAGGGGGTGTGTGGTTGCATGTGTATGGTGGGGTGTGCACATGGGATTCACCCTATGAACACACATATTCTGTCTCTCCCTCCATGTGCACATGCACACACACACACCTCCCTCCTGCTCCTGGCCCCGGGGTACTGGAATGGGCCCAATGCTCCTGTGATGATGCAGCCAGTAGCCATGTGGTGCTGGAGCAGTGCGTGGGTAGAAAAGCAGGGAAATAGATGGGTGGCTGGGTCCTCCTGCTGGCTCCCCCTGGGTCCTACTGCTCCTGGCTCCTGTCATCTTTGACAGGCAGACAAGAGAAGATAAACATTAATTTTCTAAATTTTTAGGGGCCCCACAGGCTGTATATTGCCCACCCCTGCAGGAGACAATAAGCTGAATATGATCTAGCAGTGTGCCCTTGTTGCCAAGAAGGCTAATGGCATACCTGTCTGCATTGGTAGGTGTGTTGCCAGTAGGTCAAGGGAAATGATAATTCCCCTCTATTCAGCACTAGTGATGCCACATCTGGAGTCCTGTGTTCAGTTTTGGACCCCCCACTACAGAAAGGATGTGGACAAATTGGAAAGAGTCCAGCGGAGGACAACAAAAATGGTGGGAGGGCTGGGGGACATGACTTATGAAGGAAATGGACTTATTTAGTCTAGAGAAGAAAAGACTTTGAGGGGATTTAATAGCAGCCTTCAATTACCTGAACTGGGGTTCAAAAGAGGATGGCGCTACACTGTTTTCAGTGGTGGGAGATGACAGAACAAGAAGCAATGGTCTCAAGTTGCAGCAAGGGAAGTTTAGCTTAGATATTAGGAAGAATTTTCTCACCAGGATGCTAATAAAACACTGGAACAGGTTACCCAGAGAGGTGGTGGAAGACCTGGCTAGACAAAGCCTTGGTTAGGATGATCTTGTTGGGGATAGTCCTGCTCTGAGCTGGGGGTTGGAGACCTCCTGAAGTCCCTTCTAACCCTAACTTTCTTTGATTCTACAATTCCATGAAAATAATTTACCGCCATCTTCATGCACGGTTCCTACATGGAACTGCGTGACATGACACTTACCTGAAATGTATTTACCTTTCTCGGATTTCTTTTCACTCATCATCTTGAGACTGCAGCATTGCTGCAAGATTGCAACTGGTTTCTTAAAAGATGGTGTCAAACCCTTTCGCTTTTCTGTTTGGCATCTTTACTGAGTCTATGTTGCTAGCCCAGCCTCTCAGTAGCTCTCTCTCAAACCATGTGCTCTATGGGTGCAGGGATTGCAGCGCTTTCTTTGTATCCTAGTAAGCTTTTATTTTGGGGGGGGAGGGGCAGTGCTTTCACAGTTAGGGCAGCTAGGATCTGGAACCAACTTCCAAGGGAAGTGGTGCTGGCTCCTACTCTGGGGGTCTTTAAGAAGAGGCTTGATGCCTACCTGGCTGGAGTCATTTGAGCCCAGTTTTTCTCCTGCCCAGAAGGGGGTCAGACTTGAAGATCTACAAGGTCCCTTCCAACCCTACTTCTATGATTCTATGATATGATTCTATGGTAAAATTGCTGGAAATGCCATTTTTCATGGTGATCATGGAAACTGCTTGTCCTGGGGGAGAGCGGGAGAAAGGACCCCAAACTATAAAGGGGGAATCCAGGAAATAAGAACCATACAAGAAAAAGAAAATAAACATGAAAATAAAACAAAGAAAGAACTTACCCTCAGCAGGAACCGCAGCAGAGCTGGAACAAGGAGAGAAACCCGTGCAGATCATGAGTCATGCCTTCATACAGCTGAAGCTGGCTGGTGATGTCATTGGCAATCACCGGCTGGCGGGAATAAAACAAACTGCTGCTGAAGGCAGAGGGAGGGAGAGAGCAGACCTGAGGAAGGCACCACCACAGGGTGCCTCTTGGCAATCTTTCAGGGAGAGAGAAGGACAGCTCATCAGTTCAGATGAAGAGCCAGAAGAGGCTCCTGACCCCGGCCACAGCAACAGGGGCAGAGGACATCTCATGAGAGTGGACAAAGAGCTGGGAGAGTCTCCTGCCACTGGTAAAGGCAACAGCAGTGGAGGGAGTGGAGAGCCAGACAAGACGCTCTATACCATAACAGGTGGGAACACCTGGGAGGTAGAGGAGACTTTCTCTTTGAAAGGATCCAGGCAGAAGCAGCACGAAGGGCTGCAAAGCAAGGCAGCCAGAGGTGGGGTGCCACCCCTGGATGTAAGGAGTGACCAAGCATATATAGAGGGGCTACGAGGCACCCAAACAGTGACATCCCTGATGGGAGAGAAGAGGAGTGGGGTCACATCCTGTAGAGAACCAGGTAAAGTGGAGAAGATGACCCAGGTGAGAGGCCATGGGTTACCCCTGCCCCATGTAGGGGTCAGCCCCTTGACAGGTCTTAAAGAGTAAGGTACCCGGTACCCTGGCATAGGGGCCAGGGAGGGGACTGCACAGGCCCCTAACAACATAGTAGAGTGTTGTTTTCTTTTGTGTTTCCCCATTTAGAGGAGTTGAGGGGTAGGACTAGGTGACATGGCCGAGGTAGCGGTAGCTCTTTTGGGCTCCACCTTTGTTTGGGGTGCAAGTCAGGCGTCGTACCCTGGAAGGAGTTGGCATCGAGGCCTGGATTACTGATCACAGGCAGCCCTAGGCTAACTAAGTGAATTAGCCTCTGGGAACCAGTGCCCTGGATGGGAGAGGGCTAACAAGGCGGCCATAACTAGAAGTGCAACAAGAAGGGGAGCGTGGCCACAAAGACTCAGTGACCCACCAAGGTGGTGTAGGGCCAGGGTGTAGGGGAGGTTGGAGCCCCATAGATGACTGCTGGACGGACCCTGCACTGCAGAGGGACCCTAAGTACTCACCCCCGCCCCCACTGGGATAACATTCAAAGTCATAGTAGGCGAGATTGGGGGAGGCCACTCTGGGAGTGAACACCTACCTGACAGCCTACCGGAGACCGTGGGGCAAACACCTCCAGCCACTCGGACCAAGGCCGCACGTGACCGGATGTTCGAGGCCTGGTGGTCACACTGCTATTTTTCAGTTTCCATGAAAATCGCAAAATCGTGATTTAAGGAGGTCCCTCTGTACAAAGAAATTTGGTGGCATCCTTCCAGACTTCTTGATCTGGGGTTCCCTGTCACCCATCACCCTATTTTTCAACCTATTAGAAAATGAACATGACTTAGCTTCTTATCCTAAGGGTTGGACTGACACCAGTCTGCTGGGCAATGTGCGAATGCTTCTGTTTCAACTTTGCTTGTGCACAGCTGTTCTCTGGATAAACAGAGGAACTAATTTTTTAATACTGTCAAGTTAGAGAAAGCAGTAACATTGTAGCAGTACTAGATTTCATTTATGTTAATATATCTTTTTTAAAGTGAGGTCTGCTGAACAGCAGTGACTTGCAGATTCATTTTGTGACATGTTGATTCCAGTGTCATGGAACACTGGCTGTTTTCTTGCAGTGTTAGTACACAGCTCTCATCTGAACCTCTGACAGCTGCTACACCTAGGTACATCATTGTTTTTCCCCAATCACCCTGAGGTGTTTTTGTGCAATATAAAAGATGCAGCAGAAAGAGCTGAAAATAGAAGAGAGCTACAAAAATGAAATGAAAGTGTTCAAGTAACATACTTGTAAATTGTTTAGTAGCATGGAGTAAATATTCCTTTCCAGTGTAAAATATTCTTAAATGCTCTCTGTCCTTCTCAGCATGGATGGTTGTCCATAATGGGAAATCATTCTTGCAGCATATAAGTCATATCTTTCGTAAAACAGTGAGAGTATATGTAAAATATGTGTTTGACATGATGAAAAAACTGGGGCATTTTACTGATAGAAAATAACTGTATTTTCTGTTTTTCAGGATTTGGTTGCTGTCATTGATAAAACAGAGAAACAAATATTTAAAAGAAAATATTTTCGGTCTAATCAAAATAGCTTGTTTCTACAACTTGAAAATACTTTATTCCCATTTTGACTTCCTCCTCCTATGTACACCATTCCCTTAAGAACTTGTGAATGTTTTCATTTAAAAACAACCAATTCTGTTTCAAAAATTTGTTTTGAAACAAAACAGCCCAACATTATGTTCCAAAAAATGTGAAAACCAGATGTTATGCTTTTATCAAGATATTTAGTTTGTTTATTAAAATAAAACTTCACTGAAGTGGGCCACTTTTTCAAAAGGATTCTGTTTAGATGAACATGATATTTTTTATGGAAGAACAGTTTGAATGAAAAATTGTTAACTTAGAGTCAGCTCTACAAAAATGACACAGTGAGCCTAAATGAACTTCACTTCTTCAAACCAGCAGTTCTGCTGAAATCTGTGGACCACACTCATGTAAAACAGATTTTTGTGAGATTAGCATTATGCCAGCTAAACTGCACACTCACCTGTTAATCCTTCTCAAACCCATAGCTGCTAAAGCATGTGAGCTAGCCACGCAAATATTCCTACCGAAACATAAAGCTAATGGAAAAGAAAGTAGGGCAGGGTGGCACCTTTAAGTTCATCGCATCTGACAAATTAGGTTGTTGCCTGTGAAAGCTTATGCCTCTCTGAACCAATTATTCTCTAAGGTGCCACCCTACTCTACCTTCTGCCTGGCTACAAACTAACACAGCTAACAACATCCCTGCTATAAAGTCAATAGAAATCACTAGTTTTATTGCAAATGTCAATCTCAGGCCAGGTTCAGTGTAAGGTTAATAACATTTCACAAGCCTTTGATGGGAACTGAAGTGTATTTCCTGAGTGATCCTGGACTGTCTATTTTTTCATAAAGAGCATGTGAAATTAATTGTTTTGCAGAGTGTTAGTACAAAATCCATTGGATTCAAAGAGTTCTGAGATTCTGAACTTGAAGCCCAAGTAAGATAGGTTTCTGGACACAAAGGGAAATATTTGTGTGAAATTGTGGAGTGGGGTATTTTTAATAGTTCTATGACTTCCTGGTTTGTACAAAATATATGTTTGGATGTGTGACTTACAATCTTTGAGAAATTAATTCTCCCATATACATTTTGTAGGTTCACTCCTTAGATTTTCCACCTGAAAATTCATCATCAGGTACTTTCATATTATATTTAGATCATATGTGTAGCATATGTTGAGGAACAGCACGCAGTTTGAGTAGCATGACATTCTGCCAGTTTTGTAACATTTTAAACATATGTGCTATAAAATAGGTTTCAGAGAAATGTAATGAAGTATAGTTTAGAAAACTTGACATTTTCTGTATCAATAGGAGAACCCAAGGACTATTTTTCCTTCCCAGGGGAACCTAAAATATAGTTCAATGAAGATCAGCCTTTAAGGTCTTCAAAACCTATGGCTACATGATAAAAGGAGTAAATATTTGCAGTAGTTAAAAAAATATAGGCCCCTGCCATGCAAAAGAATCTGCTTACATGGATAGAATCACTGAACAGGAATCTTTGGGGACATCAGTACAAAAACATGGAGCTGTGCAGCCTGCTGCTTATTTTAATCAACTAATATGGAAGCAGGGAGGGAAAAGGATTTAGAGGAAATGATAGGGGAGACTGGAGAGATGGCATTCAAGAAATATACATGCTGGCCCACGCACACTAGGGATCAGATCTTATTCTGCCCATTAGCTATCAAAGTGGATGTAGACATCTAAATACAATCATATTCTTTCCTGAGTCCCTGAAAATCCATTAATGCATTTACTTTTATGAAACCGTTTTATCTTAGCTTTAAAACTAAGTCAGTGAAAAGAGCATAGAGGAGGAGGATCTACCCACCTTTTCATTAACAGCTATTCAGGGGCTTAAGGAGAGTGGAAGAAGAGCACACTTAGGCACCTAAATCCACTTAGGCACTTAGCTGGTGGACAGGATCTCTCTATGTATCTTAACACTGGTCCTGAGGCTGCAAACAGGCATTGGATTTGTCTTGGGAGAAATCCTTTTCTTCTGGGACAAAGTACAGCCATTCACAGGTTGATGTCTATTGTCCTAGAACAACACCTAAAGGGGGTCACGGGATAAGACATGCTAAGTTTGTCCCAAGGCATTGCAAAGTGTGACTGAACAGTTGTCCCAGGACTGCAGCATTGAATCAATGGCAGAAAAGCAGCAGTGCATTCAGTCATTCATTAAACCCTTACTGGAGGGGCAGTGTGCATACATGCCAATCCCAGACCATTTCTGTTCTGGGATAAACACAGGCACAACTTGTCTCAGGACAAATGCAGTGCCTGTTCCTAGCCTGAGTAAAATAAGTGGAGGGTATTGTCACTGCTGAGATGGGCTCAACATGGATATGCTTTTTTATCCAAATGGGTCTTAACATCCTCTCTATAGGCTGAAAGTACACCCAGGGGAGGCAGACATCAATAGAAAATGGAAATTATTTTTAGCCAAATTCTGGAGCCTTGATATACTTTAGTTTTCATTTTCTCAGCACATTTTATTCAATTTTATTAGGTCATTTAGCAAATAATTTTAATTTTCTGCTTAGATCTGAATTTCTGAAAGTAATGTACTGTTGTACAGTTAATGAGACTGCTAATAAGCTCCAAGAAAATGTGATTTGCAAATCATTCCCAGACATAACTGTCACTCAGACCCTATGCCAATTAGCATAACCATTAACGACTATCCCTAAGAGGTCCTTGAAATTTAAATGAGATTTCCCAAGATCCCTTTTACTGGGGGTGGAAGATTCTTTCTCATATGGAAAGTGCAGTCTGATAAAAAGCAATAACTCATTAATGAAAAACTACATCTTTAGAGGTAAATGGTCACCTGGGCTTCTGAACAGCAGCAAGGGTTCAATAATGTACACTGTGTTTGTTTGCCCTTATAATGATGTTAAAAGTTATCATGGCTGAATGTCTAATTGAGCTCAAAGAATTGCTGATGAGACAGTGATACAGCAGCAAATGAGGGATGCATTTTATTTTACAGGCAGAGCCAGTTTTAACATTGCGGGTGGATTTTGGAAGCAGTGTTTTACCTGCCAGTCATAACACAATCCTGGCAATTGCCACGGCAGTTTTGCCTGAGAATGGACTGAATGAGAACTCCAGGATTTGACTGAAGTTATCATAACCTCTGCCAGGCTAAACTGTCCTTGGTCCAGTCGCTTCAGTTAAATACACAAGTTGCAGATTTGACTCTACTGTTTCTCAAGCCAGGATTCACAGTTTGTGCTTCCTCTCCCCTTACTGGGAAGCAGTTATCATAACCCCTCCTCTCACTGCAGTGACAACTGCTGTGGTGCCTAACTGCCTAAGGAGTCCCTCACACTGTGGCCATTCTTGAGGGACCGGTGGTTGGGTATCCAGACTGTATTTTTTTAAGATCTCCATTCACCAGTTTTTATGCTTTCCTGTACCCGGTTCCTCTCATCTGCACTATTTCAAAAACTCATTGAGTGGGTTGAGTGACCTAGAATGTACTTTTTCCACTAGTTGAATATATTCAGCAGTGACTGCTTGTCCAACTTGTCGACGTCACTTGTGTATATTTCTTGCAACAAATAAACTTCCCTTTCCATCTCACCTCTCACTTCCTTCCTTACATGTGGATTTCAAAAGCTGTTTCCATTACATACTGCAAGAAGAATCGGGTTAGAGACATCAAAGTACAGGGATCTTGTAGTTTGAGCTCAGCACCACGGCTTCATCTCCTTCAGTATAATGTTTAATAAGCACTTGGGAGCCAGGTTTGTTAGCAGAGACCTCAACACATCCTGTTAGTGGTAGAAGCATTCAGCTCAGGCTGAGACTTGCATGGGAAATACTTCATCATATGAGCATACTCATTTTTAACCCTATGTCATCTTATTTACATAGTCACTCATAGTCACTCTGCATGTTTATGTCTTGTAGTTATTTTTATGCCAGGCTTGCTCTAGAACTAGGGTGTCAAACTGGTTTGGCCCCCCTGGCTGGATCCAGACCATGGGGCTTTTTTCATGGGCTAGATCCAGACACGCTTCTAGTGGTAACAGTTGCTCACTTTCTGCCACCAAAACATGTCCACAACAAGGCTCTGTACCCTGGATTTTAGCAGAAGGACCCACTCCTGCTCACCCCATCCCCTCAAATTCCTGCCCCCTCCAGGAGCCCTATGGGCCAGATGACACTACTCCTCAGGCCAGATCCAGCCCATAGGTCATATGATTGATACCTCTCATTTAGGGCAGTGGTTTTGGAGATGTTTGTGCACTGAGGTTCGATGACAAGATGGTATATCTTTACCATTTTTCCTTTAACAAAAAGACTGGTGCTTTAACAAAGGAAATGGTTTTTAAATTCAGGGTTAAGCATTAATATCTGCTCTGAAACATCTAACTGATTACAGTTGGCAGGCAAATGAAACCTGATAACACACTAAGGTAGAATAGGCTGCTATGTATGTCAGGGCCAAGAAACAGAATTGTGCAGGGCCAGCAAGTGTTAATTGAACAATAATGCTAGCCATTATGTTAGGCAATTTCTTTTGCTGTCCTGGGAATTATTGTTCCCGTAAAGATTTCTTAGGTATTCACTTATATTTGTTTACTACATATTATATCAACTGTAATATTAGCCCAGTGCTGTACACCTCCTCTTCTGCACTGTTATTGTGCATTACACCTATTAACTGGATGTCAAATGGCTTGCCCCTTTCATTTGTTTTTCTTTTGTAAAAGGAAAGGTAGGGCATCTAATACAGTGAATGGAGTATATAGCAATTCCAATGTTGTACAAAGAATAAAACTTTTTGTTGCTGAGCTGTAGTGGAACCTGTCTGATTTAAGAAACGGTAAGACGTATGGTAGGCTGCAGGCCACTTTCCAAATTTCTGGCTTTTTCCTTCCCCCTCTAAGCAGGTATAGCTTGAATGAATAAGTCTGTACAATAGATCTCTCTACCATTCTAGTTTGCATCTATCCACCCCTCTGATCAGAGGATACATAGTTTCATAGTTGTTAGGGGCTGGAAGGGTTTTACAAGTCATTGGGTCCAGTGCCTCTGCATGTGGGCAGGAAAGACTACTGGGATCAAATGATCCCAGCAAGATGGGCGTCAAGATGTTTTTTGAAGATTGCCACAATGGATGACTGTACCACTTCTTGGGGGAGCCTGTTCCAAACCCTCGGCACTCGGCTTGTAAACAAGTTTTTCCTTACGTCTATCCTGAAGTGATCTTCAATCAGCTTGTGCCCATTATTTCTTGTCCTTCCCTGGGGGGCCTTGGTGAATAGATGCTCCTCCAAACTCTAAAGTATGCCTTGATATACTTATTGGCTACAACCAAGTTCTCCCTGAGGCTTCTTTTCTCCAGGTAGAACAATCCTAAGTCCCTCAGCCTCTCCTCATACGTCTTGGTCTCCAGGCATCTAATCACATGTGTAGCCCTCCTCTGGACTCTCGCAAGCTTCTCCACATCCTTCTTGAAGTGCAGCACCCAGAACTGGATGCAGTACTCCTGTCTGTGTCTCACCAAGGCCGAGTAAAGTGAGAGGGTGACATCCTTAGCCTTTGCAAAGATTTCTGAAAACTGCCAGCAAGAACCCTTTCCCAAAGGGAGCACTGCTTTATTAAAGTTATGTTACTGGAGGGTTCCCTAGTCAGGGTATAGACATGCAACACTTCTACTATGGAGTAAATTGCTTTTACTCACTAGTAAAAGTGAACATGCAACACACAGCTTTATGGTGGTATACATCACTCCATTCCAGGGTGAAGTTGCTCCTCAAAAGGTAAGGAGTAACTATACATGGGTGTAAGATAGTTAGGTGTACTGGTCCTGTGTCCACTCCATTATTCAGGGCCTTGTTGCACGGCATAATTACCAAATATTTTATTTAGATCATGTTAAGTATTACCATGCTGTATTAAAAGTTAGAATGTGTTCTGAGCCATCATTCAGTAATGTTTAGGGAGACCTTTAACAAATCACTTATACACAGCTTGCTTATTAGTGTTCCCAGCCCTGCTGCCATACCAGAGCCAGTTCAAGGCTCCAGTGTGGTGGGAGGTGGAGGAGAGGTATGATCAACAATCAGTGAACTGTCTCCATACTATCTCTACAGAGCAGTCCCACAGTAGTTGAACTTGCTTTACTTGCTACAGTCTATGTAGACTCCTCCTATAAAAAGTCCAAACATTGCTATGATAGAATCACACTTAGCGCATATTTTACTGCTTGAACATATGGATGCTTGCATTCTAAGTGCAGTTAACATGTCTTAAGTATAATGTTATACTTAATATACTTAATGTTATAATGCCTGACCCCCAGTTTTATCTTCAAGACGGAGGTTTGCTCAATACAAACTGGCTGCTTCCCTTCCAACTAGTGGCCAGAACCTGTACTAGCACCTACTGTGAGCAGCCACCTGGGAAGAGTCGGTTGTGTGTCCGTTCCTTATTATGAAGTAAACTTACTACTGAGTAAAATCTGGGGCAACTTATTTCACAGTAATAGCAGCATGTGTCTGCACACCCGTAGTGAGATAAAAATGGCAACACTCTATTTTCCTAATTGTGGTTATGAGACCATTATTCTTATTGATACTTTTTCACTACCATTCACAAGCGGGGGCTGGATCAGGGACTATATTTTTCTTAGCCATCCTGGCTACTGATGGGTGATCTTTTATTCATTGCCATCCTTATTTTCTCTTGAAAGGAAAGGCCAAGGACATATTAATCATATTCTCATACAACAGACTGGCCACTGATTTTTTGGTATATGCCCTTAATTGCCTTCCCATTTTTTGTTATACAAGAAAGGATATTAAGGAGATTGTGGAATGGCCAATTAGTTTTAAAGGTCTTTAGTTCCATTACTTATCTGGAATAATTTGTAATATTTCTTTGACAAAGGCAGCATAGGAGCTCTTTTTGATAATAACACTAAATCAGGCTGCTAGAGCACATACAAATTAATACATGAAAGGGAAGTTATACTGTATAGAAATTCAATTTAAAGAATCTCATGGCTCCAACCATGTCAGCCTTATCCTTCATTCCTTCCACTTGCTTTTTGTCTCTTTCAAAAACCTCATTCTCTTCTTCAAGGCTCCTGTCCCTACTTCAGATATTGTTTGTTCCTGCTGCCTGAATGATGCCCACCTTTCTCTCCCCATGAGGAGAGAGGAGTTTATTGGCAGGGATGCATAGTGCTGCACAAAGGTGGCAGGCAGTTCAGGACATGGAGCAGTGTGTTACATCTCCTTACCACACTGCCTGGCAGCATAACTGAGCAATATGCCCTTTGACACTTTTCTGCTTTACTGCCAGTTTAAATCTCCAATGACTCTGCATCATGCTGAGATAGAAAGCTACTCTCTTATCAATTCCAGTATAGCCTATCAGAGGAGAGACACCCTTCAGGTGCTCTTGCTCATGGGGACTTTTGTTCTTCCTTAGCTGGAAAAAACTATTGTTATACTCACATAACATCTGGTGCTGAATTGGTCCCCAAATAGAAGCCAGCTGGCTGAAGATCACTTTTGATAAGAGAAAGGTCATGTTGGCTAGCATAAGGAATCACTTTGAAAGTCTGGGAAAATGTAATTCCATCACATGTAGGTATCCGCTGTCAAAATGACCTATGATTTGGAGATATTCTGGAATCATCACTGTAAGGAACACATTAGAAGTCTTGGCAAAAGTGCATCCATATGGTATGCATCCTCCAGTATATAAAGATTGGGACTGTATGTTGTTACTGTAAAGGTTTAACTAAATAATAGAAATCCTGGGTTAATCAGAGAAGTGTGGCTACAAGCAGAAGGTCCCAAAAACCTGTATTTGAGTGAACACAATATGAAGCTTTATGCACAATTAGCTTGGTCATCAAATGAAATTAAGAATTAACATGTCCAGCTAAACCAGTTCAGATTAAATAGAGTACAGGGACTTAAATTAGATCATCCAAACATTATATCTTAGTTTATCCATGTTATTAGGATTTAGGAATAACTGAAGTAACCAAATATATCAGATATAGTTTAGTGTTAACAGACGTATTTGTGTTGCATTTCTTAGGGTGTAAAAACAAAGCAGTCTTGTCAGGGAAAATCACAGATAAGGTAACAAGTAAACAAATGGGTGGCACTTAGCAGTTCATCCTGGTGAAGGCAGGAAATAAGGAATCCTTCCTTCCAGATGTGTAATTTGCACAACATAAATCAAAACTAATTGACATCTTCTACATCAACAAAAGAACTGATTCAGTTTTGTTCCAAAAGTTTCAGTGAAACAAAGAAACTGAATATATCTGGTCAAAATGTAGATAAATGCATATCATTCAGATTGTATATCTGTGGTTGTAAGCCTGGGGGGTTTGGGGAATAATGGACATGAGTTGTTTGGGGAAATGAACAGCAAGAGCTCAGAGATACTGGGATCCACTATATCCATCCCCCTAGGCATGAGTATATTTTTTCATTTCCATTGCCTGATGTGAATACTAGTTAAAGGTATGTTTACCTTTACAATTAAGTGGCTCTTTTGAGAGAGACAGACATGTTCTCTCTCTATTCCAGGCCCCTGTTTGACAAAGTAAGATCCCTTTGTCCTAATCTGGGGATAGAGGGCTTCCCTCCAATTCCTAATCCTGAATTCCAAAGTCCTGGCTTTCTCCTTGTTATAGCCTCAGGATACAAATAACTCCCACTGATATCAGTGGAAGTTATTAATTTAATCCAAAACTTGTTGAAGTCAAAGACAGGACAACTTATATAAAGTGCCGGCATCTCCTTCTGTACAGTTCTTTTCAAGCACCTACACTGAACACCTTCAAGAGTAAATTGGATGCTTACCTTGCTGGGATCTTATGACCCCAGCTGACTTCCTGCCCTTCAGGCGGAGGGCTAGACTCAATGATATTCCGAGGTCCCTTCCAGCCCTAATGTCTATGAAATCTATGAAATCTATGAAATATGAATCACACTCCTCAGAACACCGGAATGGATTGTCCTGAGGATAAATCCTGCAGGCATTTGGGGCATGGCATTCTGAATAGGAGATAAACTGTTTTGCTCCCATTCTCAATAGAAATTCATCCATCCATACATATATATGCATATATATATTCCAATATTATAAAAGTCTTAATCTGTATGTCCGTCTGTCTGTCTGTCCATAACACTTTATTCACACTCTGATTGGCTGACTGAAATAGCCAATCAGAGTGCAAATCAGCATTTGGACAGGAGGTGGCGGTGCAGTGGAGATGGCAGGGACACAGAGCATTGAGTGGGGGGGGGCACAGGACATGGAGCCCTGACCTTGTCCCCCTACCCTGCCCTTCTCCCTGGAGGCTGTGGCAATGGAACGGACAGAATGAGGGGGGGCTTGCCCCCCCTGCCCTGCTCCCTGTTGGTGGTGATGATGAAGCAGAGGGTGGGAAGCAAGGCCACTGGAGCTGGCCTTGCCTCCCACCTTGCTCCTTGGAGGTGACGGTGGTGGTGCCAGCATGGGGGTGGAGTGGGGTCAGGATGCCATGGGGGGTGGCAAGGCCACTGGTGCTGGAGCTGGCCTCAGCCCACCCCTCCCCACTTCCACTGTTGTTGCCTGCTCCTCATGTGCCCCTGACACTGCCGGGCCAACCCAGGCCTGCTGCTTCCCTACTCACCACGGTAGCCCGGCTTCTCCCCACCCTCAGGCCCAGTGCTGCCCGGCATCGGGCCCAGGTCTGCTCCTCCCCTCCCCTGGCTGCTGCAGTAGGGCAGGGGAAGAGGAGTGGGCCATTACCCTAAGAAACAGGAGGAAAGTGGGGAGCGGGCCCAGATGGGGGTGGCACAGGGCTCTGTCCCTACCTGCTCCCCACCCTGCCATTCTTGATGGGCAGTTGGCTAATTCTAATATTATAAAAGCCTTAGTCTGTCTGTTTGTAATGCTTTATTTGCATTCTAAAACAACCAATCAGAGTGTGAGCATTTGGACAGAAGCTGGCAGCTGTGCTGCCATGACAGTGGCAATGCAGTGGGGAGTGAGGCCAACAGAGCTGGCCTCACCCCTCGTGGCCTGAGATGACAGCAGCAATGGAGGGGAGAGGGTGAGGCACCAGCTCTGGCCTGAATCTGTGGGGGGAAGGGGGAGGGGGAGAGCAGGCATGGGCCCCGACCTGGCTCGAAATGTCAGAGGGGAGGGGAGGGGAGAGGAGGGGGGACTGCCTGAAGTGGCGGAGGGAGGGGGGAAACAGCCCCAAAGGCAGGGGGGACCAGCCCCAGCCCAGCCCAAAGTAGTGGAGGGGGTGGGGGGAAGCAGCCACATCACTGGCCCGAAGCAGTGGGGGGGAGCCAGGGAGTGGCCCCAGTCCCCTGGAGTGGGGGGGGTGGTAGATGCAGGCCTCTGTCCCTGCCCATCATTCTTGATGGTAAATTTGCTAATATATAGATAGATAGATAGATAGATACACACATACGTACATACATATATATATATATATATATATATATATGAAGAGTTGGACATACGGTGAGCAGCAGTTCTTATCTATTGTTCTCTGACAGAAGCTACAACCATTGAGACACTGACTGTCTGGACATGGTCTGGCCTTTGGATTCCATCTCAATAGTCTAATGGAGGAATGGTAGATCTAGGGTAGCCTCCCCTCCTCCGTACTCTTGCCTAGGTGTATATGTTGAAGGTCTTGATGTGATGGTCACATGACTCCCTACAAGTGGATTCATCAGTCCCCTGGTAAGACCTCTTACATGTACAGCATGATTCAGAGGATTGATGGTTGCCTACTACCACTTGTTGAACACTATAGCATTCTGGATACTTGGCCAACTGACCAGGTTTTAATTTTTTCTTTAAATACTCAAAACACAGCAAATGATAAACACGCCTTTAAATATATATAATAGTAAGAACAACTATGTCATGCACTACAACTAAGAAGGCTCTGAAAGCTGCTTTAAGAGGAACAAATAGAACCAGTGTGGGAGGGAGACATGCAAAAGACAAAGAAATAGTTTCAGCTAAATGGAATTAAAATCCCTTTTAAAGAGCATTTAGTGCTGCTGTTAAGAATTAGACACTCAAATCAGTTCCCTAGGAAATGTACCACTTAAAATATTTGCAGACTAAGCACATCTTTATTCAGTGGTCTGTACTGACTGTATTGTATGTGAAATTTTTCATGTTTTTCCTCAGCAACACATTTTGTTGAGTGAATAGACTTGTGTCAGCACCAAAATCTTTCTAGTCTTTGCTATCTGCTGATTGCTTTGGCATTTTATTTTTTATTCAGACAAGCTTGCAGAAGCAGCCAGACAGAGGACAGCAATGATGGCTGGAGATAGCAGTGATGTGGTAACTTAGGCATCTTTTCCTTTTTTAATCAACTGAGAAGTATTCCTCTACAGTACTCCTGAATGTCATCCAATCAAAATGCTATGCCATGGAAAGCTAAGTCAGCTGTCACTTGTGTCAAATGCTGCTTTTAATGCTGAAAGTGTCAGGCAGGTTTATGAAAAACTGGAAGATGTATGCATCAGCAGCTTCCCTTTTAGGCTAGATTCAGATACCTTTAATTCATGTTAAATACTACCTTATTCCACAAATAGACCCCCTCAATGCAGAGGCAGTACCTCTGGAGTAAGGTATGCATGTCACCTATGGAGAGCCAAACTTTTACTATTTGGCCTCTTTTGAAAATTAATAAAATGTGGAATCATATAACCATTCAGTTATATGATTGGTATAGCTTCCTAATGCTGTAGTCAGTCTGGCATAGCTATTAAAAATTGGTGATAAGAAAACTCTTTTGAGCTCCATTTATTTTAATGAGGTCCTAGTTCCATCATGACCTTGAGCAAGTCAGTTTTCTGTATGCCTCAGTTGACCATATGTAAAATGGCAATGGTATTCCTTCTGCTCTCCCAGCCTTGAGCTCTTTAGATTGGAACTTCTTTAGGATAGATCTTATCTCAGTATGTATTTAGGCCACAGTGAACAAAATGGGGTCAGAAATGAGTTAGGATCCCTGGGTCCCTTACCATCACTATGTTCTCTTTGTTTCAAGAGGTGGCATAGGTGCTTTACTATCGAGCTGTTGGGCACAGGAAAGTCCCAAATGCAAAGTTGCTATCTTGAGGGTAAATCCATTAGGTTACCATCCAGTTACCAAAAATTGAATCCTTCAAGCTACCTTCAAATTAGGGACTTTCCATCATTCAAATAATAAATGCATGGTTTAATATATGTAATATATGAGAATATCAAATAAGTAACTTGCCTTTACCATTTGGCTTTTCTGAACATGAAGTTCTATGGTGATTGAAGATAAATCACTTTCATCCATCTTTGCCAATCTCAGAGAATTCCCAGTGTTATTTTCACTAGCCCTACCCTCATTCCAGGGTTCAAAGCTGGCCTGTCACCTTACTAGATAAGTCACAACTGCTTCTGCAAACTTAAGCTGATTGTTGTAACTCACTGGGTGCATCTGCACAAGACATTGACTGCAGTGTTACCTAATTAGCTCTGCAGTATACATCTTGGTGTGTACACCTGAGATCCTATTAGGCTACAGGAAATGAATACACTCTGCAGCAGATGAGTATTTATAAAGCTCCTGCTGCAGAGTTTTGTTGTGTGCAGCAATGCATGTGTAGACGCTGAGCTGGCTGGCTAGGGCATGAGGGTGCTTCGGTGCAGGGGCTGCCTGCCAGCTAACCCCACAATGAAGCACTCTTGTGCCCCAGCCAGACCCTCTGCAGCACATTGAGGCAGGCTGGAGCAGCCCCTGTGCCCCCTGCCAGCCGGAGCTGCTCTGACTCAGCTCAGTGTGCTGTGGTCCCAGGTGTACTTGGAAACACGGTGCCCGGGAGCAATAAAATCTGACACAATATGTGCTGGAGTTTATCGCTGCACATTAATATGAACATGTAGATAAACCTACTGTATATGGTTCACTGTTATCTGGTTCATGAGTGATGAGAAGAAGTGTGCTCCAGTGCACTGGACTCTGAGTCAGGCAAGCTGTCCTCTATTGTGACTGTTCTGTTGATTTGCTATGTAGCTGGGTGATTGATTTAAAACAACTGAACAAGCAGGAAACTTTGATTTACATCATGAAAGTTTCCATTTGTATGACTGATAGTTTCTGGTCACTAAGGTCTTTCTGATTTCAGAACAAGTAGTTTTCAGAGACTGGGAGAGGGAAACAACATTTCTTTGTATTTCAATTCCATTGAATTCTCTACTTTGAAAAGACTAGTTGAAAAAAATGAAATAAAGAAAATATTTTCCTGGCCCCAGCCAAAGAGGCTGTAGCTGTCCAAAAAGCATGTTCACCACATCTTTAAACTCCAATTTCAGGTACTTAGCCAGGGATTTCCACCAAATTGGTGGTTTGACTGTCTTTGAAATGAAAGCAGCAAACACGTGCTGCTTGAAAATTAATTTTTATTTGTATTTAAGCCATTTTTGTTGATTAGAACAAGGTTAGGCCTTCATATAGGTTGATGTAGTTTCCCATTTACTTTTAAATATCTTTATTTGTAGAAGAGAAAAAAAAATTAAACTAAACATTAAACTAAATAAAATTAAACTAAATATTTAAACAAAAATTTAAACTATTTAAACTAAAATGAAGTCTATTTTATGTATTTAGCTTAAAAAGTAACAAACAAAACTCATTTTGTGGTTTCTCATTTTTTTCATTCGTCTATTTTTATCCACACTGGCATGTGTGTTTTGCCACACATTTCACTTCATTTTTAGCCCATCAGCAACATTCTAATATTATAAAAGCCTAAATCTGTCTGTCTGTCTGCCCAAAAAGCTTTATTTGAACTCTGATTGGCTGATGGAAACAGCCAATCATAGTGTTCCAAGCATGGGGAATGCCGCCATGATTCTGAAGCCGTGCTGAGGACTGGACAGGGAGGAGGGGAGCAGAGGCCAGCAGCACTGGCCTCGGCTCCTCCACGCCGCACCCTGCAAGAGGCAGAACAGCAGCAGCATGGGGCGTTAGTTGGAGGCACTCTATCCCAGCCCTCCCCTCTCCCCACCCCCCGCCATCCCCATTATTCTTGACAGGCAATTGGCTAGAAATGATAATAAAAGTTACCATCCTTTGTAAAACCTTTGTGTAGTCCTTGGATGCAAATCTCTAAATGGTCTCAACTACTATTGTTTTACTGTTGTAGAAGGTGCTTTTCATTCCTGGCATTGTTAAAGTAACATGGTGTGTGTCTCAGCTGCAGTTTGCTCAGATTTCCCTGTGACTTCAGGTCATGAAACCATGATTAATGTAACCTGGCACAATTGCACATCCCTGCTGTGGCTTCCTGAGGTATTTTGTGAATGAGATACATTTCAGAAGGGTTGATAGTGAAGTAAGATACAAATGCACCTGGCCAATATGGTCAATTCAGCCTCATAGGACATTCATGTCCTGCTTTTTGAGTCCAAACAAGAGTTCGTATAAGGTACGGCACTATCCAGTATCTTAAAAGTTTCATCCTGGTAGCTACATTGAAAATGTGTTCTGTGAAGAATCTTGCCAGCAAGGAGCACTGCATATTCTCCTTACCACCTGCGGCCTGGTATTCAGGTAATTTGGGGACCAGAAGCCTCCTTTTCTCAGCATGGTTTTTTAGATCTCAGCTTATATTCCTAGCATTGATACAGACCAAGTGGAACAGGCAGATATTAACATTCCAGGTATTATCACCCTCCCCACAACTGCTTCCTTTTCCCTTTTCTCATATAAGACACTCACCAGGAAAAAAATGCTAATATTATTATTATGAGCTTCTAAGCTTGAAAATTCGACTGGCCTTTTTATCAGGAATATGATAATGTGGTAGCTAAAGAAGATACCATCAGCAGTTGCTTTCATCTCTGGCAGCTATTTAATAATCTCTTTGTGTAGATATGTATCTTGGCCTCTATAAGGATTCTGATTGGAAGACTTATCTGAAAGCTCTAATTGCTTCAGTTCATATTTATCTTTCAAAACTTGTTAACAATATACTTCCCCTCCCCGGCAGGATTAAACAGAACAGGGACCTAATTGTAGAGAAACTTCAAACAGCTCCTTTGGTGCCTTCTTGTGTTCCTGAGAGAGGGTGTGCAGAGGAGCTCAATTACCAAACTACCTGTTAGGAGAAAACAGAGCTATTAAAGAACCTCCTCTTCAGACACTGTAACCAAAGCTTGGAGTAATGATGCTTTGCCCTTGTGCAGCTCTTTTCATCTGACGATCTCAAAGTGCTCTGCAGCCATTAATTTAAAGCAGAATCCTGCTACTTAGCACTAGTGTCTGGGAGATCCATTGTGGATGACTGAGTTTTTCAAATTAACAGCTAAATGAACAATCACGGTTTATACGTAAATGAAGAATACTGGATTTAAATACGCTTTTGTTCATTTGCTTTCACAAGTTTAATTCAATTATGTGTATCACTCCAAATCCAAATATTGCTCCCAAACACAGGGGAGATTGAAGCCCAGATTAGAATGATTTGTACCTGGCCCCTCTGACAGGCTAGTTCCATCCTATCTAAGAACAACCCAACTTTGTTGTAAAGAGGATCAAAATGCCTGTTGAAGATATTAATTTTACAAGTTTGATTTCTCTTGTTTCAGTCATTACTGATAGGACTTCATAAGTTTGGCCATGGGGCCAACTGAGCCTTTCAGAAACATGGCAGCTAAAACCAAATAATTGACTCTTATCTCAAACCACATGCTGTTCACAGCTGTTTATGGAAGAACCTTGTACTTCCATCATCAAGATAAAGCATGCATTTGAAGGCAACTGCCTCAGGACTCTAGACAACATCAATCAAATTCCAACAGGAAGTTGCTCCTGAACATAAAGAAAACCACAAGCAGACAGCACCGTGATTTAATTTGATATTTCACTATTCACAAGCAAGGCCCAAGGAGTGCTCTTAATTATGTCCCTACGCTGTAAAAAAATCAACCCCCACAGATTCTGTTAACTTTGAAGGGTCTGTGCCTGGGCACAATATTCTCTCTGTGCAGACTTGGTGCTCTAATATGCATGCATTTTCAGACAAGGAGCACCTACACAATTTTGTATTGTTCCACTGATATTCTGGCCTCCTTGTGCCATTGTGTACTGGTGTGCCACATCTTACTAAAGTCATGATTTTACAATAGTGCTCAGTCACTAAACTTGTCATCAATAATCTCAGACATATATAATGCAAACTTCAAACTCACAACAGCTTGACCCACTGTGTCACAACCATGGGCCTTTTTCAGGGCTGGCACTGACAATCATCTCTTTAAACAGTGAGGGACTCACAGAAGTCAAACAGGACATTCTTTCCAGGATGTGCACTGATTACAATTGTCATGTGGTATGTTTCCAGGAGACAGATAGAGGACCAAACAGCATGGGATGAGATTAGCCATTAGAACTGTGTGGAGCTTTGGGTTGTGATTCGATTTGGAGGAGGTTCGACCCGATTCAGTGGCCAAATCTCTGAATTCAAATCAAATCACGGTACCAATTCAAAGGTCTAAATCAATTCAAAGATTTGGAGAGCTTTGATGATTTGGGGAGTCCCTGGTGGCTGCAGCAGGGAGCTGCAGCTGACCCTGAGCTGGTAAGTACTAGGGGCAGGAGAGGGGGGACTGGGGGAGGGGGCCATGGGGGCACCCCTGCCAGCCCCCATGATGCCCCTGCTCCCTCAGCTCCCCCAACCCCTGCCCACTCCCCCAACCCCTCTCCATGGCTGTCCCCTGCCAGTTCATTTTTAAAAAAGCCCCGATGCTCACTGGGTGCTGCCGGGCAGGGCGGTCCCTGCTGCCCCCACTGCCCCACACTGCATGGGGGGGCTCTGCTACAAGCCCCACAACCCCTTCTTCCTCCCCAGGCCCTCCCATGGGTGCCCGCCCAGGCCAGCTCTGGCATTTTAAGACAAAAAAACCCAAGAAAAGTCCCTGGACTCGCTGCTCCTGAAGTGGTCTCAGGGCTTCAGGGGGCTCGTGTAATGGGGGACAGCAGGGATCACCCCCCGCTTGCAGGATTGGTGAGTGCAGGGGTTTTTGGGGGGTTTTGTTTTCTTAAAGGACCAGAGCTGGTCTGGCCAGGGCACCCATGGGGGGGGCTGGGGGAGTGAGGAGGGGGGGTGAAGGGGCTTGTGCAGAGCCCCCCACAAAGTGCGGGGCAGTGTGAGGCAGCGGGAATTCCCCCACCTGGCAGTACCCGGTGAGCTGAGGCTGTTTATTTAACAAGTGCTGGGAGCTGGGGTGGGCGGGGCAGCCATTACTGGGCTGGGAGAGTGGGTGGGGGGTGGGCCTGGCTGATTTGGATATTCAGCAGCAGCTGAATCTTCAAATCAGATTCGGCCACATCAAATTGGGACAGTGATTCGAATCACTGAATCGAATCTCTGTCCCCTGAATCAGCCGAATCCAAAGTGAATACTAATTGCTGGGCACAGGCCTATTTGCCATCGAAAGGCAGAATGAAAAATACAGCAGCATTATCTTTGTAAAACCAGAGCTTATCATCAATACAACATTGATGACAGAAAAAAATGACATTGAAATCTTGACCAGCAATATGGACAACATCTCAATATAACATCTGTTTATTAGCCTCCAGGGAAGTGCTTTGCCTTTGTGACCCCAGGAAACTTAAACCATGAAAAAGCATGTGTGATCATCAGTGACTTTAACAGCCACAATGTTACAGGTGTTACAGCAAAAATCATGAGGATAGTAACTTGGTCGAGATGTGGGCAGAGGCATACCACCTAAGCCTAATCCATGACTCAGAGCTATCTGGGTCTTTGACTAGCACCCACTGGAATAAAAAAAGCTATAATTTAGACCTCACCTTTGTTGACAGCAACATAGAAGTCATGTTGAAAAAAGACGTGTTGGAACCCACCCCCCACACACAACACAGACCAATTGCTATTAATGTCACAGCAGCCATAACTCCAAATAGGTACCAATGAGCAGATGCTTCAATTTTAAGAAAGTGGATTGGAGAGGCTTTTCTGAAGACCTTGATAAAAAAATGACACACATTAAATGAGTCTCAGATAACTACTACCTCTTTGTGAAAGCCCTGTGCAAAACCTCCATGAGGCATATACCTCAAGAATGTAGAACTGAGTATATACCAAGGTTTGCTCCCATGCTAGGAGCCGAACACAAAAAATAACAGCAAATATTTCAGAGATCCTTTCTCAGAAGACAGTATTGTGGCAGAGACATCCCTAACTAACAAGAAAGGCAATGGAAATGGAAGGAATTAATTGAAGGAATAGATGTGAACCACACTAGTAGAAAAGCATGGTCAATGGTTCGCAAACTGAGTAATGACTTGAAGAAAGTACAGCAATACGACGGCACCACAGCCAACCAGGTGGCTAACCAGCTTCTGCTCAATGGTAAAGTTCCAAAGAAACAGCCTAAAATATGGATTAAACAGCAAGTTGATCTGGAAGATAATTATTTTAGCATGCCATACACAATGGATGAACTTGATGCTGGAAGAAGTCACTTGAAGAACAGTAAAGCAGCTGGACTTGATGACATATGTATGGAACAGATAAAGCACTTTGATCCTGCAACCAAATGATGTGTATTACACCTTTTTAAAAACTGTTCATCCACATTTAGAATACCTAAACTGTGGCACCAAGCAGGTGTAATAGCTCTGTTAAAGCCAGGGAAGGATGTATGGCCCAGAGAACTTCAGGTCAGTGTTACTCTGTGCCATCTTTATAAGTTTTATGAATGGCTTATTCTCAATTGCCTCTCATGTCATATTGAATAACATCTAATACCAGAACTAGTTGGAGTAAAACTAAGCAAGTCTTGCACTGGCCAAATACTAAACATTAGCCAGCAAAAGGAAGATCATTTGAGAAAGGGATGATAACAGGAGCTGTGTTCATAGACCTTTCAGCAGCATATGACACAGTAAGCCTTTGAAACCTGCTTGCCGAGTCTACAATATGACACATGACTACCACCTCATTCAGCTCATCTGATTTCTTTTGGAGAATAGACATTTTTACATAGAGCTGTGTAAGAAGCAGAGCTGCAGGAGATGACATTTAAATGACATCCCACAGGGCAATGCGCTAGCACTGATCCTCTTTAACATATATACCAATGATTAACCCATACAAAGCAGTAGAAGGAGCTTTATATATGCTGTTGATCTATGCATCACATCACAAGAGAAGGACTTTGCCACTGTTGAGAACAGACTGACATGTGCACTAAGCAACTCTCAGATTATTACAAGAACCAGATTTGTGCCAACTCAACCAAGATGCAGGTCACAGCCTTTCGCCTACACCATAGAGAAGCCAAGTAAAAACAAACACACCTGGGATGGAATCCCACTGACTAGTCCCCTGAACCTTGTGTACTTGGGGGTTATATTGGACTAAACTCTTGCCTTCAAAGCACATCTAGAGAAGCTGAAAGGGAAAGTCAACTTCCACAACAACATAGAAAGTTGGTCACCTCAAAGTGGGAGTGAACTCAGCTACATTACGAACCACTACTGTTGCCTTCTGTTACTCCATTCATGCATGTCCAGTATGGGAATGATCAGTTCATGCCAGGAAACTAGAACAACAGCTGTCATGTTCTAAGCAACAGCTATCATGAAATAACATGATGTCTAAAGCCAACACTAATGGATAGCCTGTACTTAGTGGCTGGCATTGCAGCATCTGATATCAGAAGAAAGGTAGTGAGTCAAAAAAGAAGATCATGGCAGATGGAAGACCTCATGCATCAACTATACGGTCATACAGAAGTAACAAAACAGCTTAAAGGGTGAATGGGTTTTGTAACCAGTGTTGCAACCTTGGACACAATCACTAACAGGGCATAGCTGAGGTTATGGAAGGAAAGATTTTGTACAATCCGATTCCCTGAAATGGACCTGGAACCCCTTAATGACCTTCTAAGAGGGCTTGATAGAGATTGGTTTACATGGTGATGCCTGAACTGCCTGCACATACAAACTGGAAGATCAAAAATGAGCATGATCAAATGGGGCTACTCTAATGATACGAATACATGCAAGTGCGGTAAAGTGCAGACCTGGTCATTTGCTGACTCCTTGAAGAGACTTGTATTAAGGAGGGCTGCAGCAATGGAAAGAGACATTTCTTGTGCACAATTCCACAAAAAAAAATCTAGTTTATGACAGGGAAGTGAGAAGAAGAAGAAGAAGAAAAGAAGAAGAAGAAGTTACTAAATTGCTGCTGAGAAGTGGGGTGAACTTGCTAAGATTCTATTTAAATTCATAGATGCTAAAAAAAAGTATTATAAAGATCTACTCTAACTTTTACATTCAAAATCACTCAATAGTTTTGGCATCAAGTGCATAATTTTTATTTGGGCTACTGCAAAACTTTTAGAAAGATACCTGGTCTTGTTTCAAATTTCAAGCAATGGAAGAATCATCAAGTCCCTAGAAAGGTTGTCCCAACCTAGGAGACAGGTCTGGCCTTTCAGGTCTGTGTTGGTGGGTTGCGGGGAGGGCAATAGACTGTTTTTTCCTGCTAGGGAGAGGGCCCAGGAAAAGGCTTGAGGGAGCAGGGCCAGCTGTGTTTGGGATAACAGCTGAATGCCTCTCAGAAGTTTGGGTTCAGGTGGTCCATGACCAATGAACCAGGCAAACCTTATGGAGGGGGGTGGAGGCACCCAGCCACACCCAGACCCAGTTGAAGTGATCAAAAGCCATGTACCCCATCCCATACTTATGTCCAGATCTACATTTTTGCATCCAAGACCTCTACCCACCCATTGACATCCAGAACCACCCATGGATATCCAGACATGCAGCATGGCTGTGTCCAGCCCTAGCTCCTCTGGTATCCAAAACTGGGAACAGAACTGGACCCTTGAGGAGATGCAGGAGCTTGTTGCCCTCTGGGGTGATGAGACAATCCAGGAGCAGCTCCACACTGTGCACTGCAATGTGGATATGTATGAGCAGATAGCCAAGGTGATGTGAGTGTGGGGCCTCAACCAGGACATATTGCAGTGGAGGGTCAAGGTGAAGTGGATGACGTCCCACTACAGGAAAGCAGTCAGTGCCAACAAGACCTTTGGGGGCCATGAGGCAGGCTGGCCCCTTCTACCAAAAGTGGTCCCTTAACCTTGCAATAGATAGGTGTGTCTATATGCTGTATCCATATGGTCCTGGGGGCACTTCAGGTCTAGTGACCTCCTTTTCTGTGGTTAGGAATGCAGAGTAGGAGGTGTCAAAACCCTTCCACTCCTGTCTTCCCCACCTTAAGAGCAGATGGTGCATGAAGACCTTGGGGTTACAGGAGCTACTCTTCAATGATCCAGGTGAGAGGGGTTGAAGAGTGGTGGCTCCAGGGATTCATGGGAATCAAAACTGGGATGTGTGTGTGTGTGTGGGGGAGATCATGTTGCAGCTGGAAATGGATCTTAGTTCTTTTGGCATGTTCCTAAGCACTGGGTACACAGAACTGAGGTACAGGACAGTTCTGACAGCATGGTCATCATGCAGGACATGGATCTTGATGCTGTCCCCTTCACACCAAAGGGGCCCTGGGATACGCACTGGATCTCAACCCCACAGATTCACAGGAGAGGCCACAGCACAGGAGACACCCTTCTCTGTGTCAGGGCCATAGCTGCTTCACACTCAGTCCTCTGACAGCTCCTCCCAACCCCTGCCACTGACCCATAGACCACCCACTATTCCTCCTTGTGCCAGGGCAGGGAGGCCTATGAAAGGATAGTTACTGTCATCACATGGGAACTCTGACTCCCAGCTGGTATGTGTCTAGGAAGCAGAACAGAGGGACAGGTGCTTGCATGAGTGTCTTGGGAGTGTCCCACAGCAAAGCAATGGAGCCCACTCCCTAGGAAAAGAATGAATCACCCCACCAATTCCCAAAGACCTGATTTCCAAACTTCTGGTCAGAGAAGTGAAGTGTGGTAGTTGTACCCTGAGGGGGACAGAACACATGGGGAACTCAGGATTTTAAAGTCTTGTTGTTGTGAGAGTGCCTGGCCAAGATACATCTGGTGGGCATAAGAACCTCTCCAGTTACAGGCCAGGTTGTCAGAAAAATTTGCTACATTATTCAAAGGTACTATGTCTTGTGCCTTTTTTTTCAGGGACAATATTTGCATTCAGGCAGGGAAACAGAAAGGGAGTTTGTGTGTCAAGGGCAGTACACTGTACCTCTGTGAAGTGGATGAGAGATGTCCACGGAAGAAGTCAGGGCAACAAGGAGGGTTATTTTATGTCTGTAGTAACTGTCATTCACTGGGAAAAGGTAGGTTGAAAAACAGCATGTTGCACTTAGAACAGAAGGCTATGAGGACTGTGATAGTCCCTAGGGCCAGCATGAGTTTGCTGTATGGATTTGCACTGAACCCTTAGAAAACTGTCTCCTGCACAGATGAGCTTTTGTCTTATGCCTCATGACTCCATTATGCCTATGAAGCAGAGTTGTCACTCTCAATCCTCATTTGGGAGCTTTGGGTGATTTTCTTTTTTTTTAGCCATTCAACATCTTAAAAAGAAAAAGACAGAGATCTTGAATTTGACTACACCTATAGGAAGCCAATGCAGAGAACAAGGGCAATATCTTTACAGTAGTCTACATTGCAGAGGGAGGCCTTATAGAGTTCTGCACCTTCTGGAATGTCTTAAGTGGTGTGAGGTTATGCCCATTAGGAGCAGGACCCAGGTGGTCTGGCACAAAGGTTAAGGCTGAGGTCCAGAGATGTGATACACCAAGGGTCAGGAGTCAAAGACAGGAGCTAAGATACTAACCAGAGATAAGGATCCAAAGTCAGCCCAATCCAAGGGGTAGGAGTCAGAGGTGGGGTAATTATAAGTCCTGTTTTCACTCGAACAGTCCTGTTTTAAGTACCTGACCCAGGTATCCCATTGGTTTGCACAAGTGAACCTGTTCATTTCACCAAATGCAGGGCAATGACACTCTTCAGTCAGAGGCTACAACATGTGTGTGGGGTGGGGGGAAGGGGTGTTGTTTGCAGCATTTACCTCCTTGCTCCCCCAGAGGTCCACGCCTTCCTACCTCACTCCCACCCCCTGTCTCTGGCATGTTTGGCTCAGACAGGAACATGGAGACCATTGAGTTTGCCACAGAGAGCTGTGGTGTGGAAGAAATGAGGGAAATGCAATGTTCCATTTTTAGGTTCAGGAAATAAGGGTGGCCTAGTCAGAGACAGGAAATAGTAAGTCAGGGACTAGGCAGCAGGAGCTTGGAAGCCAGACTGGAGATTTGGCAAAGGTAAGTAAGTTGCAGCTTGAATACAATGCATTGTGCAATTAAATGTAACTACGTGGGCCACCCCCTTGGCAGTGCAGAGCAGGGCAACCATAAGTCAGACAAATCACTTAAGAGGTAGCCTCTTTCACCCCAGCTGCAGCTAGCTATCTCATCACGGTACCTAGTATAGCCTTGATCAGACTCTATGCCAGTTGGAGAGAGATGTAACCCTTACAGTGCCCAACTATACTTCCTTACAGTAATCCAGTAAAAATATGACAGCAGCTTTTGCAACCAAATCCAGGATATTGTCCAACAGGTTGGGACAGAATCTACTAACAAGGAAGTGACAGTAGAAAAAAAATATTTGTGGCACTTCTGTGTGAAAGCTGACTGTCAGTGGGGATCCAGTTAGCCTCCTAAAATAAAGATTGAACTGAACAATTGAAGATGTACACGTTCAACCAAGGAAGCTATACCATAGCTGTGGACTCCTCAAAGTGTTTTCCTCTGTCTACAAGTCTACTCTGTCTTGTTTGGTTCACCTTCAGTCACCCAGTTGTTCTTTGTCTATGACCTGATTGTATCTAAGTATGGGGCCATCTTTGTGGCAGTGGTGCAGTGGTATTTTGTGAAGGATAAATAAGTTTGTGTGTTGTGTATATTTTGTAACCATGTGAGTCCCTGCTTGAAAAAAATCAATGTGAGATAGTCATGAACTAGATCTTGATATTAGGGCTGTGTGAAAATTTGCTGGCCATTTCGTTTCAACACTGTTTTGACTCATTTCGAGGTTGAAACAGCAAAATTGAAGTGAAGCAAAGGCCATCAAAATAGCCTCAAAACAAAATGAGGCTAGTTGAAATGTTTTGACCATAGGACTGGAAGATCTGCCAGGGGGTGGGAAGTCAGCCCAGCTGGGCTGACTTCCCGTTCCCAGTGAAACATTGAAACAGCTTCGAAACAGCCTTTCTGTTTCGATGGAACAGAACGGAACAGCTGTTTTGAATCAAAATGAAATTTGAAACAGAATGCTGTTCCCTCAAACTGTTGAAACTCAAGGCAAAACCAAATGGTGCCATTTTGCACAGCCCTACTTGATACATCAAAGCTGGATTTCTATGGTATTGATCAAAATATTTGGTATTTGAAAGAAGAAGGGGAGATTCCTTATTGAATCAGGCATTGGTTATCATGTTATGTGATCATCAGGCACTAATTCTCATGACTTTTTCTATTCAGAGTTAGATACACAAATCTTGGGGCAAGTTGCCTTCAGGGGGCCTAATATTTCTGGTAGTATATATGGTATGAATATGCTGAATGGATAAGGTGGGGACACCTGTTAGTTAACAGAGAAGAGGGAGATAGAGCCTTGCTTTCCTGGATATGAGTGAAGTGTTCCACCAAGTAAGACATAAAATATTCACAATGCTTGTAACAGGGTACTGGTATTGACTGCAGGTTCTATGAAGCAGTTTAGCACCTTAAGTGACCTGTTAGGGCAAGATCTCATGGAGAATGAACAAAAAGTAGGTACTAGATCATGAAGTAGGCACTTGGCCTCTAATAAAAGTTCAGTTTGAAAAATATTTTATTGTTGAGCCTGTCAGCCTCATCCTTTGTTTTCCATCTCCAGCATTTATTTTCTTTTCACATGGCGCACAGTTTCATAAAACTAAGATTTGTGTGGGGAGTTGGGAGGAAATAATAAATGTGGAAGCTAGAGCACTAATATTCAAAGCTAAGGTAAAGCAATGGTTCATCAAATATCAGCCATTCTGGGCAGTCTGGGTTGAGTAATTTTACTTTATAAATGGAAAAACAAAAGCACAGAGAGATTAAGCAGCTTGTTCAAGGTTACATAGTGACAGAACTGGTATTAGAACCCAAGAGCCCTGCTGTGCCTGATTTTTGATCCTTCCCTTTAACCTCTGTCTCTCCAAGGAGTTGGAAAAGCTTAAAGGCCCACCAGAGTCTATTACACTATATTGAGGACTACCAACATCTGTAGGTAGTGGATGTAATGGAGTGATATGGAGAACATTACAACTGGCCACCTTTGATTTAAATGCTGGGTAACCATATACAGCCTGGGGCAGCCCCTGGCAGGAGCATGAAGGCATGAACTCACACCCTTGTAGTCATAGCAGTATCCTTTAATCATTCTGTCACAGTATCATTCTGTTTCAAGGAGTGAAATCTATTAATTCTACTTTTATTGCTGAAGACAGAGAGTCCAGAGGAGATGCACGTGCATGATTAGCGGTCAAGAGAGAAGGTCTTATGAGGAGATACTGAGAGGCATGGGACTCTTCAGCCTGGAGAAGAGAAGGCTCAGGGGGAACTTGGTGGCAGCCTATAGGTATATAAGGGGGTTGCACCAGGAACGGGGAAAATATCTGTTCACCAGGACACCACAAGGGAAGACAAAGGCTAATGGTCACAAACTGCTGGGAGACAATTTTAGACTGGACATAAGGAGAAACTTCTTTACCATCCAGGTCTCTAGAGTCTGGAATAGACTCCCTCCAGAGGTAGTGCAAACACCTACTCTGCATACATTCAAGAAACACCTGGATGGTCACCTTGCTGGGGTCATCTAACCTCAGCTGACTTTCTTCCCTTGGGCAGGGGGCTGGACTCAATGATCTCGCAAGGTCCCTTCCACCCCTAACATCTATGAAATCTATGAAATCTGTGGAAGTCTAGACATAGATTACAAAAACCTAGCAACATGATAATGTAAAATGTAATACAGAATACAGATATCACAATCAGTGCTGGAGAAAGGTTTGGATAATAAGTGACTTAATATGGAACATATCTTTTGTCAGATGATTTGGAAGCATTGTTCAGTGCTGTTTGTAGGACAAAAACACTATATCAGCTAAGGTCTTTCCATGTGTTCTTCCTTTGTTGTAAAACCCGTTTTAAATCTAAGTCTTGAGAAAAGAACAATGGACAAATAAATGACAGAAGAGAATGAATGCAATATTAGAAAGCAGGATTAATTGTGTTTGCAAAAAACCCAAATATATTTCATGAAACAATGAAGTAACGGCTGCACAGAATAAATTTTCCCTGAACCAAACTAGATTAATACACAGTCCTGTTAAATTGGTCAGGAAAAATAACTGCCAAATGACATCTTTGTGCCCCATATTTATTCACCATCTGTGACTTCCATATCAATTTGCTTGGTTTACAAATCCAAATTAGATTTTTTTCTTCAGTCTTGCCCTCTCTGCCAGGGCTGCAGGGTCAAACCAATGGCTGAAACCAAACTGTGTCCTTCTTTGTGTTCCATAAATCAGCACCAACAATCAAGCCTGGCTTTGGCTTGCAATTTTGCTGACAAAACAAAAGATGTGATGGAACGTGGTTCATTCTTCCACCGCTATGTTGGCACTGCAGTGCATGCAGTAGTTGAAGCTTGCCTATGTTCATGGGCTAAACATGTGATGCAGTGGACCAGGAGGTAGTGGACCACGAGCAAGGCACATCCTGGGCCGACATTCCTTTTTCAGTAGAAATGAAGAAGAATTCTGGACATTAAAGACAGAAGAGACCTATCAGCCTCTATTGTGTACATATTCTTATTAAACATGGTTGGGAAATTTTCAACAAAATTTATGTCCCACAATGCCCACCTTCACCTGGTTTCAGGATGAAATTTGTAATGCTGTATGTTTTGACTGCTTTTGGCGCTTGTCTGTAAATATGCCTAAGTGTTCTTTTAATCCAGCCCTAAACCTTGGGCTCAAACATCGTAATACTTTGCAAAATGTTCCATGAACTTTGTTTACATTTGGCATTTGTAACATCTGTAACAAACCCTAAGGTTAGACAACTTTCTTTTGGCTTCAGCTTTCATGCCATAAAGTTTCAAAAAGGTTCTAAATCAGAAACTTTCTTTGATATAGGCATCCAGCAGACAACTTGCTAGCACAGGCCATCTCATGAAACATCTAGAATCTACAGGTTTTTTATGGAAATATCACAAATATATTTTGTGTGAAGGCTATATATCCCATTTTAATTTTATCTGGACCAGTTTACCTACCTCAGCTACAGAGCCCTGGAAATACACCATCTGGACGAAACAATGGACATGATGGAAAACAGCATGAAAGTTAGTGTGGGGGGTGTTGTTTGCATGCCTAATCTGTGATCAAGTCAAAATTAACAGTGGAATGGAAAGTAGATGAAGGGGGAAGGAAATATTCTTCTGGGCAATTTTCTTGGTATTGTCAGAACAGAATTATATAAGGAATGATTGACAAATTAGAAGCACTTTGCACCTAATTTGAATGCATTCAGATTTTAGTGAGGAGAAATATGTTAAGTGTCAAATTACTCACCTTACCAGTAGCTGCCGTCTTTAAAATCAAAATCGATTGAGATGTTTGGAACTAAAACTTAGGGAAACAAATTGCTTTCTTTGGTACACTGCACTCTTAAAATAACTCTATTTGGAAGTCCAGCTGAGCAAGTTAATTTAAGTAGTGATTTGCTGGATGATAGGCATTTGTTCTGTGTGCATCTAGTTATGTGAGTACAAATCATACTGCCAGGTAAAAATATATTAAGGAAGACCTAACCCTCTTAACCAGATCCCACTGAAATTGACAAATGCCTTTCAGTTGACTTCGGGTGGCCTTTGAATAAGAACCTAAGGGTAGGTCTATATTGGGGATCATCATGGTACAGATACTTCCGCTGGGACATTTGCAAACATGCCCATACACATCTGTTCCTGCCTACATGCAGAAGACCTCGAAGAATGTTGTTGAGTCTGCTTCAGGGCATGCTGCTGTGGATATTCTTGAGCCTCCCACAATCTCTGGTGTGAAGAATGGCTACTGGGAATAACCCTGGAGCAGCCTTATTGATGTAGCTCCTGGTTTGGCACATGTGACTGGGAACCTGGCATTCTCAGGAATGTTCTGGATGGGGGGTGCTGTTGTTGTGGTATAGACATACCCTCCATGCAGTGGTTGCAGCTACCTGCATGATTCAAAGGCCCATCAGGAAAAGGAAAGTTTGCAAAGGCTCCTCCCATCTGTTCCCTTAATACATCTGTGAGTGTTTATGCTTTTTGGCTGTGCAAAGGTTAGTATGCTATAGGAATAGAGAAGCTGGTGCACTCCTACTAGACTTGGTCATACCAAAAGGAAATTTGCCTTGCTGAGGGAGTATTCTGACTATGACCCTCGAGGGTGATGTGTGTCTTCATGAACCCAAAGACTGGTGAGGTGCAGTGCTTGTAATGTAGAATACAGATCTGAGCCAGGACTTTAAACTGTCCTTAAGGTTTGACCGTTCATTAGTCAAAAGTTGGAACTTTTCCTTGTATCCTTGCTCCTGTGATGCCTGCCGTTATTGGGGTTTCTCTATCTTATATAATGTTCATGTGATCTACCATATTCATTTCTACATTCCCATTAAGTAATTACACTTATTGTAGCTTACGGACTGTCTGAGCTTGCACACAATTAAGGTTCAGCAAATAGAAAATACTCAAGTGGGGTTAGTTGATTCATAATGTTTGAGACTTACTATATAATAAAAATAAAACATTTAATCTTAACATAAAATACAGCAGTGCTAAATGACCAGTGAACACATTATGGAGATTTCAAGTAAGCTCTTACCTCTTGTAATTGACAATTTATCAGTGGCCTGTAATGGTTCTGTAAAATAAAAGACTTTACATATCTGTTGTGGTGAAACAAAGAAAATGTGGCTTTAACTATCAAACCATGATGGGGAGGGTGAGGTAAACAGTTCTAAACCCCATGCAAAGTTGAATGTTGTGAGCTCCCTTTAAGAACAAGCACCGATACAGTATTGTGAACTTCTGTGTTCAAAGAGGATGATTCAGACTCCCCAGTTCACAAGATTTTTTTTTTTTAAAAAACTTTCATTTGATGTGTTCTTAGTTGCCTTCTTGTTTTCAGACCTTTAGGACTCATTTGGGTCATGTTGTCAGGCTTTTCTCCACAGCTATGAGGACTAGGAACCTACTTTGTTTTTTAATGAAAACCAAGCTTTTCATGAAATCAAATACATCTGGGAGCTGGAGCTTTAAAAATATATATACAAAGGATCACAAGATTCACAATAAAACTTGCAAGAGTTGGGAGTCCTCAGAGAATAGGGGTATAAACCACCGCCTTTCCATGCTTGCGCAAGCTGCCTGAATTGTCATTTCCTGCAAAAATGTGAATAGCTATTTCTGGGCTGCTGCTTCTGTTCAGAAGGAAATGCGCAGGGAGGGATATGTAGGGGAGAAGCATGGGGAGGGGGGCAGGGAGGGCATAGTTTTTTCACACCAGTCCAGCCCCTAGTACCAATGTGGAGTGGGAAGGTAATAGTGCTAGCAGAAAGACACACTAGTCACAAACTGAAGGGAGGTAAGAGAAGAAACTAAACTGTGACTCTGAGTCATAAGCTGGTTCCTGTGGTCTGTCTGTGACAGTGCTGCTGCATATTGTCCTTTGTGAAGGCTGGATTATAGCCTCACAATTGAGCTCAGAGTGAGGATCACATCATATCCAAACATCTAGGATTGTGTTGGGATTTAGGGATACAAAATACTAAATCGGTAAGGAATTTCTATTGTACTAGCACCTTTCAATCCACATGTGGGGGAGCCATTTATTTAAAAGATGTTATGCTGACATGATAGTTTTTGCATTGCTAATCTCTCAGAAGAGTTTTTTGCAAAACAAATGCAGCTACCCAGTTGAGAGATAGGTACATTTACTGCAAATAGGCAAAACTTTGAAAAAAATTAGTTGGTCTGATTGCACATATCCTTGTAAAATCATAATATTGTAGCAGGCCTACAACATCAAAGAAGGGCATTTGTTTGCCTGCATTGATCCCCCTTAAAATACTGGAGATCATCAGTAGCTTGTAGCATAGAGGTCTTAAGAAACAGCCAGAGATGTTATTGCTGACTGAAGGAAAATTACCTTTTTGATGACTAACTTGCCAGTCTGAATGGTGTAGGCAGAGTTTGTATTCCACTGTTCATTTAAAATCCCCAGCTTGGATAATGTGAACCTATCCATTATCATCATGTTGCCTGTGTTATATCACTCCCAGTTCATTAGGTGGCTGTGAAATGCATAACAATGCTTTTTCAGTACAGATTGTCTTTTGTTTCAGAGAATGTTGACTAGCAATTGTGCATCCTTCCCTCTAGATGGCTGTTGAGAATATCACTATCCCTTATTATCCTTTCCCTTTTGCCCAAGCCCAGCATCCTCTTTCTACTTGTACTCCAGTGTAATTGTGGCATTCTTTATGTTTCTAATAACATCCTCAGCTTGTGGAAAATTAGGTGAGTTAGGCTTTTTATGTGGCAAATTGAACATGAGCAGCTACTCACTCTGCAGAAAATAATTTGAAGTATTTGTCTGTTTCTGTGTATTTATCTAGTGGATGAATCACTTGAGTTATAAAAACTGTGGAAGAACGAAAAAAATCGAACGGAAATGATAGTACAATTACTGCTAGTGATTCACCCAAATCAAGCATATCAATTACCCCTGAGTAGTCTGCCAGAAAGTCTCTCATTATTTTTCTTTATTTATTAAAGCTGAATTAGCAACTGATTGTGAGTTCTTATAGGTGTCTCCATATTGTTTGATACTTGAAGGGGAATGCAATAGATATATCTTTATTTTATTACTATGCACTAGTGGAGCCTCGGAAGACTGAAGGATGATTGTATCCTCTGTACTATTTTGTTTGAAATATGGAGAAAATACAAGAGACATTTATTTACAGTTGTATTTACTGAGGAGCTATTAAACTTACCTCCATATCATTGTGTACTTTACTTATTTATTAGCACTCTATTTGCATTTCATGTGTGCTAAGCAGGCACAGCTAACAGACTAGTATCCTCATGTTGCATTTTAATATGGCTGAAATGCAGGGAACACTGTACAGAGGTCAGTAAAAATATTAGGACCAAATGTATTTTATAAAGAAATTGCAATGTAAAGAAACTGTAAAGACTAGCAATACATTGAAAATGTCCACATGTACATGAAAAACCAGCAGTGATAAGAAGCTATTGCAGGGAGAGAAGATACTGAGTATAGAACAGGTGCTAGTGATAGGGACACATTAATGCTTATTTGTGCATCAGAGATATGGACCTACACACTGCAACTGCTAAAGTGGGCATGGTCATTTGATGTCAGTCCATGCATAAGTGGGGTTGTGTGTGTAAACTCAAGAATGTCATGTTATATGGAATTACAGATTTTTGTAGGCTGATGACATTTATTAAAGAATAACACAACTACAATTCCAGACTTTCATGTACACAGCTTGAGTTTCAGCTTTGTCTGTCTTGTTTACCAGAAATTACATCATACCTAGAATTTTAAATAGACATCTACTGCATGTTTAAACCCCAAGAGTTCTATGGTGAAGCAGGCCAAACCTACTTCATGCATCAGACCCGGTTGTGGAGATAATGGATTTCTCTTTGCATAATGCTGAGGATGTACCAACAAGCTTTCTCAGCCAGACATACTGATTGAAGCACACCCAGTGCAACACCAGGGAAGCTAAGTTATGTCCTTTTTCAGATGCAACATGTCTGCAGAGCAAGGAGCCAAAGGGAAAAAGAACCAAAGGGTTTTAACCTATGGAGAGGCAATGTGGGGTTCTTTCAGGCATGTGGGATGGTATCTGGGATTCACTTAATGAAAATAGGGTGCACTAATCACAAAAGCAATATAGGGCAGAGTTATATATCCAGGTATGTTCCTAACACAATTGCAGATATGATTCAGTTCATACAGGGTGTACCAATATGACATGCTTTACTGTGTATTAGACAAATCTAATGTGCACTAAAGTGTCAGCATCTACATGTGTGTGGGATTTACTGCACAGTAAATTAAGTTTCATAGTTTCATAGTTGGTAGGGTTGGAAGGGATCTGAGCAGATCAAGTCTGACCCCCTACCATGGCAGGAAAGAGTACTGGGATCAAACGACCCCAGCAAGGTGTTCATCCAGCCTCCTCTTAAAGACCCCCAGGGTAGGAGCCAGCACCACTTTGCTTGGAAGTTGGTTCCAGATCCTAGCCGCCCTGACTGTGAAGTAGCGCCTCCTGATTTCCAACCTAAATCTACCCTCTGCCAGCTTGTGACCATTATTCCTGGTCACTCCTGCTAGTGCTCAGGGGAACAGGGACTCCTCCAATGCCTGCTGGTCCCCCCTGACTAGTTTGTAACAGGCCACTAGATCCCCCCTCAACCTTCTCTTGTGGAGGCTGAACAGGTTCAGGTCCCTTAGCCTCTCCTTATATGGCCTGCCCTGCTGCTCCCTGATCATGTGAGTGGCACTCCCCTGGACCCTCTCGATGTTGTCCACATCCCTTCTGAAGTGTGCCACCCATAACTGGATGCAGTATTCCAACTGCGGCCTGAACAGTGTTGCATAGACGGGGAGGATCACCTCCTTGGACCTGCTTGAGATGCATCTGTGGATGTATGACAAGGTGCAGTTGGCCTTCCTGAAAGCATACCCACACTTTTGGCCCATGTTCATTTTGGCATCAATAATGACTCCAAGATCCTTTTCTGCCTCTGCACGGATAAGAAGGGAGTTCCCTAGCTTGTAGGTATGCTGCTGGTTCTTCCTCCCCAGGTGCAGTACCTTGCACTTGTCACTGTTGAAACCCATCCTGTTCTGATCCGCCCACCCTTGTAACCTGTCTAGGTCTGATTGCAGCCTATTCCTCCCTTCTAACGTTCCCACTTTCCCCCACATCTTAATGTCATCTGAGAATTTTAAAAGGGTGCTTTTTACCCCCTCATCCAAGTTGCTGATTTCATAGATTTCATAGACATTAGGGCTGGAAGGGACCTCGGGAGATCATTGAGTCCAGCCCCCTGCCCGAAGGGCAGGAAGTCAGCTGGGGTCATAGGCTCCCAGCAAGATAAGCATCCAATTTACTCTTGAAGGTGTTCAATGTAGGTGCTTGAACCACCTCCGCTGGCAGACTGTTCCAGACCTTGGGGGCTCAGACAGTAAAGAAATTCTTCCTTATGTCCAGCCTGAAACAGTCTTGCAGGAGTTTGTGACCGTTCGACCTCGTCATCCCTTGGGGTGCTCTGGTGAACAGACGTTCCCCCAGATCCTGGTGTTCACCCCTGATAAACTTATAGGTGGCCATCAGATCACCCCTGAGCCTGCGCTTTTCCAGGCTAAAGAGTCCTGTGGCTCTCAGCCTATCATCGTAAGATCTGTTTTCCTGACCTCTGATCATGTGCGTGGCTCCTCTCTGGACTCTCTCAAGCTTCTCCACATCCTTTTTGAATTGTGGAGCCCAAAACTGGACGCACTACTCCAGCTGCGGCCTCACCAAGGCCGAGTACAAGGGGAGAATGACGTCCTGGGATTTGCTCGAGAAGCATCTATGGATGCATGCCAGCATTTTGGTCGCTTTACTAGCCGCAGCATCGCATTGCAGGCTCATGTTCATCTTGTGGTCAATGATGACCCCCAAGTCTCTTTCTTCTGTAGTGCTAACCAACGTAGCACTGCCGAGCCTATAAGGATGCTGCAGGTTTTTCCTCCCAAAGTGGAGAACCTTGCATTTATCGGTGTTAAACACCATGAGGTTCTCGTCTGCCCATTTGCTGAGCTTGTCCAGGTCAGCCTGCATCACCCGCCTATCTTCTGGCATGGATGCTTTGCCCCACAGTTTGGTGTCATCGGCGAACTTGGCCAGTCCACTCCTAACTCCAATGTCCACATCGTTAATGAAGATGTTGAACAGTATGGGTCCCAGGACAGAGCCTTGAGGGACCCCACTGGTCACAGGGCACCACAATGAGTGACTGCCATCAATCACAACCCTCTGGGTCCGACCACAAAGCCAATTTCCCAGCCAGCGGATCGTGGTGGAGCCAAGGCCGCAACTGGCCATTTGGCCAAGAGGTGATCATGGGATACCAGATCAAAAGCTTTTTTGAAGTCAAGATATATGACATCAATCTCTTCTCCCATGTCCAGGTGATAGGTCACCTGGTCATAGAAGGAAATGAGATTGGTCAAACAAGACCTACCCACAACAAACCCATGCTGCCTGTCCCTTAGAATGTTAGCCTGGGCCAGTCCCTCAAGGATGGCCTCCTTAATAAACTTTTCTAAGATCTTCCCCAGGATAGAAGTCAGGCTAATGGGCCTGTAGTTAGCCAGATCCACTCTCCTCCCTTTCTTGAAGATCGGCACCACATTGGCCTTCTTCCAGTCTTTGGGCACTACACCAGAGCGCCAGGAGTTTTCAAAGATCCGTGTCAGGGGCTGGGCTATGACGCTCGCCAGCTCCTTGAGTACCCTGGGGTGCAGATTGTCAGGGCCAGATGACTTGAAGGTATCCAGCTTCTCAAGGTGTTCCTTCACGAGGTCAGCATTGATGGAGGGTAGGGGATCCCCCTCACCCAGATTTCCCTGTCCCATAGCAGGCATGGGCATCCCGTGTGACTGATGAAAGACTGACGCAAAGTACCTATTTAATAGGTTGGCTTTTTCCTGGGCGTCAGTTGTCAGTTGCCCCATCTGGTTTAGCAGGGGTCCAACATTGCCCTTGCTTTTCCTCTGGCTCCCCACATATCTGAAAAAGAACTTTTTGTTGTCCTTGATGCCTGAAGCTAGTTGGAGTTCAGTTGCAGCCTTGGCTTTCCTGGTTTGGTCCCTGCAGGACCGGACCAGTGCAGAGTAATCCTCCTTGGAGGTGAATCCCGTCCTCCATCCTTTGTAGGCTTTCCTTTTTAGCCGCAGGAAGTCCGCTAGGTCCCTAGAGAGCCAGGGGGGCTGCTGTGCCTTCTTGCTGCCTTTCCTCTGTGTTGGAATAGATTTAGCTTGTGCATTGAGGATCACTTCCTTGAGAAGCAACCACTCTTCTTGAACTCCCATCTCCCTGGGGTCATGGTCCCTGAGGGCCTGACCGACTAGCCTCTTGAGCTTGTCAAAGTCGGCTTTTCTGAAGTCAAGGACTTCTGTGTTGCTGACTGACTTGCCAGCTTTACGGCGGATGGTGAAGGTGATCAGCTCGTGGTTGCTGTCACCCAGCTTCCCATCAATCGTCCCCCGTAGCCAGTACCAGGTCAAGCAGCGCTTTGCCTCTCGTTGGCCCATAGACTTCTTGAGTCAGGTAAAGGTCATCCACGCACGAGAGAAAGTTTTGCGCTCGCTCAGATTTAGCTGAGTGATCTTCCCACGAGATGTCCGGGTAACTGAAGTCACCCATGACAACCAAGGTCCTGGAGCAAGCGGCCTCAGTCAGTTCCCAGGCGAACTCCTGATCAAGCTCGGGACTTTGAGTGGGAGGTCTGTAGTAGACTCCCACCGTTGTGTCCCCTGTGCCGAATTCCCCACAAATTTTTACCCAGAGGGTCTCTAGCTGTCCATGCCGCTCGCCAACATCAGCTTGCAGGGACATGTAGCTTTCCTTCACATAGAGAGCTACACCCCCTCCCCTTTTGTCAACACGATCCCTCCTGTATAGGGTATAGCCCTCTATACCCGTGGTCCAGTCATGGGTGGAGTCCCACCAGGTCTCCGTTATCCCAATGACAACATATTTCTTTGCCCTGAGCAGGAGGATGAGCTCATCCTGCTTGTTGCCCAGGCTCCTGGCATTAGTGTACAGGCAGGCAAGTGTGCCCTTGGGGGCTCTTGCCTTGCCCACAGATTGTGCCAGGGCTGGGGCAGGGGTGGGCTCCCTTAAGTGCCCCCTTAAGCGCCTTGGTCCGCTGGCTTTGCAAGGGCCGTTCAGTGGGCCAGCAGGGGCAGTAGTCCCCCCATCCCCCAGCGGGCTTAGTTTAAAGCCCGGTGGAGCAGGTCAGCCAGCCTGGCTGAGAAGAGCCTCCTCCCCAGGGGAGAGAGGTGGAGGCCATCTCTTCCCAGCAGCTCGCTGCCTCTCTCTCCAAAGAGCGGGCTGTGGTCATGGAAGCCAAAGTCTTCCCGATAACACCAGCCTACCTGAGTGTGCTTTGTTTTTTTTTCCCCCTGTTTGGCGGGCCCTTTTAAACTATGCGCATGCGCAGTGGGCCTGCCGTTGGGGAACGCTGGCTTCTCAGGCCAGGGGGGCCCTGCCTGGGATTTGGGGGGCCCTGCCCTACAGGAGGGGGACTGGTGAGTACCCCCTCCTTCACTGATGAAAATGTTGAACAGTGCAGGCCCAAGGATTGAGCCCTGCGGAACCCCACTGCCCACATCCCTCCAGGTAGAATAAGACCCATTCACCACCATTCTCTGGGTGCGGCCCTCCAGCCAGTTAGTGACCCAATTAACTATGTAGGTGTTGACGCCACAGTCATCTAGTTTTTTAATGAGAATGGGATGAGAGGCAGTGTCGAAGGCCTTCCTAAAGTCCAGAAATACTACGTCTACTGCAACACCTGCACCTAAGGATTTTGTGACCTGGTCATAGAAGGCCACTAGGATGGTCTGACTGGACCTGTCTCTAATGAATCCATGTTGGTTGCCCCTCAGCATAATCTCCCCTGCTGGTTCCTCACAGACATGCTCTAGGATAATTCTCTTACACAGGATTGAGGTAAGACTAACTGGCCTATAGTTTTCTGGGTCCTCCTTCCTCCCTTTTTTGAAAATGGGAACCACATTGGTGCTTTTCCAGTCCTCTGGCACCACACCAGAGCACCATAAGTGTTCATAAAGCCGTGTCAGGGGTCCTGCAATGACCTCAGCTAATTCCCTCAGCACTCTGAGTTGGAGATCATCAGGACCAGCTGATTTAAATACATCCAGTCCCTCCAGAAGTTCCATGATTAGATCCTCACTGACCCTAGGCCTGTGTTCGCCTCCCCTGGGACCTACAACGGTTCCAGTGGGGGGTGGGGGTGACCTAGTCCCTGTTCAGAAAAATAGAGGCAAATAAGTTGTTAAATAGGTTAGCTTTGTTATCTGGTGTGATGACCAGATTTCCTAGTGTGTCCTGCAGAGGCCCCACTGTGCCCGCTGGGCTGTATTCACTCCTGAGGGCACCACCCTTTTGATGTCACCCCGCCCCAGGACCCTTGAGGGCAATGTGGGTGTTCTTTCACTGCCTCACCACCCCCGTTCTCTCCTGCCACATCTTGGTGTACCATCAATGGGGGGGCCCGTCTAGTGAGTCCCTTATTGCCCAGGTCCGACCCAGCAGATGTACACGGGGCTCCAAGCACCCCTGCACCCCGGCCTCACACCACCTTCTGGAGCGGACCCTGAAGAGGAGGTACATGGCTCCTCTTGCCCATCTGCAGCCTTTCCCTACCCCTATCCCTTATACCTTACAGGTTACAGGTTTGGCTTCGGACCCTCAGTCCCTAGGACCTTTGTCTCTAATAGACCCGGGCACCCGTGGTTCCAGCGGCGACCCCACCCCGGTTGAGCTCCTCCCTCAGGATCCTTGCCAGCTTGCCATGCCCAGCATGCACCTGGTTCCCGTGGGTCCTCTGCAGCGCCTCCTTCTCCTCGCCGTCTTGTCCGGATGCTGTCCATCTGCCGCTGGCTCCTGGGAGCTATTGCTAGTTCCCTCTCTCCGGCTCCTCCTGCTCCGGCTCTTTGTCCTTCCCTGGACGCTGGGGGCTTCCCCCTCCTCTTCCGTCATCGACGGATCTCCCTCTTCAGGGCCATCCACCCCTTCCACCACAGCCGCCGCCGCCGCCGCCGCTTTTAACTTCACTGGCTGGTGTCTGGTGCTGACGTCACCAGCTGGCCGCAGCTGTATAAAGAGCTGGCTCATGAGCCACGCGGGTTTCGCTGGTGCATCATCTCCTGCTGCAAGTGAGTTTCTTGTGTCACCCCAGTCTCCGGGACACCCACATTACCCAGTACCTTCTTTTTACCCCCTATGTATTTAAAAAAGGACTTCTTCTTGTCCTTGATCCAGGAAGCTAGTCCCAGTTCCATCTCTGCCTTGGCCTTCCTGACTGCTCCCTACAGCCCTGAGCAACCAAGGTATAGTCCTCCCTGGTGATGGCCCCTCCTTTCCATTGGATGTACACCTCCTTTTTAGCTAGGAGATGTTCCTGTATGCTTTTGGTGAGCCATGGGGGCTTTTGCACTCTCTTGTCCCCTTTGATCCATGTTGGGATTACCTCCCTTTGGGCTTGGAGGATCGTCTCCTTAAGGAATGACCACTCTGTTTGGACACCCAAATCCTCTCCCCTCTGGGACCACAGTGCATCCCCAACTGTTCTCCTTACCTCATTGAAGTCCACTGTGATGTAAGGGGCCTTGTGTGTTGTACTACCTGCCAGGTGTGTAGCCCCTCCCCTCAATTTTTCTGCCATGACTTGATGTTATTCTACAAAGAGAGAGGGTTCAATGGAGATCTTCTACCTGGGAGGGTTTCTCCAGGAAATGGCAGTACTCACGCTTCAGGCACGATGTTTCACAGGGCTCTGCCTCCCCTACACCCTGTCAACTCATCAATGGGATGGGCGTCAGCACAATGGTGGTTTGGTCTTGCTGTCTTGACCACAGCTTGCCTTGAGGGGAATCCTAGGTCCGAGTGGGCTCAGTTGTTATTTGTCTGGCCACCCCTCCTGCCTCGATGAGTAGTCTTCCCTCCCTTGAGGCTGGCAAACTATGTATGTGTAATGTAGCGCCTACTCCAGTGCCTCTGGGTAGGGTTCTTTGTTGTTGTGCCTTTTCTACTTCTCTCTGTTATCTTCCTTTTTTTCCTTTTGCAAAAGAAATAGACTCCTGGGGACGAGAGGGAAGTGGAGCTGCCTCCTTTCCCCCAACCTCCTACAGGGGGCTCAAATGCCTCCCCTGCTCTGCCTGCCTTCCCACGGTGGCTGGAACAGCCGTGGCAATTGGTCCATCTGTTCCCCACCTGGGAAATAGCTGATTAAACAGCCAGTGTAATGCCGGATCACGTGGCTGCGACCACGGTTCCTGATCCTGCTCTGGCTGCACAGTGGGAGGTAAGTTTCTCCTGTGGGGGAGCTGTTTATGGGGTTTGGGGCCCACGGGGACTACCTTCTCCCCTTCAGGAGCCTGTGTGGGCACCTTGTCACCACATCCACCCCCTTGAAGTCCAGGGCCTTGCTGCAGGCCTTTGCCACCTTGCGCTGGATAGTGAATTCCAGCAGGCGATGATCGCTGTTGCCCAGGTGATCGAGCACCCACAGACCCCTCACCAGGTCATCGCCCATGGCCAGGACCAGCTCCAACAAGGTGTCTCCCCTGGTGGGGCTGTGCTCCTCCTGTGTTAGATGGAGGTCCTGTATCTCAGCTAAGAACCTATGTGAGTGGTCAGACCTGGCTGACTGCTCTTCTCAGTAGATATCTGGAAAGTTCAGGTCACCCATGATGACCATGTCCTTTGACCTAACTAACTCTGTGAGCTGACTTAAGAATTTAGCTCTTCCCCTTGGTTGGGTGGTCTGTAGTAGACCCCCACCATTAAGTCCCTTTCCCTTCAACTTCCTGGTATTCTAGCCCAGAGCACTTAGTGTGCCCCTCCTCTGACCTTGTGCTACTTGTTGAGGATGTGTATTTCTCCTTGATGTAGAGCACCACACCCCAACATTTACACACTGTCCTATCCCTCCTGTGCAGCCTACAGCGCTTGATATTCACCGCCCGGTCGTGCGTTAGGTCCCACCACATTTCTGTGAGCCTCACTATGTCTGGTTTGGTGTTGGTTAGTAGGAGGGTAAGTTCCTTCTGTTTGTTCCCCATAATATGAGCATCTGTGAAGAGGCATTTGAGACCTCCTGAATATGCGTGCACTGGCCCTCTAATCTCAGTACTGCCTGGGCCCCTGTTGCTTACCTGGGTATTTGTTCTGCTCGTCATCAGTCTAGGCTGGGCTGTTCTTGTGGATAGCGCTTGGTTTAGTGGTCTAAGGCTTCTTCTGCCCTCATTTTCCCCTTCCCCCAATGAGCCTAGTTTAAAGGTTAATATGTCATTTGCTAATACCAACAAATAAAGGTACTAGATTAATGTCACATTAAACAGAAGCTATTGTGCAGTAATGTATGTGTAGACACTGACCAATGGAGCAATTTCTGATCAGCCTAGGTAGCAGGGAGCCACAGGGGATGGGGGAGGAGGGGGGAGCTGTCCATGGCTCCACTGTGACAGGGGACCTCTCTGTCCACAGTCCCAGTGCTGCTCAGCTCCCATCTCTCCCCAGGCATGGGCAGGGAGTGGGAGCTGACTGGGGCATGCACTGCATGGGCAGTGGCATGGCTGGGGAGACAAAGAGTTCCCTTGTTCCCTCAGCTTTGCAGCTGCCTGTGCAGGCCATGTCTCTGTCAGGTCCCACTCCCCAGCCAGGCTTGGGGGGACCCAGGAGCTGAGCAGCTCCAGGATCTGGGGAGACGATGGGGAGGAAGCAGCACTGGGACTGGGGACAGACATGAGGGAGAAGCAATGCAGGGATGGAGGGTGGGGTGGGGGAGATGCAGTGGGGAAGCAGCACTGGAACGTGGGAGGGCGGGGGCCATGGGGAGGAAAGCAGCACCAGGGACCGGCGCTGCTTTCCCCTTCCATCTCCTCCCTGGTTCTGGTGCTCCTTACCCCGTACAACTCCCCCCTGGTCCCAGTGCTTACCTCCATGTCCCAAGCCAGCGTAGCTAAGATGGGCTGCATTCTTGAGCTCCATGCAGCACGGAGCTGTCCCTGCTCCTGGACAGCTCCCTTCTTCTCCTCAGAGCCCAGGCCTGACCCTGTGCCCCGTGCCAACCAGGGCTGGCACCCAGGAGAGCCTGGAGCTCCCCTGGCTGCTGCAGCACAGCAAAGCAGGACAGGGGGGCAGAAGCAGCCCGGGACTGAACTGCTCACATTGGGAGCAAATTTGATTCTGACAGGGACACGTGTAGACAGAAGCCTGGGAGCACTTCAATTGCACATTAATTGCACGTGTAGATGTGCCCACACTTGTACAATGTTTTCTGAGGTATATAGTCAGATAGCATAAAGTCACATGTTGTCTATACCATCACAATATTTTCTTCCTTTAGTGTGTATTTTCATAGGTCACAAAGCAGAGACTGATAACATTGGCTTGACTTAATCATATGGACCAGGCCCGCACATCCAACTCTGGCTAAACTAATGTTGATTTAACAAGGAATTTTACTTGGGTCATGATTAAAACCAATGTCATCAATCAAGGTTTGATCAAGGATGTATTTCCAAAGCAATATTTTTTCTTTGTGGAGTTTCAGTGCAAAGTCACTGGATTAATACTGCTAAGAAGCATTGACAATACAACACAGCTCCTACAGCATACACCATCATCATTGTAAGTGCAAAGGCATCCCTACTGAGCTGGGCATCAAAGCCCTGGATACCAAGGCTTGTGATCAGGTGTAGTTCAGCTAAAAGGGTAATCCTGGATTTGTGCTGAATCCAGGTTTTGGAAACAGTCTGTAAAAGGTGGCTGCTCTTTTAATTCATTTGTGGTAATAGCCTCAAATGAGGGTCATTCATTTGCTCTAAATGTAACCGTTATATGAAAGTCTATTGTAGATGAGCTATTTGAAGAAAATACTAATGATTTTTTAACGCTCCACTGCTTTATTTTCCTTCTGTGAGGTCACAGTCTGAGTTTTGCAGTTTCTCATGTTGGTTTTGGTCTCAGATAAAGTCAATGAGTTTTAACTCCATCAGTGTTAAAAAGGTATGAATCAGGACTTTTGATGTTCAATAAAATCACTGGCACAAAATTCATAACTACAAGGAAGTAGTACTTTCCTGGATGTGTTCTCTCTCTCTCTCTCTCTCTCTCTGTTTTAACCATTGTCTGGAGAAGGAATTTAAATCTGGTAGGCCTTCTCTTACCTACTATTGCTTGCATGTGCATTCAAAACACATGCCCTTCCCTGGAGGAAGCTGAGTTGGTGAGATTTGATAACCGTGATGTGACGCTAATCTTAACCCATAGCTGCAAACTTATGCAATAGGCAATGGAGTGCTACAGTCAACAAGAAGTACTTCTGGAAGGCAAGAAAACTTGAAAAGATGTCACTGAGCTATTGGGTTGACTTCGTCTGCTACTGAGCTTTCATTTCTTGGAATAAGTTTTTCTTTTGGGAAAAGGAGGAAGAGTACCCACAATGTTCACTCTAAGGATCAAGAATCCCTGAACTGGAATGCCCTTTGAAAGTGTTCTTTTGGATGTCAGTAGAAGACTCCCTTGCCATAAGAAAGTCCACTGTTTTTTTGCACAGGACTGCCAAAGTGACTCAGTCATTACCTGCTTTCTGGTCACCATATAGTAGGTGTGTAAAAGGGGGTAAGACTCAAGCATTGCTAGTCATCCCTGGATATTATAACAACTTGTTAGGGCTACATGCAGTCAAGTATATGGCAGTCCTGAAGTCAGGTTTGGGGCTGGAGGGCTATAAAGAGGCTATAGAATGATTTTTCTCCAGCCACCAATCTTTTTGCCCTGACAGTTCAATGGGAATATCTCTCTTGGTCTGTGATGGAGGAAAGGGAGGAAGAACAGATGGACATATAGATCCTGACTGCCTGTCTCCATATTTATAAACAATGGTTTCAAATAAGGACTTGAAAAAAAAGGTAAAACTAAAATTATTTGGCTGGAAATCTGTATGTTAACAATGAAACTGAGGGGGGTTTTTTTTAAAGTACTTTGTAGAGCCTTCATTTGTGGTGTGATTACTGCATAAGCCTCTTCCCTCTGGGAATCAGCAGTAAGTGTTAATTCTAAGTAATGTTCCCAGTAGACAATAGTTTCTTGTTCAAGTTATCCTGCTCCCTAGCTTTTGGCATATAAAGATCTTCTCAGTCTGGTATGATAGACAGCTTTTCCTTATACAAACCAAAGAGCTGTTGCAGGTCTACATTGAGGTTCATTGTTACAACCATTATAACTGGCTCAACTTGATGTTATTAGATTCTTGCTTTCCAGGTTGTGCACTGGATTGACTCTAATAGATGTAAATGTTTCTGACAGAGGCAGGATATGAAGTGAGTACATAAGGTGACCTGACCAGCAGGGCATCTCTGCCTCTAATTTCTGTGATATGGAGATGTGAATGGTATCATGTTTGCAGCACAAACATATTTTAATTACAAAAATATATGTGGAGACATTAATGTCAACCTAGAAACACAATTAAAAACCATAACCTAGTCTATCTAAGGCAAAATATTCTGGAACACAAAACTGCATGAGAAGAAGGCACTTGGAAAGGAGAAAAACAAATCAAGACAGAATGCAGAAGAGGACGGCCTTGTGGGTAGGGCACAGGGCTGAGATATGGGTTGAGACATGGGATTTGTAGAATTGTTTCCTGGCAACATCACAGTCCTCCTGCTCCACCCAGAAGTTATCTACAGCTGTGTACAATTTGGGTAACTGATTGAGGGTAGGTACAGACATTCAAAAAGCCCAAAGAGGATTCTAACTAACCTATGTGGGTATCTCTAAACAGGCTAGTTAGTTTGGGAACGAACAGAGGGGGTGAGGGGCGGGGGGCTTATACAAAGGCTGCCTGCACTGGCTGGGGCCAGCAGCTTTGGGGCACTTCTTTACACCTCCCTGTGAGCTGGAGACTGCTGAAGGCAGCTGAATGCAGCCAAGCAACGGGCCACCTCTGATTGGCTGTTGGGCACATGCCTCCGCCTGCTGCTCTGTCATCTGTCAGGCAGATGTCAGCTGCAGGCAGCCAGTGGAGGGAGGCAAGCTTGCCCCTTTTCTTAACTGTTATACGTGTAAACTATATTTTGCTGCTAAAACATATTTTTGTTGCTATTTTGTCGCTATAAGTAAAATTTATCTTTACTGTTATAAGTAAAACTTGTCTTTGCTTCGCTCCCAACTCCGCCTCCTTGATCCCAAACCAAACCACCCAGTGGCTGATGCATTTGCAGTGCCCAGTTGGCTTGCAACCAAATTGATACACTCACAGTGCCCAGTTGGCCAGTGACAAATGGGGTAGGGAGGGACATTGTATGCTAATGCCTCTGGAGCTAGAGCTGAGTTCCTGGCTGAAGCCATTTTCCCTACAGCTACAAGGGCTTGGTTGCCCCTCACCCCATGGACCAGCGACCCACGTCTGCAGGAGAAGTGGCTTCAGCCAGGAACTCAGGATTTGTTGGGTGTGGGGGGTGAACCCTCAGAGCTGTTCCTGGAGCTGCTCCAGTGCACAATCCTAGGTCTTGCATAGAACTAGGACAGGGGAGGGACACTCTGTGCCCCACTGACCGGGGCTGGGAATGCAGGGCACACCACTGGCACTGCCCACCCCAAGCAGCTAATGAGCCCTAGTCCCCTTCTGCCTCTCTCCTGCTTGTGGCTGACAGCTAGAGAGCTTGGAGATGGGACTCGCTGGGTGCTTGGTGGCAGCAGCTGAGCCCGAGCTGAGTTCCAATATGTCTCCTTGTAAGGGACGGGCCAGTTGGGGGAACTGCAAAGTAGCCTGGGATGCGAGAGGACAGCAACCAAAGATGAGTCTGGAGGGGATCTGGTACAGAAGTTTGACAAACTAATCTAACCTAAACTAATAAAATCTGAAACCACATCCATCCACGTCTATCTTAGATTGGGTTCCACCATTTTTAAACCAGACTAGGTGCATTGAACTGCTGTTTTGTTACAGGTTTAGACTAGTTTCTGATCACTGATACTGGTTTATGTGTAATGTCTCTACTTGGCCTACGATCCATATTCTGAAACGTATTCAGTCACTTAACTCCTATTAGCAGAAGGAACCAGTCAGAGTTAGGAACTTAAATACTGTTGAGGCTCTTGCTTTGACTCTGTGCCCCAGTTCTTTGTCTGCAAAATGGAAATAATATTTTCTTTCTTTCACTCTTGCACAGTTAAATTAGAAGCTCTTTGAAGGCAGAGACTCCTCCAATTACTCTGTGAACATTTGCACTAAGCACTACAGGGTCCTGATTTCAGCTGATGTCTGGAGCAGCCACCATAATATAAATAACATCATCAAGAAATAAAGGGAAGTTTGAGGTGAAATATGCCTAAAAGGCAAAACCAGTTAGAGCATGAACTAGGTTTCCAAGTGGAAGCTCTGTTGAATGAGCCCCTTAAAATCAAGTGGTATAATGGGGATGCTGCTCTAATGATCATGCATTAGCCGTAGTCCCCTTCTGCCTCTCTCCTGTGAGAGTTCATTCTGTGGATGAACTGGATCCACAGAATATTTTTGAGTACTAGCCATTAGAAGTCTAGTGTGCTGGAAGGTGATGATATGGATCCATAGGAGGAACACCTACTTTTAAATCAGTCTGAAGAATACTAAAATATAGAACCACCCATCTAGACACACTATTTTTTTTACAAATGCCTAATGATGGCAGAAACAAAGCATTTGCAGCATGTACAGCAAAATATCTTTGTAGTGTCTAACTGGGTGGTGGGGAAGAAACAGCGAATCTATGTGTGTGTGTGTATTTTGAAAGCTATTCCAATAATATTTATCAGAAGAAAAATCCCCACAGCATCAGCTGCCTGGGTTGAATCAGAACGTGTCAACATTTCGCTGCCTGTGATCTACATTAGATCTAAAAGATTTGGCAAGAAATTTGGATCAAAGCAATTACCTATGTGGCTATTTGTTAAGGGTTGTCTCAGACACAGCACTCAGAGAAATTGAACTGTCAAAAACTAATACAGGAATAATAAGAGGACATTTCATCTTCATTGGACACCAGAGATGAATAGCAGGTAAGTTTGAATGAGAAAAAAAATTAAATTGAATATGTATTTGGCTTTAGTTTTTGTTAAAGGACTATAACATGAATAATGAATATATTAAGGGGAGCAGACTGGGCCTTCAGTTTCTTTCAATAATGTTAGTGTTGGTTTGAATAAAATACATTTCATAAAACACCTACACACTGCTCTGCAATGCATTATGGATGGCCCCTCTTGAGAAATCTTACATTGCTTTCAATTTTGACACAGTGATATAGTAATAATAGAAAATGCAAGCATAATATTCAGACCACATCTTCCCCCCACCCTCTTTATTATTCTTGCTACACTGAGTGAGCACAGATATGCTTTCTTGACTCTTCTTTAGGCAGGCAGTGCAGAGCTGAGGGAGTGGCAGCAGGAGATTGCCAATGCAGCTGAAAAGTTCTGTGGGGGTGTGGGTTAAACCTTACTGAAGTGGGTATGTGAACCAACATCCTTTCATGAAGAATAAGGATTAAAAGCACTCAAACTTCTTTACGGGACCAGATTGCTGAAACAATAAGAGCTACTGCCCATATCACAGGTCCATGGCAAGACTTGAGCGGAAGCAAACAGCATGCCCAAGGGAGCTGCCTGGACAGATATAATAACTGCATGGGCTGAAACATTGATTCTGTGAGAGTGGGAAAAATGTCTAGGAATTGCATGAAAATAGGTGCAGGGAAGAAGTAGAAAGTCAACAACCAGACAAAACAAGCAATGGAAAAACCTAGAACATGAGAGAGCCTTTGGGGACAAATACAGGCTGAGAAGGACTTAGAACTATAAACACAGAAATGATCTCTTATCGCTTCGCTTTCTCCTGTGCTCAGCGATACAGAAGCTTGAGTATATTCCTGGTAAATAAACTAAATTGCACCAAAAGGTTGGACTTTACTCCATTATTTTTTTCCCCAAATGGATATAAGACATGGGACTCTGAATTTTAGATAACTGCTTAGCTGAAAAAAGAGGGTCCTGTTTGGGGACAACTGAATGAGAGCCAGATTGGAGGACATTGGAGAGCATTTGTCTAATCCTCAGTTTCTCAGCATTGTGATGTAACATGAAAGGATAACCTAAATCTTGTTTCACTTTCACATGCCTGAGTGGCATGAGGGCCTCCAATCCATGCTGGAGGATGGGGCACCCTCCCCATCCTCCAGTGCAGGCAGGGCAAACCCAGACAGAACTCCCTCCCCTTCCTTCTCTGTCTCCAGTTCTGAACGCAGCAGCCTGGCTGTATCAGCCCAACCCTGCTGAAAGATATTATTGGAGTGCCTTCATTTGAACCTTCACATAATGAGGGGTCAGACTGTCACATGACTGGGCATTTTAAAAGTGCTCTACAGTCATGCACTTCTGTAAGGGCACAGCGTAAAGTGCTTTCAAGGGGCTAACTGTGCAACAAATGTAACTTCTGTCTGCATCCTCAGTCTCCATGCCTTTCCTTCCTGCAAGGGGACTCTGTGGCTTATGCTGAACTCTGCTACCCCAGGATGTCTCAGCAAGAGAAGTCATGAATCACTATCTCTCCTCCCTTTCCTCCTTTTAAGGACCCTGTGGCAGGCCCATGCTCACAGCACTGCCCCAGGTGTGCCCTGCCCACCTAGGCACCACCCTGAGGCCTACTTTCCTGCCACAACTTGATGTTGTCGCATCCGAGGACTGGTGCACCCTTGACCTGCAAGCCTGGGTCGGCACAACCGGCTGGACGCGGGTACGATACGGTGGTCGTACAGGTGGAAAAGCGAGAGGAGTCAGGGAGTTTAAATGTGTTTTGGTTAAAGATTTATTATTACTTACACCAGAGAAGAGTTGCGGTGTAGGAAGGAAGTCATGGTTACACAGTGGAAAAGAAGAAGTTCATTTCAGCTTGCAAATGCTTTTTTGTTACACAGATCATAAACTGCTTGGTGCAGATTTTCAGCAAAGCGTACAGGTAACTTCGGTTCAAAGACGTTCGTGAGCTCTTGGTGAGAATGGATGAGTCGACAAAATCGGATACAACACCTGAAATTTTTTCGCCGCAGGTGGGGAGGGGTCAGCGACTGGCCAGATCGCTGACTATGTCTCCTGGGTGTGTGTGGAGGTCTCCGCAGAAGGCGGAAATCTTTCCAAAATTAAAGGTTTTCAGGTAGCCAATCACAACACACCAGGCTTGAATAATTACAGGACTGCCAATTATGACTGTGAGCAGACTTTGTGTGTTCTTAGGTTTCATGCGAGATTGACTGCGCATGTGTTTTACATTTAAGCTGGGGGAGGGCTGAATACGGAACTATGATGACAAAATATGTTATGTTAACCTTTTGACCTTTTTGCCATCGGCAGCTGAAATCAGATTTTTCTTTGACAGATGTTATTTGAAATTAGTGGGAGGTATTGCTTAGTGCTTTTGTATGGCCCAAGGTGGCTCGCTTGGTATGTCTTCTGTGAGGCTTTGCTACTCCTATACCTCATCCCTTTCTGCTCAGGTGGTCCACTCTGGTCTCAGTGATGTCTGCAATGGGCTGCTGGTGCTGATCTTTCTCCTTGGGAGTACAGTGAGGCCTTTTGGGCTGACAAATGTACAACTTAATGATAATGAAACTAAACATGCTTGCATGATGCAGGCAAGCAGAATACCAATGCTACCTGCACCCAACACTTGAATTCAGTGTTCTGTGTTGGGTGAGGCATGCTTTGCCTGGCCTCCACTGGCTTCCCCTTTGTGCATATTCCCCAGGCAAGCTGGGGTTCTAGGCCTGATGGCACCTGGCCATGTACCCCAATACTTCAGGCAAAGTCCCCTCATGCTCTCTAGGGTCTTCCACTGCTGCCTCTGCCCTAGCAGTGGATTTTGGGTCTGTACATGTTCAAACATGACAGCTGTGGCTACAGGAGTGCTGGATGGATTTTCTTCTCTGGTGGGCTCTACCAGTCCCTTTTGGGCTGGCCTCTTCCCCTCCCAGCTGCCCTTGCGATACCTTTCAGCCTCATGATATGTGAGCAGAGGGTCAGGTCTGTGCCATTGGGTTTGCCCATCATGGCTTACACACCAATACCAGCTCTTTCTCCTACTGGTGCTCAGTCATCTGCAGCACCTCCTTTTCTGGCAGGGCCTCCTGCCCCTGGAAGGATTCCCTGCTGTGGTACCACAGGTAAATGTGCTGCCTGCCTCCGCAGGAAGGTTCCTGTGGCAACTGGGGCTCCTGCAGCTGGCCCAGCAACCTGCCCCCTGTGGGGGTGTGATGGTCCTGCTCCAGTTGTGGGGAGGGTTTTAGGTTGCACCCATGGTGCACCCTTTTTCTCCCTGCCTTGTGCTACTGCTGAGGAGTTCCTTTTATCCTGGGAGTCCTCCAGGGCTCAACCACTCTACAGGCCCTCTTCCAGTCACATAGTCCTGGTCAATTCCCCAGCAGAACATCCACCTGGATGCTGGCACTTCATTGTGATGTGGGCCTGTCACAGAGCCATAGCACCACTTCTCTTGAGAAGCAGAGTATAATCAGACACTCAACAGGACATGGTTTACTTATACAAATTAGTAATCTGAGAAATGGGGATGGAATTTGTTTGGAAAGCTGTCTATGGGGACAAGATGGGGAGATAGGAAAAGCATACACAAAATTACCTCATAAGGTTTTCTGAGCATTTGAGTCCCACTGCTTCCCTGTCCCCACTTGCTCTTGCCACAGGTCTCCATTTCCCTGCTCAGGGGTCAGGGTAGTAGCTCCTTCACTAGCAGGAGCTCAGAGATCAGTTCTCAGTAGCAATGCAGCTGACAGTATGGGAAGGAGGCTCACAGCTCTGCCAATAATGCTAGCATAGGAAGTTCTCAGGGCACTTTTTTCCCCTCTGTATTGCTTGCCCTGTGAATGTGAAGCAGGTCACATGGCATGATGTTATTTCCATAAAGCAACATTATCTGTTTCAGTAAGAGATCTTTTCTAGTAGGAGCACTTGCAGCTGAACCCCTATAGAGAGCAGCTGATGGTCTTGGGAAGGAATGATAGTGGTGGTAGTGGGAGTTTGTTGAACATTGGATGACACACATGGGCTCCAATATCTATCATCTGTGTCTCCACCTCTGAGATGTAACTGTCTGCGCCTCATGCACTCCTTTGCTCTGTCCCTTCTGCATATGTAGTGGAATAAGATTGTTCTATGCATAGGAAGTAAAATCCTATTTTGCTCTATGTGCCCAAGTGGCACATGTACACAGATACAACCCCAGATTTTGGGATTTATACACAGTTTTGGATCCGACTTCTCTTGTGCAGGCCTACAGATTGTGCTTAGTAAACCTATGCTTTGGTCAGAGAGCTGCATAGAGAAACAGAATTGCCTAAGTACATGCATAAGACTGTCCTGAAATGTCACAGAAAAAGTGCAGGAGAGTGGGGGAGGAGGACTCTTTCACTTTTTAGCCCAACTATACAGTGCCTAGGGCACTTACCAAAGGAAAAAAAGACCTGTGGTCAAGGACTCCCTGTCATACAGGGGGAGTTTGAGCCTGCATCTATTACTTCCTAACAAAGAGTTCTAACGATTAGGCAACAGGCTAAGGCAGTCACTTCCAACCAAGGGTCTATTGCACCATGAAGTATGATGAGATCATTTTAAGAATGATACACAATATGTGCACTCTTAGGTGGGCAAACAAGATCATCAACAACATTCTGACCTGTTTCAGTTTTTCTGAGTTCTTTGCAATAGAAGAATAACTTTATTATTTTTCTGTAGTTAAAAAGTATGTGAAAACTAAGAGCTGGCATTTTCTGAGGTGTGGGTCTTGAGTCTAACAAGGGTGCCTCAAGTCTTAAAAAGGTTGAGAACCATGGTGCTAGACATTTCCCAGAGCTTCTCCAGATCTTCCTTTGCAGCTGCACCTTACTGTCAGTAATCATTGGCTAAAAAGCACAGGCAAAGTTTTTGTCCTTCTGGGAGTAGGGGACCTAGACCAAAACTCAGTCCTCCTCCTGGCTGTCTTCCTCCTGCTTCTTTTTTGCCTGCTCAGTTGTCTGAGCCACCAGCAGAGGGTTTGGGATTGATTGAGAGTGTGGTCAGGGGGTAGAAAGGTAAGAAAGGTTTATTGACTTAACAAAAACACAACTACGTGTTAGTAACAAGACAAACAATGACAGACAAGAATATTTCACGTTGGCAACTTATTGGCAGTCCCCTCTAATGCCTGATGTATGACAAGTTTCTCTTTCCACAAATCTCAGAGAAGTCAGGTGTCCCTGATCAGTGCTGTCCAAGAGGTACCGGGAAGGACCCTGGTATTCAGTTCTGGGGCTCCTTGAGATCCATGGGCCCACTCATCCAGGTCAACAGCTAATTCATCCTTTTCACAGAGCTGTATCTTCCTTCTGAATGATTTCCAGATGTTTTAGGCAATTTATAACTTCTGAAATGTGCTGATAACCTATAGGCATTCAGATTCTTTTTACTTCAATTGTCCTTAGACTGACCAATAGCAGTATAAGCCTTGCATTCCTTTGATAAGGTTAATTTTAACTATGCCACAGGGCCTTACTACTTCAAGGCGTTGCTAAATTTTCTAGGCCTTACTTTATACAAGGCCTTACTACATCTTAGACTTTACTTAGGCTCTTAGCAACAACATATAGCTTAATGCTTAAACAAATGACAGAAAAACACTTGCCTTCAGCAAGCACCTTATTACACAGACATAATTTTCACCTGTCACACTCAGTGGATCAGCTTTAAGAAGAGTGGTGAGGAGATCTGGGTTATGCCTAGTTTGTGCAGGAGCAAAGTGGACATGCCTGTTGTATAACAGTAGATAGACCTCCACTGCTGTGAACTATCTGCAGACAAGATTATCCAGGTGACAAACAATGAGGGCTTGCACTGTAAGCATCTCCATCCCATAGCCAGCTGGTTCTAGATACAGGAAAGAAGAACGGGACAAAGGGAAAGGCTTGTGCTGCAGATGTGGAATGAGCAGCTTAATGTTCATTGACAGTTGCTTGCATGCTTCCCATGCTAGGGAACACCCTGTCTGCCAGGAGTTGTTGGGGATATATGCTGTGTGGGCTCCTTGTGCATTGATATTGTTTACATGGGCTGCAGCCCTATAGGCACTTTCCACTCACTGCTTTTAGTACTTGTCTAGCTTCCTTGATAAATCATACTTATTTATCACCTAACATGACACACCTCAGCCCATAACATTTGTACCTGAGTGTGGGTGCACCCCTCAATTCATGACATTGTATTTGTCTTTAGCTTGCCTGTTTTGCATGCACTGAGCTGGTTGCTGGGAATGCTTTTTTATTAATTACATTTTGTAAACACTGACTGAATGAAACAATAAAGCTTTTGAACTGTGAACAACTCTGTAATTTATGAACAAAACAAACTAGGCAAACTTGGGCTGTGATTCAAAACTTGGAAGGTGTCATGTGGGAGGAAGGAGGGGAGGGGGGCAAGAGTAAGGTGTGGTGTAAAGCACTATGGATCATTTGGTTGAACAAATTTGAAGGGACGTGACCCTCCTCCCCCCAGTCCCAGTCCACAGGCTGGGCCAAACTAAAAGACATGATGCTTGAAGCCACTCTCTTTTGTGTGCCAGTCCATGGGTAGCCACACACCAGACTGGCAGATCATTGTCCCAGCATGGGAGGGGTGGTTAAAAGATGGAACAGCTGGAGGGGGTCTTTTCTTCCCATCACCAGAGGGCATAACTGGCTGGGTGTATTGCTGCTTGCAAACCACTGGTCCAGTATGAGATTTTTTTCCAGTAGGAGCACTTGCAGTTGATCCCCTGCAGGGAGCAGGTGATGGTCTTGGGAAGGAGTGGTGGTGGTGAAAGAGGGGGTTTGTTGAGCATTGGATCACACTTAGGCTCCAATATTATGTGTGTCCTCATCTCTGAGGTGTAGCTGTCTGTGTCTCATGCACTCCTTTGCTCAGTCTCCTCTGCCTATGTGGGAGTGATATGTAATGGGGAAGAGTTTGCACAATGAACATGAATTCAGAAGACTTGAAAAGGCCATCTGCATTCTTTCCCAGAGCTCTTGACACAGCTGCTGAGAAGTAGGTGCTTCCCACCCCTTCTCCTGCTCTGTATATGTCAAATGGGAAACAAGGCAATGGAGCTTCTCCACAGGCAATGCCTGCTACCACTCTCCAGCTTCAAGAGCACCAAGGAAGCAGTAGGCATACCCCAAGAGACTGTAGCAGAAAACTGTGGAGGCTCAAAGTAAGCAATGCCAACTCACTTAGCCTCCTTTTCCACATGTATTTAAACACACTTATGTGCATAAGGGTCAGGAAGGGTCAGGCTGCAATAATGATGACAGCTGACTGAATACTATAACTACAGTAAGGGGAGAAGAGTAGACATGCCATTCCAGGAGTATCTCAGAGGATGAATTGTGTCTTCCTCTTGCTTCTAGCAGGTACTAATCTATAACAGACCATTGCTACAATTTCACTGATTAAGGGTGTGGTCACATGACACAGTTACTATGGATTTTATTCAGCATCACTCATAGCTTGTTTTCACAAGCCAGTGGCCAATTGTAGATATAATTACAACTAATGACTACTAGGTCAAAGAGAGGAGCATATGTGCAACTTGTTGTTAATGGAAATTTTTCCAAGTGGGATTTGTTTGTGTAAATGCTGGAGGAAAAGCTGTTCTTTGTAACAATGCTGATATTGTCATTTGTCAACAAGGCCATTTCTATACAAACAAGTATTTATTGAATGACTATTGTCTACTGCTGACATCGGTTATCATCACATTGGAAAAATTCAGTCATCCATTCAGGAAGATGAGATGTGTCTTGAAGGATCAACTGGTAGGTAGGTTGATGGGAGGTGCAGGTACTGTTGTAACAGTGCAGAGGTGGAAGCAGTGCCCTGTGAGCACCTGTACAAAACCACAAAAGTGGGATGTGTTGGATTCATCTCAAGAACTTCATAAGCAACCTAACACCCTGTCCACCCAGATTTGAGCTCTCTCACAACGTATGGATTGAACTAAACAGGATTCACTCTAGAGTTTCATGCTTTAATGCCACACTCTATAAGATTGGCTTAAAGGACAGCGCCAATGTTAGTGTGATGATGCATCGCAGACTGCTGACCACCTCCTTATGTGTGCAGCACATCTGCACACCCAGGATAAGGACCTGGCAAGCATCAACAATAAAGCAGTTGTGTGGCTCCGCCACATTTCCCCCTCTACACACATGGATGATGTGTAGAGGGGGAAATGAAGTATACAAGAGAAGAAGGAACAACTGCATGTCATATAAAGCGATATAGGTTTAGGATGACTAGACTGCAATACTGCAAATAAAAGACCTGCGGATTGTAGCAACCTTCAAGCTAAATATAAGTCAACAGTATTCTATTGTAAACAAAAAAAAAAGCCAATAGAATATGGGGTTGTATTGGAAGTGTCATGGGAAGTGATTCTACTACACTCTTCATATCTGGTGATGCCTGACCTGGAGTAATGTGTCCAGTCTGTGATACTTCATTTCAAGAAAAAGATAGACAAATTGGAGAAAATCTGGGAGACAGTGTAAAAAAAAATGATCAGAGGTCAGGAAACCAGATAGATGAAGAAAGCTTGGAATAAATTTATTTATTCTAGAAAAGACTGAGGGGGGATTTGATAAATATTCAATACATTAAGGATTGTTAAAAAGGGGATGGTGATAAGGTCTTTTCTGAGTCTACAGGGGACTGGACCAGAAGTAATAGTCTTAACATGGGAAATTTGTGTTGGATATTAAAAATAACTTTCTAACTATGAGGGTTCTTAAGTACTGGAACAGATTACTGAGAAGTTAGAAGATGGGTTCATTACTAGAAGTTTTTTTGAGTAGGTTAGACAAATCTTGGCTAGGTGGTACGGAGAAGAGCAAAGGGTTGGACTAGATGACCTCTTAAGGTCCCTTCCAGCTGTACTTGTCTATGATTCTATAATGAAAAAAAAATTATGAAAAGCAACTCTATCAAAATGAAATGGTCCTAGAAATTGTTTCACAAATAAAAATATCAAATGCAGCCAGACAAATCAGTTTTGCTTCAAAAGTACCCTGCAGATAGCAGAAAGCACTACATTTGTAAGCTAACTTATCTGCTTTAATAACCAGACACCAGGAATCAGACATAAAATATATATCAGCAGACCCAGTTCTAAATGTAAATGCGACATTCCAGGAAACAATTAGCAATCATAACATTATGTTTCTTCCCATGCTGTCAGTCACCCCTGAAATACCCACTATGCAAAATTATAGCGTTAGGCTGAATTACCCCTAAGTGCTTTGCTGTACGACAAGAAAGCATACACCTGAAGTGGAACAAAACAGAAGTCACATCAACCCCTTGGGGCCCATCTCTGTGCATATTCACAGTTCTGGTAGTTCAATATGGTCAAAAGATTCATGCAGAAAGCCCCCTACAATGAAGGAGTGGGGGAAAGTAGCGAGGGAGGAGATCAGTTAAGGGAGTCAAAGGAAAGAAGGGAAAAGGAGGTAAGGGAGGGATGAAAAAGGAAAGGGTAAAGGAGATCACAAAGGGAGCGTATGGGGCAACTGAAAACAGTGCTCTCTAGTTTGGATTCATTGCGCACTGAAAATATAACTGCCTAAGCTCAAGCGTGAAACACACACCTGGGATTTATAAAATATGGAAGGGGTTCAGGTGCCAGCTCCTATTGAAAATCCCAGCCTCTGATGTGCACTGTTTCCTCACTGTCTTATTCTCTCCTATCTCTAACTCTACCCGCTCATTCACTTAGTCCTTTGTGCCCATGATGGGCTGGCTGGCAGTAACCTGGCCCAGGGACCTTGAAAGGGCGAAAGAAGATTGGAGGACTTGGGATTCCCTTTCCTCACCAGTCTGGTAATGATTTGGCCCAGGGGTTTTGAGGGGGTAAAAGATAATTGGGGGACTTGGGATTCCCTTTCCGCACAACCAGGCCCCAGAGACTCACCCCACCCATGTTCCAATTGGCCCCTTGGGTCACCTGGAGGGGGATAAAAGGGGCAGTGTGGGCTGACTCAGGGGAGAGACTAGTGAGGAACAACAAGGAAGGGGCTCCACAGAGCTGAGCCAGTGGGGCAGGAGCAGTTGCCCCAGAAAAGCCTGAAAGAGCAGGACCTGCAGGCAGCAGTGGCCCAGCAGCTCAACATGAGGGTGGCCTCTGGGAAGGTCAAGACCTCTAGCAGGCTGGAGGAATGCCACCAGTGGTAGCTGTATGTAGGTTCCTGCCTACCATGTAAGCGAAGTGGGTTCAAGTCCTAGCTCAGGTGACTTGGGATGAGTGAGATAATAAAAAGCAAATCTTCTTGCAGTAGAAAGGGGCTGTTATGTTTCTCCTCCTCTGCATTTTATGCTCTGTGTATATTTCACCAACCCCTATTGTTTGTTCTTCTCTTTGAGTTTTATATTTTGTTAACTCTGTTTTGTCTGTGATTGTAAGTGTCTAACCTTCATTGAATTCTGCCTGCCTGGGGCATTGTAGTGTCCCCTATACCTTCTGATTTATGCCTGTTATGTTTGCATTATTAAAAGGTATATGGTTAAGTCCCCATTGGTGGTCTGGCTCTGCTCTATCGGGGAGGAGAGTCCCTATACCTCCCACAGTGCTTGTGCACCTGCTTTGATCCCTTCAATTGGAGAGGGGGTACCTCTTGGAGTACCATCTGGGTTACATGCCCATTTGATTCATTCATTCCATATCTTCCATTCAGTACTCACACCTCTCTACCTCTCTTTCTTCACTTGCCCTTCCCTTCACTTATGCATTTAACTCTGTTTGCATGGGTGAGAGAGAGAGAGAGAGAGGAGTGGAAAAGTGAGAGAAAAAGTAAAGTGAGCAAGAGATAAGAAAAGAACAACTCTGAAGGTCCCTCTTATCAAGGACTGGTGCCAACAGCTTGGAGAAGGGAAATCCTGTGCCCCTTCCCAACTCCACCTAGCTGTAGGCCCTGGGAGTGACTAGGGGCAGGTGTCATGGGGTAACTGAGCAAATCCTCTGAACAGCGGTACCAATCAATGCATGATACCTGCCTGCAGGGTAGGCTCCGCTTGGCTTCACGGCTTAAAGAATGCTTGGCAGAGGAGTTAAAGTGAAAAGAGAGGGACACGGACAGTGAGGAGGGAGGAGAAATAGGGGGAAAGGATGAAAGGGGGAGGAAGGAAAGAACAGAGAAGACAAGGGGATTTCAGGCAGAACACCCTAGACTGACAGGGATGCTCAGTGGGGAGCAGGGGAAGGCGGAGTTTAGAATCACACAAATGCATTGGTTATGAACAGCAGCTGGGTCCTGCCCACAGCCTGTGCCCAGCCTGTAGGCCAGGAATGCCCCTGTGTCCCTGGGCATTCTCACCCTGGGCTCAGATTCTAGCCTAACAAAATGAGCATGATATATTATGAAAAACAGCCCAGCCCTGACACTCATCTGAACCAATTCCCCTTCTGCTAAAGCTCACTCTGTGAAAGGGCACGTGTCATACATTATTATCAACATTCGGGGGGAAGCAATCCTCACAAGTACCACTTCATAACTCTTGGGCTAATGGAATTATTGGAGCTCCAGGAGAAGGAGGGTGGGGTGCAATCTTATATCAATGACCTTAGTCGAGCTTTTTTCTCTTGCTGCCACTCTGCTGAGGCCTCTGTAACACTGTAATTCAGCAAAGCTTTATTTTCTATTCTAGCAAGGTACAGCCCCATTATGGTCCAATTTCAGGTCTTAAAATAGAGCCCTGCTGGTGTCTCAGAATTGTTCCTGAGCAATCTGATGGCTTTCAACGCAGTTGTTATGTGAAATGGACTTACTGGTAGGACAGCCTGGTGCATGCTAATAATCATGCAACTTCATCCCTTATCTCACACAAGGTTACTGTCAATCACACAAAACAAAGGTAGACCCAAAGAGGCTCCCAAAGAATGGACTCATGCCAGACTACATCCAGGCTTGTGAAAAGCAAAAAAAATCCCATTGCTCCTATGTCTTATCAGCCACAAAGTCTGGATGAGCTATTTTATTCTCTTAGTTGCCTTGTTAACCCTAAATGCATGCACCCAACCCCTAGGCCTAGCTGACCCTACCTGCTATTCCAGGAAGTAATTGTCATGCAAGATGGAGTGTGTGGGCACACTGGACAGAGGCTAGTGGAAACAGATCCCAGGGCCCCCCTGCTAAACAACATCATCAGTACTCCCTTTGAGGAGGGAAATCTGCTGTCTCAAAAAGGCAGACCATAATTCAGATAGCACTTTGAAAACCATCACTTGTCTCATCTCTCTGCCTCTGGATGGCCCCCTATAGCTGTGCAGATGTTTCTCTTTTTCTGTAAGGCAGGCACTTACTTGCCCTACGTAATAGAATCACTCCAATACTTTAGCTGGGGAACTCTGAGTTGGTTGTTAGCTGCACCTTGGTTGTCTGTCTCATCTAAACAAAGTCACCATCTCATTTCTACTGTTCAATGATCATGCTGTAAGGGGCCAGGTCAGCAAGCTAAGTAAACTTCCACCAGCTGGCCCTAGTTACCTGAGTTCGCCTGATTCCCAGTGGCCTAACTACACCACTTGGACCCACCTGCCTGCTGGATATGGCTGCCTGCTTTTAAGCAGCAGTCCTTTCAGGACCCAAGAGGCTACTCAACAAGACAGACACTCTCCTGTCTAGTCCTGGACTTCTGACTCTGTGTTCTTGGTTTCCTGTTCCTTGGGTCCTGCTTCCAGCTTTGCTGGCCCCTTGATCCCCTGTACCTCAGACCAATGTCCTCTGATAGCCAGCCAGAGGCTTGTGGCTTAGCAAGGTGGTCTTCTCTATCCCAATCCCATACAGTGAAAGCTGTCTGCTCCAGTCCTGCCCTGGCTAGTGACCCTGGTCTGGATCCCCAAGCCCTGTTCCTGATCCCCCTTTGCCCATGTATCCAGAATGACTGCCTATATTCAACTCCCTTTTAAATTTCAGCCTCCTGACCCATCTGCTTCTGATCCCTACTCCCAGCTCTAGTCTGGACCCTTGCTTTCTGATCTTGTCTGTTCCTGATCCCCTGGGTTTTCACTCCTTAGGGCAGCAGTGTTTTTCCTGCAGGCTGGATCCAGCCTGTGGAACCCTGACATCTAGCCTTCGTGCTGCCCCGGGTCTGATCAGACCTCAATGGGGGCATGATCAGTGTGGTACAGTGCCAGTCTTCAGGCTAGATCCAGTTCATGGATTCCCTTCCCTACCTTCTTCCTTCCCCCCACCCTCCCACTCCCCCAGGACACCTGATCTGGTGGCTGTTTCAGCTAGACTGGGACCCTCACTATATGAGGTGTGGATCCCAGAGCAGCTGGAATGGGCACTGCTCAGTCCAGCCAGAGCAGCAGCTGCATTGCACATGATGCCCGTCCAAGCCAGACTGTGCCATATGCACTGCCACCCTGGGACCCATGCTGCACATAGTGCCCACTCCAGCCAGTCTGGGACCTTCACCATACATGATGCTCACAGGCTCCTTGTGCAGTATGCATTCCAAACTAGCTGGTGCAGCTACTGGATCAGATGTGCTTGGGGAGGGCAAGGAGGTCCATGGTCCTGATCCACAGGGATGGATGAGGCTGACACCCCTGCCTTAAGGTCAAGCCCCCAGTTCCCTATGGCCCTAAATGTAAGAAGTGCCATGCTGAGTTAGACTAATAGTCCAGCAGCAGCAGAAATGGATGCTATAGAGGAAGAGCATTGAACCAGATATCTCTAAAGTGATCTATCTCTTACTCAGTATCTTCACTGGTATCCACCATTGTTGGCTTATAGATTTCAGAGGAAACATCTCCAACCATTCTGTTCAATAGCTGTTAATAGATCTATCATCCATTAATTTATCCTGTCCCTTTTTGAACGTGGCCATGCTTTCTGCCTCCAGTACCTCCTGTGGCAATGAATTTCTTAAGTTAACTACATGTTGCATAAAAATACTTTTTCTCATTAGGTTTAAATCTGTGACCTAATAATTTCAGTAGATGCCCTGTAGTTCTAGTGTTATGGGACTTGGGTAAAGTTCTGACACCTGCACTAGAGTCCAACCAGTACCAAGTGATTTAGGAAAATATAAAACCAATTGGTTAACAGCCTTCAGTGCTGTGATAGATCCTATGCACTAAATTCTTTCCCCAACAGTGTCAGGACAAACATGGATAAATTCTCAGCCCTGGGCATGATCTGCTCAGTCCTCATCTGATGCAGACAGCAAAGGCAGTTCTTTCAGGCCCTGGAACAGCATTGAGTAGTCACATGCTTTTCTAAATTACTCCAATCAAATGGCTATCTCAGATGGTCTGAATCATGGAAATATACTGACAGTTGTTTCCTTCCCCCAGCATGTCCCCTAAATGAGGACCTACACAAAATGCGTGGTGAGATTCTATGTGCAAAAGGAGTGTTTAGCTGCCTACTTACATTGCCTTTACACTGCTGAAGTTGAGAAAAGCAGATTTTGCAGGGGCAGGTTCTGTCACCTTGCTGTTTTCCCCTGCAACTTTTTCTTCCTTTCCTGACCACTACTACATGAATCAATTAATAGCAACTTTCTTATCTATTCTGTGGGATTTTTTACTTGTCCTCAAGAATGAAGTGGTTCAACCCAGATACCATGAGTCAAAAGAAAAACTAATGTTCTCTGTTTACTGAGCCTGTTGTAGCCCTGCATTTCAACTAAGTTCTGTCTTTCACTCTGGTGACAACACTGTCTACTACAAATTCTCTTTTCTACCCTAAAGGTCTTTTCTGAAAATTATCTCTTCTCTTCCTGAAAAGCATTAATGTGTGACTGCTCAGAAAGCGTTCTGAGTTGCAGCACAAAGCCTCACTGCTAGCCTTTCCCAGTGTTTTGCCCCCTTTCTTAATGGCTTGTAATAGGGGATGTAAAAGCCTGAAGACAGGACAACAGGGGCTAAAGACAGGACAACAGGGGCTGTAAAGGACACTGGTTCTAAAGGGTTAAGAGTCTTGTTGAATGACTTGAGGCCTTTTTTCATCTGTATAGAAGCTAAGCATTGTACTTAGGCACTTTTGACAATTTTATCCTATGTATCTAAATAGAGCTCTTTGTACCTCCCTTCACAGCTCGGACAGAGACAGATTAGGAATGGCAATTGTATTTGGGTAGCAGGGAAGAAAACTTTCATTAGGTCCCAAGTCATTGATTTGGGAAGGCATGCAGAAAAAATACCTGACAAGTGCCTATTTTTTCCTGTGCCCTTGTATTGTATAGCTTGCTTCTGTAGGGGAAGAACTTCTATTGAATATCTGTTGGAAGAAGATAAAAGAAATTAGCCATGGCAACAGGCCAGTTTTGCATTAAAGCACAGGGTTTTCCAGTTGTAGTATTTGACACCAGCAGCTAGCGAGATCATTTTTTGGAACACACATGCACAAGCGCATGCACACACACACATGCACACGCACACAAATGTTCAGGCTTTGTTCCACCAAAATGCAAATGGTGAAACACCCATAGGGACTCAGCTACAGGCCTTTTAAAAGGAGTCAGAAGAACACACATACTTACGAATATTATCTGAGTTAGTTTCCAGAGGGTGTCAGAAAGATGACTATATTTCACAAAAATTAGGTTTATTGGCTTAGACTTTACACAGTGCTCAAATACCAGTGGGGGCGTGGGGGTGGAGTTTGATGGCAAGGCAGCTGAGCTAATAGAAATACAATTAATGCTTCAAGGCAAAGCTGGTAAAAACAATCCCTCAGTTATTGGTTTTTTTGGCTGGGACATGGATTTTTGAGGAAATTATTTTTTTTCTAAAACAATTTCCATTTTCACTGAAAATTTCAATTCTAAAATATCACATTTAATAAAATCATTCACAAGACAAAACAAGATAATTTCTTGGGCAGCTCCAAGCAGGGTGGAGGGTGGTCTCTTTCTGTCTATGTCTCCCTGGGTCTGGGTACACCACAGTGAGTAATTTGCATATGTTGCAAGATACTGTCATCTTTTGCTAATGCCACCTAGGCCAAAATTATGGTATTATTTGCACTGCCTGTCTCCACTTCAGAAGACTTGTCAGCTTAGCTCAGACCAATGATCCATCTAGTACAATAATCTATCTCTAACATGATGCTTCATAGCTCTGGCTTTTGTTTGTATTTCATTTTTTCTTATACTGTCTTTTATCTGTTCACATTCCCTTCTTCTCCTTCACTGATTTTTTTTTCTTTTCTACTTACCAGTTTCTTCTACCTACTTTTCTTGACCATTTCCCCTTGTCTTTTCTACTTCATGGCTCCTTTCCTTTTATCTATCTATTGTTATGAAGATTCCTTAAAAAATAGACACAACTGGTTCTTTACAACAAATCAGCACTGGTAGTGCTGGACAGTTCAGGGGGATAGCAATGGGCTAGCAAGTAGCGCTGTGCGGAACAGCACCATTCTGTTTCGACCTGCGTTTTGCCATTTTGACAGAACTACGTTTCATTTCAAATTTTGTTTGGACTCAAAACTGCTGTTACATTTTGTTTTGTCAAAACAGTTTCACTGTTTCAACCCTGTTTCCACGTTTTGCCCATAAGCTATAATGGGGAAGCATGAAACAGCCTATAGCTTTGTCATTTCTGGCCTGATTTGGATAAAACTTGCAGGAGTGGTAGCCCCTTTGGAGAGCATGAAGTCTGACAAGTTTCAAGGAGATAGATACAGGAGATTTGGGGAAACTGCTCCTCAAATTTTGAAAGAAAAACTCATGTCATGTATATGTGTTAAGCCACAGCATGGTCAAAATGGCAGGTATGCTAGCCCCTACTGAGGCCATGAAGTCTGATAAGGTTCAAGGAGATAGGTGCAGGGGTTTTGGGGAAACTGCACTTCAAGCTGTGAACAAGCAAAACTCGTGACATAGGTGACACTGTGTGTGTGTTAAGGCCCAGCAGGGTGAAAACTGCAGGCCTGCTAGCCCCTGCTGAGGCCATGAAGCCTGCCAGCTGTCAAGGAGATAGGTGCAGGGGGAGTCTGGGTTCTGGGTTCCTGCACCCCTACCTGCTGAAAGGCAAAACTCATGAAATGGATACTTGTGCAACTGTGTCTGTCTTGGGGTACAAAGTGGGGTGGGGGACTACTGCAGGCCTGGCTGCTAGGCCCTGCTATGGCCATGAAGCCTGCCAGCTGTGTCTGTCTTAGGGCACAGGGGGGTGAAAAGACTACTGCAGGCCTGGCAGGCCCTGATGCGACCACAAAACCTGCCAGCTGTCAAGGCGATAGGTGTAGGGTGGTTCTGGGGCCCTGCACCTCTGGCCACAGGCAGCCAAAACTCATGACATGGGTGGGTAACACTGTGTGTGTGTTCAGGTGTGCCCTTCCTGGCTCTGGGGCCTCGGCACAACACAGCAGTGTGCCCCAGTGAGGTCTTCTCCTCCCCTACAGTCTCAGTTCAGTCCACTACTGTAAATGGCAGCAGGTAAAAATAATGTAGGTGACTCAGCAGTTAGCACCAGTAGCACCAGCAGCATCTAAGGTAGCCAAACAGAACTGTCACAGACCCTTTCTTGTTATAAAGGAATTGACAGCAAGAAGTAAAGATATTGTATTGGATATATATTACTGATGGTATGTGATGGCTTATCTTGTCTTTTTATGTTTATATGTGTATTATGAAAAAAACAGAATAGTTAGAGAATTATATCTTAGGAAGCTTTCAGGTTGAAAAACCCTTTGTCAGGCTGAGGAAGTACCTACAGTTGGTGTGTCTCCTGGTCCTGGATGTAAGGAATAGTAAAGAAGCCAGAGGCTGGCCTGGCACACAATGCAGGCAAGAAAGCCAGTCAGTGAAAATGGAAATGGAGACATCAGGGGGGTGAGGGACAGGCTGGGAGTGGGGGGGGAGGGGGATGTAGCAGCACAGGTAAAAGTGCAGAGGGACCTGGGGAGTCAGATGCCCGGCAGGTTGCAGCGAGCCAGAATTCCACTGTGATATTGAGTCCATGAGTTTTTGTACCTACTACTTATGAGGCTGATGAAGTGCAGTTCATAGGTCTATCTCTGAAAAGTGGTTTGAACATTCAAACAAGCACCTAACCTCATCACCAGAACTGAAGCCAATTTCCTACAGCTCAAAACACAAATCCTGCCAACTATCTCCACTACCCCAACAAACTGCACACCAGAATCTATCAAAGACAACAAAACCCAACTACCTGTGGGGGCACATTTCTCAGCAAAAAAACACTCTGCCTGCAGTCTCTCAGGCCTGATCCTGAAAGAGAACAATTTAAAAACCACTTTTCACAGCTGGGCCTATGAACTTCACTTCTTCAGCCTCATAGGTATAGAAACTTGTAGACTCAATATAGGCAGTAGAATTCTGACCTGCAACCTGCTGGACATCTGACTCCCCAGGTACCACTTCTGCCTGTGCTGCTACATTCCCATTTCCCCCCCACCCCCCAGCCTGTCCCTCACCCCCTGACACCTCCATTTCCATTTTAACTGACTGGCTTTCTTGCCTGCATTGCATGCTGGGCCAGCCTCTGGCTTCTTTACTATTTCTTCCATCTGGGACCAGGAGACACATCAACTGCAGGTGCTTTCTCAGCCTGACAAAGGGTTTTTCTATGTAAAAGCTGGCATCCCAGGCAGCTAAGCTGAGCTCACTGGGAGCCTCACAACTGCACTGCAATCAGCAAGTGTATGGCCTGTTAAAGACATGAGAGGTCTGGGCTTTCCCCAGCCAGGACTGTGTGAGTGTGTGCATTAGGTGGAGGTTATGTTGCCTCAAACCTGCCTTTCACCAGAAGATCATTGGTCCTGGTATTTATGGGGCTGCTATGCTGCCAGCAGTCCCACCAGGCCTCCCTACCCTGGCATGAGCACCAGCAGTTTTAGAGGTCATGCCCAGGACCTGGGGCCTCCTCCTTCCCATAGTTCCAGCCCATACCTCCAAGTTTGTCCTGGCAGGGGAGTGAACTCAGCAGGGACATGTTCTTCCCCTACTGGCTGGTGATGCAGTGAGTGTCCCCTCCAGCTGAGAGTGAGGCAGTAACTGGTTTTTAAAAAATGAAAAAAGGAAATAGGTGTGAATGGAGTGAGGAGGGTGGCATTCAGTCTGTCTGCACCTGGAGCTTGGGGAACCCCAGAAGTGGGAGGTTCACCTTCAGGAACACCAGCTGCTCCACCAAACCAGGATCCAAGCAGGTGTGGTGGGCTGTCATTACATCCCCAGTGATGCTGAACACTCACTCGGAGCACTGGTTGGTGGACAGGATAGGTGCTTATGGGCAACTGTGGCCAGATCCAGACACATCTGGCTACAGCTTGCCCAGTAGGCCAAGGGGTCTCACAGCAGTGGTTCCATATCCTTGGCAAGCTAGGCAGCCACCAAGGTGTGAGCACTACTTGCCTGATGGTGGGGTCTGGTGGCTCTGGACCCCATCATAGAAGCTATGGTCTTATCCCATATTGGCAGAACCTGTGGTGGAGGACAGGAATGGCTGGTGGATGGCATGCTAGTATGGGACAGTGGATCCTCCTGTTCCACATACCCCCGCCTCAGTAGTTCTGCCTCCCTGACTTTCTTTGTCAGCACCTCCTTTCACTGATTCAGCATTTTGCTTCTGCATACAGTGCCCTTTACTCTTGGGTCACACATGGTGGCCATCACGTGGACTGTACTGGACTTCAAGGGACCAATCAATTTCCTGATGCCCTCCTTCAGCCACCTCACCAGTGCTTGCACATCTGGTGACAGCACTTGCCCCAGCCAGGAACATTGATCTCCTGGAAGCTCTCCATTTGGCTCTGAAGCTACCTCACTATGGGGATCACCTGGCTAAGGAAGGCATCAGCAGTGGCCTTGAGGAAGGGCTTGAGGACCACCAATATCTGGGAGATGGTATTCCACTCAACTCTGTTCAGGGGGCTGCTGATCCTGATCTCTCCAAGCAAGGCCATCTCATGGATGGCCTTCTGTTGCTCCACCAGCCTCTTGAGCATCAGGTATGTAGAGTTCCACCAAGTTTCCACATCCTGCATGACTTTGTGCTGCAGGATGTTCAGCTCTTTTTGTTTATCCTGAAGCATCTTGCCCCTCTTGATGCTCCAGTGGAAGTATCCTGCCACCTTCCTGCATTTTGAAATTAGCTTGCTGGTGGTGGTGATGTCACTGGCAGCCCTGTCCCGCTCCAAGGTGTCCCTGACAACAAGGTGGAACTTGTGTGCCACACAGCGGATGCCATCAAAGTTGGCATCATGGAACACCTTGACCATATTGGCCCATTGTCAGTGACCATAAGCCTGTGGGTGAGCTCACCCTGCCCAGCGATCCACTCTTGCATCAAGCGGTTCATGGCCCCCATTATCTCTGTTGCCATGTGGGACTCATTCATCATGTCAGCTTGCAGGAGAGTCCACCGACGGCCTGACTGGTCACACCAGTGCCCTGTGAAGGGGAGAGGTAGGCATGATCTCCACCCCAGGTGCTCCAGATGTCTGAGGTGATGTATGAGACCTTGTGGACCTATCTTGCGCAGCTCCTTCCTCAAGTACTCTGTGCATGACTCATACAGGGATGGTACCACTGTCCTACTGAAGGTGGTGTGTGCAGGCACTTGGTATGATGGGGCATGAGCACCATGAGCCAGCTGAACCCTGGTTGCTCAACTAGGGAGAATGGCTGGCCATTGACAGCAAGCATCTCCCCAAAGCTCTGGGTTAGCTTGCTCACCTTTGGAACATCCCCCCTCCTTTCTGTCCACCTTTCTCCCACTGTTCCAGGGTGGCCTGCCTCTGCTTTGGGGAGACGGGGGCTTTGGAGTGAGAGGGAGACTTCCCTTTGGGTATGCTCCCACTGGTGCCAGGCTGAGGAAGCACAAAGGCAAAGGGGTGGTGCCTGTGGAGATGCATTAGCATTCCTGTGGTGCTCATACGTTTTGTTCCCTTGCCCTGGCTGCTTTTGGCTTGGCAGTGCAGACAGATAGCTGTGTGGGATCATCTGACAGCTCAGAATGTTTCCAGACCACACTACCCATTTGCTTCTGGTCTGCGGGTGCATTTGTGGATGCTGCTGCACTTTCCTCTTCCTCATCAGGTAGAGGCACACAAGAGGAGAAGCAGACTCACCTAAGATACTTGCCTTCACCTGTATGTCAGCCTCCTCTGAAGTGCCTTCTGGGGAAGGAGACCTGGATTTAGGGGAAACTTGAGGGGCGTTGAGCACAAAACCAGCTGATTCCCTCTCCAACTCCAGGATTTCCCCTGCTAAGGCACTGAGATCCAGGTCCAGTGCCAGCTCTTCCTTTTTCACTGAAAGGCTCAGCATGGGAAGAGAAATAGGGGTGGACTAGGCTGCTGTGCTGGTTCTGGTGCTGCTGCTTGTTGTTTCTGTCATGAAGATGGTAGTGGGGGGTGGTTTTGGCTGGTGCACATGGAAGGGATGCAGTTTTGGGCACAGGCAGTGGCATTGCTCCCCTCTCTTTGCTGCTTGTAGCAGCTTCATCCCTTTTAGCTGGAGGAAAGAAGCTGCATCTCAGTTTGGTGGTTGGTGGGGGAACTTACAGCTCTCCCTCTACCCCCTAATCCACCCTTCCCTGAAGGCTGGCCAGTGTGGCCACCTGCCTTTCCACCAAGCATCATGATGTGTTTCATGCTTTCCTTTTCTATAAATATATAAATGTATTTGTGTTCCTATATAAATAAAAAAATGTTGGTGTCTGGTGCAAAAAGGAAATGTTAAATGGCAAGTATATGGCTTAGCCTCTGTATAAATTCAAAAGGGTAGGGGCAAGAGTGTTGGCAGTAGTAGTAGGGGTGTGTGTGATGCAAATAAGAAATGTGAAATGAAACAGCAAGTTTATGGCTTCACCCCTGTGTAAATTCAAAACTTTGGGTGCAAAAGTGTAGGTAGGTGTGTGGTGCAAATCAGAAATGTATAAAAAAGCAAATAGAAATATGGCTTTGTCCCTATATAAATTCTATAATGTATGCTGCAAAGCTTTAAATGTATAGAAATAAAATATAAATGTATTTTGCTTCCTATATAAATTAAATCTTACAGTAATCCTATCCAGTATAATTATAGAATTCAAAAGAATGAATCAATGAATATAATAAAATAAAAGAGCCTCAAAGAAAAAGGTATGCTGAATCTGAAATCCCTCTTGTTAGCAAGTAGGGAAACCTTTAAAATATCAGTGGTGCTAGCTGTTGTTGTCTGATGCTGAGCTGCTTGAACTTACAGCTCACTAACTGACACCAAGGCAGAAAGCAGGGCAGTTCAAACAATGCTGCCTTTTATGCAGTTTTTCCATCCCTCCCCCAGAGCACTGGGATTGGAAGGGACCTCAGGGAAGGATATCAGTCACTGGCCAGCTACACAGTCAATAATGAAAGCACTCCTTGCCCTACTTCCCCTCTTCTTCCCCACCCTCTCCTTACTTTACTTTCTGTTTCCCTAGTGCAGGCAAGCCCAGCTTGAGCTTTGAAACTCGAAATGTTTCAAAAATTTCAAAACATTTTGTCTTGCCTTGTTTAGTTTCAAGGCTGTTTCGAAGCTCTATGTTTCATTTTGATTTCACTGTTTTGAGGTCAAAACGAGTCAAAACAGCTTTGAAATGAAACTGGCAGTGAAATTTCGCACAGACCCTACTAGCAAGCATTTTTCCTTTCAGTTCCACATATTGCACGGGTTCTGAGAAAAAAGGAATGCGTCGTCTTGTAGCTTGTAGAAACTATAAAAAAGGGTATCAGTTTAGTCCACAAGCGAACATCACAACTGATCCTGGATAACAGTACCCAGGGTTAACCACATCATGGAAAGTTCCATAATGGTATGGCTCATACAAGTAATTACTGAAAAATCAGAATTACTTATGCATTAAGTAATTCAGTGATGAGGATACATAGCTTGAGGACAGATTGAGATGTGGTCCTTGATATATGTATCTGAGGCCCAGCATGAAAGAGAGACACCCAGGTACTTTGGCACAAATACGTGCTTGATTTTCTTTTGAAGAACATAGAATCATTGCATAGACATGGTCTTTGGAGCTCTTTCTTTCCAGATACTACTTAAGCTTAATGAATAAATAAGTACAAAATTAAAGGCTCATTAGCTACTTCAAAAAGTCCCCATCATTTATTAAACCTTTCAAAGGAAACCAGGAAAAGGGAGAATTGCCCATTAGAAGGCTAAACAAATTCACAGATCTGAATGTCAAATCAAATTGAGCAAAGTTAATGAACTTGGTGAGTATTAGAAAGTGGAATTCTGTGTCAACAGAGACCATGTTTACCTATTTGGGTTTCCTCTGCTAGCTTGAGAGGCACTAGAAACTGTGATGGATTTAATTTGTGCCAGCTGTAATCCTCACAGCTAACTTTTATGAGAGAAATCCCTTTCTGTTTCCTGAAACCACTTTTCTTGTGTTTTTTTATAGTTTGTAACTGAGGATCCTCCTTCTACTGGAGTCTTGGTGCATGGTGATCTCTCTGATACTGTTGTGCTGGTGCCAGATTCTCACTAATCAAGGAATCTCCCTGAAATTGCTAACATGAGGTGTCCATTGACTTCAGTGGACTTTGGATCAGGGTACCAGTTCTGGACTGTTTCGGATTATAGATCACTCTAAAAATGATGCTCTGAAATTTAACTATCTATAGCTGAGAGTTAATTCCCTTGAATGAATACTTTCCAATGCCTGAAGCTGCATTTCCTATGATGGACTGTTAACCAGTGAGAGCCAACTTCCTGAATTCATCCTTCTTTCTCCCCTTTCTAAAACTAACCCATTCATGTATTATGCCAGCTGATAGAACAAGTGTACTCTTTTCTGCTCCATAAAACAGTTACTGCTAATTACTAATTAATTGGAAATAAGCTTCCTACTATATATATGGAAGTATTATGCTGATTGGGAGTTCACAGAGATCATCAGTTTTGGAAGTGACATTATTCACTTGCACTTGCATATGGAAGACCACAGATTTTTTAACACACATGGGCCAAAACTGTTTGAAAAGGAGGTCCAAAATTGTCAGATAATAATAAACATACAAACTCCTTCATATTTTTGTCTATAATGCTACTGATTATAAACTTAAATTCAAGTATTTGCATATGCAAGTCACCACTGATATATCTTATGGATATTTGCATACAAAAAACACTTGCGTTGTGTAGACAGACACCATAATTTTATGCTCTTTCATTGCAGACTTGCACATTTATGCACTCGTTCATGCAGAAGGAACTCAGCCCCCCTTGATTTAGGAAACTCACTTCACAATCTTTGCATAAGCCCTGCATGGCAGAAGTAGAGGAGAAAGCAAGTCAAGGGAATAATTTCCCATATTGAAAAGGCATAATGGGGAAAATAAAGAGTATACCTACACAGCAAAATGGAGGTGTGATTGTACCATGTACTATTATATCTGTGTTGTCTTAACCTGGGTAGCACAAGTACAAATACAGTAGAAGACGCAGTGGTCCAGGCTTTAGCATACACTAACAACCAGAGTGCACACACTCTCCAGAGAGCCTGAGTATGTACTGTGGTAGCTAGTGTGTTCTGAAGTCTGTGGAAGTTGCATCATTACTGTTGCTCCCATGTTAGCAAGATCAAGCTAGCACAAGTATGCTAGTACATGCTATGATCACACCTTGATTTTGCTGGGTAGATACATCCTAAGAAATAGAAACTGTGGGTAATATTTATTTCCATCCTCTCTTCTGTAGGATGCCATTATTTCTAGAGATGGAGGAACAGATGAAGATTGAATAAGATCTCACCCAAATGGTCCCCCAAGTTTTGAATGGATCATGCATTAAACCTTTTTTGATATACAAAAGATTTTCATAGTTGTGCACTTGTGATTTGCTCATCTTCCTCTGGAAGTGGGATTCACTGGATACTGTAAGACAGTTCTGATATTTTATTTAGTTGAGCTGTGAGTTAGGAGTACTAGAATTTTTTATGAAAGAACCTATTTTTTATGAAAGAACATGGCAGCATGGAAGCAGAAAGGGATCTCAGAGTCCTAGTGGACTCCAAGATGACCATGAGTCATTGGTGTGATGAAGTCATCAGCAAAGCTAACTGCACTTTATCATGCATCAGCAGATGCATGACAAACAGAACCAAGGAGGTGATACTTCCCCTCTATCGGGCACCGGTCAGATTGCAGTTGGAATACTGCATCCAGTTTTGGGCACCACACTTTAAGAGGGATGTGGATAACCTGGAGAGGATCCAGAGAAGGGCCACTCATATGGTAAAGGGCTTGCAGGCCAAGCCCTATGCGGAGAGACTAGGGCACCTGGACCTCTTCAGTCCCTGCAAGAGAAGGGTGAGAGGCAACCTTGTGGCTGACTATAAATTCATCATGGGGGCGCAGCAGGGAATTGGTGAGGCTCTACTCACCAAGGCATCCCTGGGATGAAAGAAATAATGGACATAAGCTAGCAGAGAGCAGATTTAGATTGGACATTAGGAAGAACTTCTTCACAGTTAGAGTGGACAAATCTGGAATGGGCTCCCAAGGGAGGTGCTGCTCTCCCCTACTGTGGGGGTCTTCAAGAGGAGGATAGGCATCTGGCTGGGGTCATCTGAACCCGGCACTCTTTCCTGCCTATTTAGGGGGTTGGACTCGATGATCTATTGAGGTCCCTTCTGACCCTAACATCTATGAATCTGTGAATCTGTTCTTTTGAGATTTCTTGCCATTCACTGCAGACCTAAGTTTGGCCTCATGAAACCTGATGAATTCTTATCCATACTGAGTCAAACCTCTGTAGTTTTTAAGGTATATTCACCAATAATTAAATGGATTTTCATTGAGACAATGGACTTTTATTTAAAAATGGGCCAACATTTTTGAAAGCATTAAATAACCTGAAAATGAAACAAAATATTTTGTCAAGATTCAACGAAGCATTTTGCATTGACACAATATGAAATGCTTCAGTTTTTCCTGTTTCATTGACTCTTCTCTGAAATTCTTTTTAGGTTTAACTTGAATAGAGTCTGCCCTTCCTGCTCCCCCCATCCAATTTTCAGTTCAGCCAATACATTGAAAAAGCCATTATTCATTCAATGCTAGTTCATGCTATAGCTTTACAAAATTTCCACTTGAAAGCATCTCTGATTCACTTAGAAAGGTGGGGCCTTGATCACTTGGAACTGGTAACCAGCTTCTTTAAAAAAGGGATCCAAGGCTCATTTTAAATTTTGGATTCAAGCTTGATTCACCTAAAATTTCAGCTTGAAATCTAATGAAATACAAAAATACAGTGGAAATAGTTAACAAAATGCAAAAGTTCAGCACAAATATGAACTTCAAGCTAGTCATTGATCTGCTTTTTCCTTACTTTTTCCTGAAAGAGCCAGCCATTTCCCCACATAGCTTTTCAGGAAAATAGTGAGGAGAAAACAGATCGATGACTGGTTTGTTCCAATCAGAAAGAGCCAACATACCCTGTAGAAAAAAATCTAACAATCAGCAAATTTCCCAGAATTCATTCCTGTGGGATACAAAGATCTCAGATGGTATTTAATTTCCCAGTGATGGTCAGCAGTGAAAAATATTTGAAGATGAAGTCTCCCCTGGTGTGGGATGGTAAACAGGATTTCAGTGGTCTGCTACTGCACTTCAAATAAAGTAAGAAATATGCTGCAAATTATTTGCTCTGCTTATGAGCCATAGAGCCTGGAGTAGTCTTTTCAGGTAAGCCAGTCAGACTGAACATGTTTCTGTGTTATACTTCATGGCAGACATCCCAGAGCAGTACAAGCAATTAGACATATCCTAAGTCCAGCAAATATATCTCGAGCTTTTCACTTAAGAAAAAAAAAAAAAAAGAAGCAACCCACCCACTCCCAACCTGTAAATTATATCAGAGGCCAGTTAGTCACAACCCTTAGATACTGTGTGCCTCATAACTAATGAGTTTTGCTCTGATATTATTAGAATCACTATCTAGACTGGTATTAGTGAAACTGAGGATGACAAACTAGAGCACATGGACACACACCTAGACCACTAGATTCAACACATGCTGTGGATGAGCTACCAAATAATACTACTAGCTCCTACACAACACTTTCATTAGCAGCTTCAAAGCCCTTTGCAAAGTGAATTGTTATGAAAGCTGGCTGGAACATTTTTTATCAAAATAGTTTTCTGTCAGAAAATGATGTTTCAATGAAACTGATGTCATATTATTCACTACTCCCACTGACATGTCAGGAAATAATGTAAAAATAATAAACATAATATAAAATATTTAAAAAGTTTTGAAATGTCAAGGCTGATTTTAAAGGAAAATTCAAAAGTTTTTCTAAAATGAAAGTTTTAAAATGGAACCGTGTTTGAGTTTCTATTTCAGGGGAAAGTATGAAAAACTCTATAGTTTTGTTTCAATCCAGAAGAAAAGAAATGTCAAGATGTTAAAAATTTCCCCAAAATGGACATTCCAACTAGATTTAATCAGTCTTTCCATTTTGCAGATGAGGAAACTGAAGCACAGAGTAGTGAAGTGAGCTCCTGAAGGCATCTAGCAGGATACTCAAACCTCTAGGAAGAGAACTGAGGTCTCGTCTATGTTCCTGGTTTTCTCTGTTAGGCCACTTGATTCTCCCTACCCAGTCCTCCTTCCATATACTTGTCCTCCTTTGACATGAGTACATCATTGGCTCAAAGTGATGGACCTTGTACAAGTACACAGGGTGTCAGTTGGTGAATATTCCCTTTCATGTTCCTAGTTATATTCAGCAATAGCAAAGGAGTATTGGTACCTATTCAGAAAACAGCCTAAGCTTGAAATAACGCACTCCTCTGTATGCTGAGGTTATACATTTGTAACACATATGGGCTTGTTACACATTCAATTTCCTGTGGCAGAAACCAATTCCTTCTTAAATGCTGCTACATATGCAGGAAGAGATAGCTTTATTTATTTTTAAATATACTTGTTAATCAACTGGAGCAACCAGTTGCACAATACTTTCAAACCAACTAGATTAAAGTGATTACTGGATTATTAAATGGATTAAGTACATCTGATAACTGGTTGCCAGCCAGGAGGACTAAATGCCTGATCAGCCTGGAAAATAAGACCATGCCAGCTACTTATGTTTGTGGATCATCTTGAACTTGTTTGTAACTTCTACTTGTTTTCAGTCAAGTTTCCATAGCAATGAGAGTAATTGACATTAATTACCTTATTTTTTCTGTGGTTATTTTGTGCTAATTTCGTTTTAGAATAGCCTTGAATTATAATCTGAGATCATAAAACAAACTTTAGTCTTATTCTCCTAGTATAGTTTTGCTTACATAGTTTTATTGAGATTTGTAGATACATGGGGAAGTATATACAAACATACGTATACAGACATACACGGGTATATGTTTTATATGCATATATTATTGCATACATAGCAAGCAATCATTATTGTTTAAAATTTGGATTATAGTAGCACACTATTACCAACGTGCATGGCACATTCCACAGTGCAGTGAGATGTAGTTTCTTTCTTTCAGAGTTCACAATGTATTGCTTTCTTATTATTTCTGTTGCAGTAGTATCTGAAAATCCCAAATCAGGGAAAGGCTAGTAGTCCCTGTAGAAACATCACAGTTTAGGTACCTTAGGTCATCCTTTGCCCTGACCTACAGTGATTAAGGGCCAAGGCGGCAATAGAACCCCAATCTCTTATGTCCTTAGGAAGCGTTCCTGCCACTAGGTTATTATATAAAGGGCACACAGATACCACCGCTGACTGTGTACTGAGAAGAGAATGGCTGGGATGTCATTTTGTGGGGTACTGGATCCCTTTGGTATATGTTAGCGATGCTCTGAGTATGCCTAGATATCACTCCAGCTACTCTCTGGACCTCAGCTGGGTGTTTGCAAGGGCTGAGCATAGAGCCATGCTGAACATGGACAGAAACAGGACATTAAGTGCCTAGGAAAGCAAGTCAAACAGGGAGACACCAGTGATTGCAAGTTCAGGCATCAGTAACTGCAAGATTTTTGGATTGAAATTTTGTATTTAAGCACTAATCCCTTTTCATGGATCTATTCTTAAGTCAGTCAGCTCCAGATTCACAAAGGAATTTGGACACCAATATTCTACTTAGGTGCCCCGCTTGTCATTGCTTTCAATGGTGCAGGATAAACCTGTAGGTATGTAAATATGAGTTATGCCCCTAAATATTTTGTGAATCTGGCCTTTAAAAACCAGGTCCTCAACAGTGTTTAGGGGAATAACTCCCATGAAAATCAGTGAGCCTGAGGCACTTCAAAAAGATTCGTTACCCTTAGATAAACATCCTTATATGCTATAAACTCATCACTGTACATTAGGACAAAAAGGAGAGGAGATAAATCTATAACTCATATTTCCTAATCATTATCACAGCCAAAATGTGGGATGATAATCTTGACTAATAGGAATGTAGGGTTTGTGGCACTTAGCGGTGGATGCTTTAAAGTCTCACTAATGTCACTGAATGTCAGAGTCACAGCTTTGCTCCCTATAGGGCTTTATTAAAAATATGTTTTTCATTTAGAAGTGTAAATTTTTTCTAGTGAGAACCCCCAAATATGAAGTTTATGTCTTTCTGGTGTAGTTAATATGGATTGTATAATGGCTGCACAACACAGTTGCTAGCAGATGGGAGAAAATCCAAATTTATCCTTAACGTCAAAAATTAAATTTTTACATAATCATGGAAACTTAATAGCTCTTGTGATCATCCATGATGATCAGCTCCTGCCTCAGGCCTATAAAAGCCTGCAGGCACCTTGAGTCCTAGGGCACACCAGCAAAGAGCCTGAGGGTAGTGCAGGCCCCTGTGTCCCTTGGATAGGCTGAAGGCTAGTTGCCTTAGCCTGCCTGCACCCCAGCACTGCTGCCTGGCACCACAGTGCCAAGTGCCTGCCAGGCCCATGCTGTTGAGGCCAGCAGACTCCAGCCAGGCCTGCCAGCACCCAGGCCCAGCTGCAGGCAGCTTGTGGCTGCCAGGGACACCTCCACTTGCCCTCAGCCCACCCCTAACAGCCTGCCCTGAGCTGCAGGTATGGAGCATTGCCTCTGCATGGCTGCCAGTCCCATGCTGGGCCCCTGTTGCAGCATTGCAGACAGCTGTCCAGGCTCATCAGCACAGGGACACAATGGCATCCTCTTAGTGGAGGCCTAGACTGCTGGTGCAAGGGACACAATGGCATCATCCTTGCCCATGGCCATGAACACACCCATCCCCACAACCTGAGGCCCCAACAGATTGCAGGAGACTGGCAACCTCATGGCACTGTGGAGCAAGGCGGAGGTGCTGTGCCAGTTCAAGTAGGGCAGGCGCTCCAATGCCCGTGTCTGTGAGGTGCTATCAGGCTGGATACAAGAGCTTGGGAACAACCAGTTGGCGTGGTGGTGGTGGTGTCACACAAAGATCAGTGCACAGTGGGTTGCCATCACCGACCACAATCTTTGGTTTGGAAATGCCAGTAAATCCAGGCCATTTATGTGGCAACTGACAAACATCCTTTTGCCCTGGGATCCAGGCCACAGCCATACTGTCTGTAGTAGCATGGGTAGCCTGCCCAAGCCCCCACCCTTCTCTTTGGGCATCAAGCAGCCCATTCCACTGAGCTCCCCAGCTGCACCCTCCACCAGCAGTTCAGGGAGCCCAGGCCAGTGCCTGCTGCACCAGATCCCCAGCTGCAGCTCCTGTCACGAGGTGCATCTAGCCATGACACCACTGGCCATTAGCAGCACCAGCTCCTTCTAGAGGGGGACCCCAGCTGAGTGCCCACCCACCATGCCCTGCTGTGTAAGGACATCACCCAGAGCTGCACACTATTGCCAACTGCCATGATCATGCAGAACCACCAGCTATGACAGCCCTGGCCACATGGTAAGCCATGCTCTGTGTAGAGGGCCCTCCCCTACCCTGTCCCACCTTGCCCCACCCTGCCCCTGTTCCTGCCTCCAGCCCCCACCCAGCCCACCTGCACTTCCCTGGCCCTGCATTTCCTCCCTTAAAGTATGCAGGGAGGCGGGAGACAAACTTTATTGAGTATCCTGTGCCATTGCACCTAGGTGGGCATGGGCCTCTTACACACCAAGGAATGTGTCGATGCCAGCAGCAGAGTCCTCCTCTGCAGTGGGAGGCATGTAGCATAGCCACAGGTAGCTCTCCAGGGAGCAGTGGAGGTTGCAAGGAAGCTTGGGTTTGCCCCCCATGCCACCATAGCTCAAGGTCCTGTACCAGGTGCGAAGATGTGCCTGGGGCATCATGGCCAGCAGCAGCAGCAGCAGCAGGGTGTAGTGAGTCAGGCACCCCTTGGTCTGTTAGAAAAGCACAGTAAATGGAGTGTTGTTAGAACTGCACAGTTTGCATCTCGTACCTGATAAGAAAAAGAACACTGCCAAGGACTTTTTCTTTCTTAGCTAGCTTTGTTACAGTTTTTTTTCTTATGCTAAATCACTCCCTCCCCCACACTCTTTCGGCTTCCCCCTGGTCCTTCTCATGCAGATTACAGAAGTTGGAATTCAACTGACTGTGTCCTTGAAAGGGGGGGAGGATTTCAACTCTTGGTGACCTAAAGAACTTTCTGAGCGTGCGCAATTAGCTGATGCATATTCACCTATCCACCCCGCATACTTAAGTAGTTAATTATAATATACATGCGACGGATGAAGTGACGTGATCACATACATGTTTGTATGAACCGGAAATAAGCTGTAAGAGTTCCTGTTTCTGCACACGTGCCCAGGAGGAAAGGGATAAAATGCCAGCTGAGAATTTCCTCAGGGGCGCGGAGTAATCTGAGTCTTTTGGTGGCTCTGCTCCAACCCTATTTGCAAATACACCTTTTGTGCTGCTAATAAGTGTGTCTGAGATTTCTTTGCGAGCCTCCAAAGAAACGAACCGCAAATTTTTGCAACAAATTGGCGCCCAACGTGGGGCCTCTCTGGACTACCCCAAAATTCAGCGACAAAATCGTCTCCGGCACCATGGGGAGTGCGCACCGAGCCAACTTTTTGGGCTCGCCCGGGGGTTTGAGGCGTGAGTCGGAATATTCGGGATGTTAAAGGCTCCTGTGCAAATTTTTGGTTTCTGAGGACGCCAGACACACACTCCGGCATTAGGATCGAGATCTCTTGGGTATCTGAGTGAGTATACGAATTCCCTTGCCCAATTTGGTCTGGATCCAGGAATAAAGACGCGTTCTATTTGGTTTAATACCAGGAAACTTTCGGCCTGGTATATAAGAGCCGTCTGTAACCAGGATCTTTTGGTATTTGGTGTGCGTTGGGCACACTCTTGTGGGCAATGGGTGCGGGTCACTCCTGTGTAGAAAACTCTGATACGCCCTTAAGATGTATGTTATGGAACTTTAGTAAATTTGCAAAGCAGGCAGATTATGGAGTGAAGATGAAAAAGGGTGATTTAATTAAGTTTTGTCAACTCGAGTGGCCAACATTTGGGGTCCACTGGACCCCGAAAGGATCCTTTGTAGTAAAAGAAGTGATAGCTATCCATGAAATAGTTATGCAGAACGGATATTGGAATCAATTTCCTTATATTGATTGTTGGTTGTGGGTGGTTCAAAATCAGCCACCTTGGATTAAGAAATGCTTAGTAAAGTCTCATGTGATGGTTGTTAAAGGAAAGACTCAAGGAGGACCGCCTGTACTCCCTGAGTCTAATGAGGCGGGGAATTCTGAATTGACTGAGTATCGGACCCGCTCTCCGGTCACCCTGTCAGGTAGCGAGGATGAATCAGACACCTCCTCGGGATCCAGTCCCTCTGCACCACCGCTCCCTCCCTCAGGGAGACTACCACCGGTGTATCAAAACATACCTAATGATTCAGAGTGTGAGCCTCAGCCAAGTGCCCCATCTGAATCAGGGAATAAGGGCTATTATTTGCGCAAGACTGTAGAATCACAGCTGGTGCTGAACTGCCCGATGCGAGAGGTTATCGGAGAGGGGGGCAATGCAACTTTTGTCTACAACCCATTTAGTACTTCAGATTTATTTAACTGGAAGAATCAGAGCCCCTCTTTTCGTGAAGACCCTGAAAAGATGAGGGACCTGTTTCGATCTATTGGGCAAACCCATCGACCCACTTGGGCTGATGTCCAGATGATGCTCCAAACTCTCCTGACCCTGGAGGAAAGGAGATTAGTGTTGGGGATGGCAGAGCGCATTGCAGCAGCCAGGGTAGAAGCAGAGGGAGCTGCTGGTCATACCTTGCGTGATACCTGCCCTGTTGAGGAACCGAGATGGGATAATCATACTGCAGAAGGAAGAGAGCTGAGTGCACGGTATCTGAGGATTATAGTGGAAGCAATGGGGAAGGCAGTGCCTCGGGTTACTAATCTGTCTAAGTTGTATGAAGTGAGACAGGGAAGAGAAGAGGATCCCCCAGCTTTCCTCGGGAGGCTGTATGAGGCGTTCCGCAGGTTTTCGGACCTAGATCCAGAAGCCCCAGATAATCAATGCATGGTAAATCTTATGTTTATTGGTCAATCCGCTGCTGATATCCGTAAGAAGTTACAGAAAACTGAGGGAGGTGCTGGGAAACCGATTTCAGAGCTTGTGGAAATTGCATATAAGGTATATGGGAATCGTGAGCAAGTGCAGGAGCGCAAGGAGGATAAAAAGGCTCAGCGACAGATGGTAAGGCTGGCAGCTGCTATAACTGGAGGTAACCCTGGAAAGGCTGGGATGCAGAAGGGGAAAGGAGAAAGAGTGGGAGCAGACATTTGTGCTTATTGCAAAGAGAAAGGACACTGGAAGAGGGAATGCCCAAAGTTGAAGGAGAAGAGAGAGGGGGAACCAAGAGGTCACCTCATGCGGGCAGAGGAAAAGGGTGAGGACACAGAATGAAGGGGACGGGGATCTAAGACCACTACCCTTTGGGTTGGAGCCCGAGAAGATCCCATGGTAACCATTAGGGTTGGTGGCAAAAACTTTGAAGCCTTGGTGGATACTAGGGCTACATTTTCAATGATTCCAGAAAACCCCCCCGTGCAGGAACTAGTGAACAGCATGTACTTGTGGAAGGGATTGAGGGAACGCAATCCCGACTCCCTGTTTGTAAGCCACTCCTCACCAAAGTGGGGGACCATTTGCTTGAGCACTCCTTTGTATATTCTCCAAGTTGCCCGGTTGCACTACTTGGGCGGGACCTACTCACAAAATTGCAAGCTGAGATATTTTTCAGAGACGATCAGATGGTGGTCCAGCTACCTGTCAAGCAGAGCTCGAACTATCAGATGGCTCTCCTGGAGGACCGACGCCCTGGAGTAAGTTCGGAAGATCACATGACTGGAGTAGACCCTTCGGTATGGGCTGATGGAACCCCTGCACGAGCTAAGTCGGTCTCCCCCGTAAGGATCATACTCAAGGATGGGGAGGGGCCCGTTCGGGTAAAGCAGTATCCACTCAGCCGAGCGGCCAGAGCTGGACTCAAGCCATTAATAGAGAAATACAAGAGGTGCGGATGGCTAGTGGAAGGGTCCTCACCCTATAATACCCCCATTCTTGGAGTGCCGAAAGCAGATGGGGTCTCATACAGACTGGTCCAAGACCTGCGAGCAGTAAATAAGAAGGTCCTTTCAGACCACCCTGTAGTCCCGAACCCACACACGATTTTGACACAAGTACCAGGGGAAGCTGAAATATTTTCAGTGCTAGATTTGAAAGATGCTTTCTTCTCCATTCCCCTTCACTGAGAGAGTCAAAAATTGTTTGCTTTTGAATGGGAGGATCCAGTTGCACTCGGGTGGCCAGCCTGTCTTCGGGCTGTGGCAGCCACAGCAGTGGTTGTTGAAGAAGCCCAGAAGATAGTCATGGGTGCGGATATGGAAATACACACCCCTCATGGAGTTCCCCAGATTCTAGGGACTGAGGGAGGAAAGTTTCTCAACCCCTCCAGACAATCACGGTATGAAATATTTTTGCTCTCTAATCCAGGACTTACTTTCAAACATACTACAGCCTTAAACCCTGCAACCTTGCTGCCGGAGCCAGGGAAACCGACACATGACTGTCTTGAGGTCCTGAATCAAACCACACAGGTGCAGCCTGATCTTGCTGAGGACCCAATTGAAGACCCAGATGCTGAATACTTCGTAGATGGCTCCAGCTCTGTCATCGATGGAAAAAGACGAACAGGATGTGCAGTGGTAACCTTGGATAAGGTAGTATGGAGGGAGTCATTGCTGAGCTCATGGTCGGCACAGGCCGCGGAACTCACTGCGCTCACCCGAGCATTACAGCTGGGGACAGACCAGCGGGTTAATATATACACTGATTCTCGTTATGCTTTTTCTACAATCCATGCGCATGGACTATTGTGGAAAGAAAGGGATTTCATTATGGCTTCTGGAATAAAATTGCTAATGGCCCCCAGATTATCAAGCTACTAGAGGCACTCCACCAGCCTAAAGAGGTAGCAGTCATTCATGTGCGGGCCCATGGGAAGGCTGCTGAGGAAAAGCATAAGCTTGGAAATGCAAAGGCTGATGCGGCAGCAAAGGAAGCCACATTTATTGGTGGAGTAGCGGAGGAAGTATCCAGGCAGGCTTTGTCCCATGCCATATGGCCATACGTCCAGGATTTAGTCCCGCAGTATTCCCCTGAAGAAGATAAATTTGCACAGAAAGCTTGTGCAGAAAAGAACTCCCAGGGGTGGTGGATAGTACCGGGAGGAAAGGTCATGATACCCAGGCCATTGCTTCAGGAGGTGCTGCAACAGCTCCATGCAAGAACCCATATGGGAGGCTTGGCTATGGGTGATCTAGTGATCCACCAAGCAGTAGCCCCAGGGCTATATGTAGAAGATCAGTGTATTGCTACCAGGTGCATCACATGCCAGAAAGTAAACCCTCAAAGGAAACCCCCTGTGCCAATGGGAGGTAGACCCTGGGCAGCGTACCCTGGACAAGCCTGGCAGATTGATTTTGCCGAGCTCCCATGGTCCAGACATCATGGGTTTTTACTTGTCATGGTAGACCAGCTCTCTGGTTGGGTCGAGGCCTGGCCCACCAGGACTGCCACTGCGGCTACAGTAGTGAAGTATTTGTTGCAGGAGATCATTCCCCGGTATTCCCTGCCTGAATCCATCTAGTCGGATCAAGGACAACACTTTGTGGGAAAGGTAGTTCAAGAAGTCGCACAAGCTCTCAAGATCACTTGGAAACTACACACACCATGGAGACCACAGAGTTCAGGACAAGTGGAACGCATGAATAGGACCTTAAAGACTCTACTCACCAAAATCTGTATTGAAACATGACTTAAGTGGCCTCAAGCATTGCCGCTAGCTCTTACTTGCATTCGAAACACTCCCCAATGGGGCATTAAATTAACCCCATATGAAATTATGTTTGGCAAACCGCCTCGAGTCTTACCCCCTGGGATGCGAGAAAATGTAACTTTTGAATTAGGTAATAGTGAGCTTCATATGTACGTTATTGCTTTGCAGTCTGTCTTGTCTTCTCTTCACAGGTATGCAGCCTCCTTTCAGCGTCTGCCTTTAGACGTACCGGTACATGACTTCTCCCCGGGAGACTGGGTCTTGGTGCAGCGGTGGAAAAAGGAACCTTTGACTGAGAGGTGGAGTGGCCCTTTCCAGGTACTTCTAACAACCCACACCGCTGTAAAGATTGCTGGCCATGACCGTTGGATACACCATACCCGTGTGAAACGACATCCACGAGCATCAGAGGACATCAACTCCCAAGACGAACTCACTCCGGAAGCTGAGTCGTCTTCGGAACAAGAAGCCAGCAAGTGGAGCTGTGAACCTACTGGTGATCTCCAAGTGCGCCTGAGACGGCTTAATCAAAGTTCAGAAAATTAGACAAGAGAGTAAAAAGGGAAAAGTTTAGGCTGTATTTGATCTCAAGAAAGGGAGAATATGGTGGGAATCTTAATATGCCTTGTTGTTATCTGTCAAGTGAGAGAAGCAGGATTGAGCAGCCTTAGCCGCCAGCCTATATCCCCGCTTCCCCCAATTGCTCCCCCAGGGACAAATTTGTATGTTGACATGATGGAAAGAATTGCAGGTACTTTCAATCTTACCAACTGCTGGGCCTGTGGGGGACTCCGAGAGGCCGGAGAACAGTGGCCTTGGAGGGCTTTTCCTTTGGCCCCAAAATGGTTGGTAAGTGATAAGGCGGATGTTAAGAGTACTGGTCAAGAATGGGATGAGAACCGCAGCTGGGATCTTTCCCAAGTGGCATTAGGAGAGTACTGTTTCACTAGATTGATAACCACCACAGTTGAAGGGATACAAGTTGCAGTAGTCCCCCTTAAAGCGCAGACTGCAGCAAAAGTCATGGTCCTCAGAAAAATTCCTCGTAATTATCTTGATCTGCCTAAATGAAAATGGGGAGCAGAAAGCATCTTGAGGGGGGAATATTGTTAGAAATGCACAGTAAATGGAGTGTTGTTAGAACTGCACAGTTTGCATCTCGTACCTGGTAAGAAAAAGAACACTGCCAAGGACTTTTTCTTTCTTAGCTAGCTTTGTTACAGTTTTTTTTCTTATGCTAAATCACTCCCTCCCCCACACTCTTTCAGCCTCCCCCTGGTCCTTCTCATGCAGATTACAGAAGTTGGAATTCAACTGACTGTGTCCTTGAAAGGGGGGGAGGATTTCAACTCTTGGTGACCTAAAGAACTTTCTGAGCGTGCGCAATTAGCTGATGCATATTCACCTATCCACCCCGCATACTTAAGTAGTTAATTATAATATACATGTGACGGATGAAGTGACGTGATCACATACATGTTTGTATGAACCGGAAATAAGCTGTAAGAGTTCCTGTTTCTGCACACGTGCCCAGGAGGAAAGGGATAAAATGCCAGCTGAGAATTTCCTCAGGGGCGCGGAGTAATCTGAGTCCTTTGGTGGCTCTGCTCCGACCCTATTTGCAAATATACCTTTTGTGCTGCTAATAAGTCTGTGTCTGAGATTTCTTTGCTAGCCTCCAAAGAAACGAACCGCAAATTTTTGCAAACAGCTCCTCATGCACCACTCAGGGCAAGCACAGCAGGGGCACGGTTGGGGTACATTGGTGGCATGGGCTGGGGCTGGCCTAAGAGCCACTCCCTGGAGAAGACGCTTGCAGGGAGGGCAGGGGCATGGGCAGCTCCTTGTTCTAGTTGTCTGGGAGCCCTGTGCCCACTGAGCCCAGCAACCATGGGCTGGGTGGCAGTGCAGCAGAGTAGTTGACCTGCAATAAAAGAGGAAGGGAGGCAGTGGATTTTGGACCCATGGCAACAGGTGCTGTCAGGATCCTGGCCTGTCCTGCCTTGGGAATGAGGCTGGGGAGGCAAGCTGCCCACAGCCAATCTGAGGCTGAGCAGCACATGGCCTCTGATGCAGACCATTTTATCTCAGAAATGTTGCAAACTCTCACAAACAGCTCCTGTCTCATGGCTCTACAGGGCCTTCAGCTGCATGTGGGGGAGAGGCCACCCTTGGCAGCTGGGATGCGGCTTCAGGGTCACTGCTGTCCAGCGCTGGGGCCCTGCAGATGCACTGCCTCTGTCAGAGGCGGACCCTGGACAGGACCCTCCTCCTGGACCACCCAGTCATGGAGTCAGAGGAGCAGCTGGCAGATGATTGGGCCTGGTGGGGAGGATGTGGCCTGCAGGCAGGGAATGAGACCTGCCAGGATAGGTAGTGGGCAGAGTACATTGTCTGTGAGGCCATGCAGGGACTGTGTGAAGAGGTGTGAGACTGGGTGGACTGGGAGTTCTGGGCACAGCTCCTGGCCCTTGTGCATGACCAGGTGGAGGCAATATGGAAGCAGAATACCATCCTGGCTCAGTCCATATAGGCCATAGATGATGACTGCTGGGTGCTGAACATCATTCTGTCCCTGGTTATCACCTTAATGCCTGGTGCCTAACCCTAGCTGTGCCTGCCCCTTGGTAGACATCTGCCACCCAGCTATAGGCCCTGCCTGGGCCTGGGAGGAGATCCTACACCACCTCCAACAGCCAGAAGCCCCTATCCTGGCCCCAGCCCAAGCGCAGCATCACCCAGCCCCCCTGCCTGGGCCCAGGCCAGCCACTCATCCCAGCTTCATGTGGGCACAGAGCCAGAGATACCTGCAGTGGGGCCAGAACCACATGCCAGCCCTGCTGGCCCTGGAAACTGCCTGCTGGAGGGGGAGCCACCTGTGCTGGGGGAGCACTGGCTGCCATTGCCCCTGCATGATCCCTCTGCACACTGCACTCACTGTCGTATGTACACTCATGGGGGAACGGTCAGAGGCTGTGGTGCTGGCCACCTGTCCCCAGACTCTGCCCCCTAAGCAGCCTCACCTCATGGCCCCCTACCCTGGGATGGCACACAAAAGATACTGCACATAGGTTTCATGGGGAAGAAGGTTTTTTATTGTTGGTGGGTGGGGTGGGTGGTGTGAGGGCCCTGTTTATTGGGAAGGGAGGAGGGAGGGGGGTTCTGGTTGATGTGAGGGGGATAAAAACTTGTTCTTTTGAGATTTGTCTGCAGTGAGCATGGTACTGGGGGTGGGCAAGGGGATGGGGGAACTGTGGGTGGTGGTGCATGCAGGAGTGCTGGAGGAGGTAGTTGGCCAATGCCTCCTGCACCCGGTGCCCTGGCCTGTGCTGGCAGGTGTGTGGCTCTCCTGGGGCCTTAGTTGGGGGTGGCTGCTGCTGCTGCTGTAGGTGGTGTTCCCACTGCCAGGCATCCTTTGCATGCCACACCTCCTCCAGCAAGGCTTTGTGGAAGAACTCCCCCAGGCCCCACAGATTCTATGCAGCACACAGGCTGCAATGGTGACCCGGGGGAGGTTGTCCTCAGAGAACTCAAGGCAGATGGTGAGGGTACATCAGCATCCCTTGAGGTGGTCAAGGAGGTGCACACTCCAGAACAGTGTGCTTCTGACCCAGGCAGCAGTTGAAGTGGGCTTGGTGAGGGTCTAGGTGGGCCAGTGTAGGGCCGCATGAACCAGGGCTTGAGCGGGTAGGTGGGGTCCTCAATGATCGGGGTGGGATCACCACATCATCCAGCTGAAGGTCCAGCACCCCTGGCATGAAGTGGCATGAAGTAGCTACTTTGCACCAGGCCTGGCAGGCCGAAGTTCCTGAAGACATGGATGTCAGGGGCACTATCCACCCAGCCAACACTCATGTGCACAAAGACACCTCGGTGCTCCACAATGGCCTGGAGCACCATGGAGTGAAAGCCCCTCCAGCTATATGAGAGATCGTCTCTGTGGGGCAGGCAGGTGATGGGGATGTGGGTCCCATTGAGGGCCCCAATGCACTGAGGGAATCACACTAACAGGGGCTCGTGTACGCAGAGCATGGCATCCCCCAGCATGTCCTGGAGGGTGCCACGCACCTCTAGGACAGTTTCCCCAGTGGTGGCCTTGCCCACGCCAAAGAGATAGCTGACACCGCAGGCTGGTGGGTGTGACCAGCTTGAACAGCAGGTGTCCACAGGTAGGGGCGGCCTCATGATGATGTACTGCCATTTCAGGTGGGACCATAACTTCTCTAGGAGGTCCTGTGTGGTGGCCCAGGCCATGCAGAAGGCCTCCAGCCACTGCTTGTTGTCCCAGGTGTGCTGGACAATGTGTCACCACTAGTCCTGGCTCACCTGGCAGGCCCAGAGACAGTGGGGCTGGAGGCCCAGAGGGGTGATGGCAGCCCTGGAGCTCCCCTGGTGGTGGCAGGGGCCCATTGCAGGGCCCAGGGAAGTGGGACCGGATTGGCTGCAAATCTACCCTGTACCTGAAAACGCGTGCCCTGCACCATTTACTCATAAGTAATTTACTTGCAAGTAAACTGGTGCCACATCAAATGCACATGTTGATGCACCCAGTAAGAAGATTAACAGCACATTCCACTCATGCAAGTAACAGGTTCAAGGAGTAGTTCCAGAAAGATAAGAAATATCAAGCAATATTGTCTCCAAATAACAAGGTGTGTGTGTGTGTGTATGTGTTCGGTGTGGAATTCTTTACTCACAATATGCATGGCATGGCATAGATTGGGTGACTCTAGCTTAACTAAATTATGTGGACTATTGTGACAGAAACTAAAGAAATATGGGATAGGGTCAGCACTAAACTATCTCTAGTAACCTCAAAGTGATGATGGGAAGAGAAAACTGAACATAGAAAGAGAAGACTACACTTCCTAGGCCACTGAGTTCAGTCCCGTGAATTCCCAGGGAACCATTTGTTCAAAAGAACCTCCATTCTGGCCTTTCACACACAACAGCCACAAAACACGCCATGAAAACACCTATGGCATGTTGCACAAAAGGAAGCAGCAATGGGGACAAGAGACAGCTGATTAAAAGTGTTTTAAAAGGTGAAAATCCACCATATGCTTGTGATCACATAAGAGGAATTATCTGCACATGGCATGATGCTCTGCTCTACCACCGAAAGCCAAGATCAATGGGCATACAAATCACATGCTGAAATATGGGAGAATGAACCTACAAGAACAAATGAATGAATAAGAATCTATGTAAGGGGGACAAAGACATTGTCATTTTCTCAAATCGATAGCTTCTTTTTGGAACTGTTATGATATTCTGGCATTGATATGATAATAAATGCTAACACTCTCAGCATGCTATAGCTCAGTGAGAAATGGGTAGCTGCTTCTCTGGACATAAAGCTGAGAGGTTGCTCAGACTTCCCTAAGCAGAGGAAGTTACTTTTAGAGAGGTGAGGCTTTTTCTGTGGCTCAGCTCATGGAATCCCGCCCTACCTAAGCATCACAGAATACTCACACGAGATGCATTTTGTTCCACTACTGGTTTCTTTCTATTTTTAACGTGGCTTGATTTTGACAAGACAACTGTGTTACGGGTAAGTTCAAGCAGAAAGCCACAAACTTATGAAAAATCCCAGACCTTGTAGGAAAAGTCCTGAAAGAAGTTTCCAGAGCTTAAAACCCCCATACCACCATGTTCTCAGTCAGATGGGACAGAGAGTGCCTAAAGGTGTCATTGTACCAGGTGTTAGACATATGCAAAATAAGGGCCCCTTCCCATAAAGAATGTACATTTTAAATAGCTTAAATAAAGGAAATATTACTGAGAAGCAGTTGAGGCACAGGGACACCAAGCAATGCCGGGATGTCATTTTCCCGCTGTACTTGGCTTTGGTGAGGCTGCAGCTGGAGTACTGTGTCCAGTTTTGGGCTCCACAATTCAAAAGGGATGTGGAGAAGCTTGAGAGGGTGCAGAGGAGAGCCACGCGCATGATCAGAGGTCGGGACAACAGACCTTATGGTGATAGGCTGAGAGCAATGGGGCTATTCAGCCTGGAGAAGCACAGGCTCAGGGTGATCTGGTGGCTGCCTATAAGTTTATCAGGGGTGCTCATCAGGATCTGGGGGAAAGTCTGTTCACCAGAGCGCCCCAAGGGATGACAAGATCAAATGGTCACAAACTCCACTGTGACCAATTCAGGCTGGACACAAGAAAGAACTTCTTCACTGTCCGAGCCCCCAAGGTTTGGAATAGACTGCCGCCGGAGGCGGTTCAAGCACCCACTTCGAACGCCTTCAAGACACATTTGGATGCTTATTTTGCTGGGATCCTATGATCCCCGCTGACTTCCTGCCCCTGGGGCAAGGGGCTGGACTCAATCCTCCGGGGTCCATTGCAGCCCAAATGTCTATGAAATCTATTAAATTATTGATGCAATGCAGGCACCAAAACATCTTTCAGAGCTTGCTCTATGTAACTGGTTTGAAGATACAGGAACCTGAAACCAATGATGTATTCCAGGTTAGAATCTTAAATGCAGGGCAAAGACCACCATTCTCATCTATAATTACAAGTACGGCTATTTCAGTCCATGTGTTATTTTCTTACCCATTTATCCAGTATGAGCTGTTCTGGCTGAATGATTTTTTTAAAAGAACAGGAAAATATGCCTAAATATTTTGGGAAATGTTCACCCTCCCCTCCCTGCAGACATATGCATGAATTCAGTGGTGCTGTCTCTCAGATCAGGGGAAAAACCTGAACACCCTTTTCTTGGACTTGCTCAGCTGTGTCTTTCTGACTTCATGGCTGGTATTTTTGCTAAGCAAATCTAATTTTGGATTTGATCCCAACTTTTCTCTCCCCCTTTCCACAGCTAGAAGGCAGGGAGAGAGCTTTCCTTTCATTGGTGCCAGTCATCCAGTCTGAAATTCTCTGAAATCAGATAAGGGCCAAGATGTCAAACCTGTCTGCCAATTTTGCATTTGCCCATGAAGCGTGTTATACCTGGAGGAGTAGATGTGCACTTCATTTGAGATGCAAAACAGTCATTTGGGCATGCAAAATGGGTCAAATGGTTTTAATATACAGAGTTCATGTGTGCAAAATGGATGTGGGACTGCTTTTATAGAACAGCTATCTGGACTGTTAATATCCTTGTGTTGCCATCTCACTGCATCATTTGCTTGTATGCTTCACATGTATTTTGTGAATCTATTTAATTCCATTACCTGTATGACAATAGGCATGCCCTCTGTGTCTTCCTGTAACAAAACTCTGAATTAGAAAGATAGGACTGGAAGGCGGAAAAATGGAAGCAGGCAAACTCAGTGAAGCTTAACTGAAGTTGTATAAAATTGTGGTCCTGAATCACTTCCCCACTTTAAATTTTGCTTGCAGCCTTCCTCTTGCAGTGTGATTGCCTTGCTTTACAAAGGTCTTTATGGCACTTTGTGGAGAAGGCGATTCATAAGTAAATTGCACAGCAGTGCATTCTATTCTGAGTAGTGATACTGTCGGTAAAAACAGACAGGAGAAATCATGTGATCATATTGGCTAATAAGAACTAGAAGCAGTGAATGTAACACAGAATAATTTACTGCTCAGAACTTATGAACACCCTCTCTTAATTAACTTATGATAATTTTTTAAAAATTACACTTCATAATAGTTCAGCATTGCAATCAGACACACCAGTAACTAAATTATGGTTTATTAACTCGGCCCTTGTTTTGTTGAGAGTACTTTCAGACTATGGCCTTATACTTAATAATTCACTAAACATGAAGGGTCTCTGTAATTCATGCCCTTTCTTGTCTTGCTGCTCAGAAAAATACATAAGTCTGGAATTTATGGCCTGATCTTTTAAGGTGATAATGCAGTGTGGTGATAGCACAGGACTCCTATTAAAACAATTGAGAAATAAGGATGCTGAGCACCTGGCAGAAGCCAGTCCCTTCTTATATGTGTCTGATCCTTGTGATGGTTTTTTGACAAGTAAACATTCTCCAAGCTGTAAAACTTGTGCCCTGGGTCTATCAAGGTAAGTGTTATGTACCTTTATGTGCCTTGTGGCCAAGACCCTGCAGAGGTCCTCTGCCCAAGACCCTGCAGAAACATTGCAAGGCCCTGCAGACACGAGAAGAAAAAAAGACTCCAGGCTTTGCATACTTGACTTGCACAAAGCTTCCTGTGATTTCCATGTTTTGCTAGGGTAATAACACATTATAACAACTAATATTCAATATCCTGCCTCAGTGACTTTATGGTTTAACAGCATCAGATTTTAGCCCTATAGAAACTAAATCCATACAGTGCGTGACAGATTTGGAATTTGCTCTGCTTTAAAGGTTCATTTTACGTGGTAATTTCAGGGCACTTGTGCAGCTCTTAACCCCTGGATTGGCTGCATGTAAACACCCTTAAGTGACTTAAAACACATTATTTGTTTTAAAATTATGCCACTCCAGAGCAGGATTATCTCTAATCTGCCTAATTTTGCTCCTGTTCCATCATGGTATGGCCACTCGACACAACTATTCCACCCAATCTGAAGGCATCCAGTATCCCAGGATGCAGCAGCAGGGCCAGGCACATACCTCTGCCGCGCTGCTTCCTGCAGCCCTGTAGCACCTGGTACCTGGGGTGCCTCCTAGACCCACTCACTGCTCTCAATGCTCAGGCCAGGCTTGGGCTGTGGTGGATGTGGGGGTAGCAGGCTGGTGCTCACCTTTCCTGCTGACATGTGGTTGAACCTGTGCCCCGCCCTGTATTCTGCTTTAGCACATCTTCCACCAAGTTCCTGTGTTCCTGAGAGCTGGACATATGCCCTGGAGAGGCTGGGAAGCTGGAGCAGGGCAAACCTTGGTGGCTGGAGCAAGGCAGGCCTCAGCACCCGAGGCCAGGGCAAAGTCAGTTTTTGAGAACCCTGCTCTGCTAGGCTGTGCAGAATCCGGCTGCTGCCTCCCCTTGCCTGGCTCAGCCAGCAGCATCCATGGTTGGCAATCACCTGAAGTCCCTAAACCCAAAATAGCAGCTGGGTGGCTCCAGCCATGGAGCACGCGGCTGAGTGCTACCCATCATGGCTCGGTCTGCACAGAACAGAAAGGGAGGCTGCACCACTCAGAACCACCTCCCAACTCTGGCAGGGGCAAGAAGTCCTATTCCTGTACCCCTCCTGCTCAAAGCATGTTCCTGGATGGCTGGGCCCAAGCAGAGCAACAGAGCTCTAGGGCTACATTGCTGACTCAGCCTGGCAGGAGCAGAAGCTGGTCTTCTTCCTACCTCCTTGGTCTGCCCCTGCTCACCAAACTTCTAGTGGTAAGTCACAGGTGTGCAGATGAAGAACAGTTTTTTGCCTTAAGGTGTGACTACTCCACTAAGCTGAATAACATTTGTTCAGCTTACAGCATAAGGTGAAACAAGGCAGTGAAAAATAGCAGATTCTTACTTGAAAGACATCTTCTCACTATGTGCTCAGATCCTGTCTGTTTACTCAGGAGCCAAAAATAATGCTGGTCTTTCTTTTACTGTATTTCACTCCTGTTAGCTCTAAAGAGCCAACACAGCTCCAGGATGTCATGGAAATTTTTTGAGTATGTGCTGCCAGCACAGAAGAGGTTAAACTGACATGCGCAGTTTGAAGCTGTGAGTGGAAATTTCCAAGGCTCACCCAGTCCTTGCCCCCTGGGTGACCTGTGGAGCTGTCAATCATTGTTGACCTACTTTCCCCATAGAGGCATGCTCAGATTGTGTCAGCTTCTGACTGAGAGCATGCTCAGTCAGAACCTGACATGAGGTAATCGGACTAGAAATTTCTCTGCGGAGAGCACGCTGATTGGCTACCAAATTGACATAAAAGTTCTGTGAGCCCCTCCCTTGGGGGGAGATCGCATGGACCAGAGACAGAGGCTGCTGCTGCTGCTGGGACTGTTCTCTGAGTCAGGCTTCAAGGCCTACTGATCTCCTTCTTTGGCTCCGTGGCTTAGTTCTTCGTATTGCTCATTGTATTGCGGGTTTTGACTACGTTCATCTGGCTCCTGACTTACCTTTCGAACTGATTAACGGCTTACGATTTCGGATCACCCTCTGGACTTTGTTTAACCGGGTTCTGGATCATCGACCTTGGCTTTCCTCACCAACTACGACTCTGCTCATCCCTCCAACTGACGTCTCCGCTGCTTCATCTTCTGGCTCCTGACCTCGGCTTTCTCATACGACCACCCGATTTGTCCATTGCTGTGGACTGGCGTCACGCGGTTCAGCATCAATGTGTTACAGTTCGTTTTGTTATTTGTGATCCCCATTTATGAGCTGTTGACCAGCCCTGGGACTAGGTCTTCGGACTGAACCTCGTGGGCCAGCAGACCCCTTTGTTGTTAATTGTTTGTTTGTGTTCCAAACTGTAACTGAAGACCTTTCTGCCTACGCCTGAAGCGTAAGTCAAATAAATTCACCTGTTTTTTCTCAATCCGCTCCGAGTCCCTAACTCCAGACTCTATGCCGCTAATCCCACCTGTCCGTATCTAATTGCCACCCCGGCCCACCGTGACCTTGGGGCCCGATCCTTAGGTTTTCCCCGACACAGGAGTTATCTAGACTCTATTGTTTTTTGTGGGGCACCAACAGACATGTTGATTATGTTCCAAACAACAGACACCTGTGCAGACCCAGTGAGAGCAGGAGTCATTGATGGCATAGGCTGACCTAGAGAAGCTGTATAAATGGTGATGATTGCTGAAAAGATCAATTCTGACTCCTTTACAGAGTCATTACACAGAATAATTAGAGCTGATAGTTAAAAAAAAAAAGAAAAATGTATTGCTTCTAAACAGACTACAATTATCTTGAGAGAGAACTATAGTTTAAGCCATCATAGTTAGGGACATTCTATGCAACAGCATTCAGGGAATTAAGTTCTGAGCTAATTCAAAATATATGCAAAACATTGCCCCTTGCTGTGAGTGAAGATGGGTTCAGGAGGCAATATTCAGATCCTAGTCAGTTTTAAGAGCTTCACAATGCACCCAGATTTGCAATCTGTTCCCTTAACCCTTCATGAGCATATCTGTTCTTGCATGATTATAGAAAACTGAAGAGCTTGTGGTGGACTTTATGACACCGTAAGAGGCACTGAAAAGTGAGCGTTGAAAGAAAAGGGGATTTTCCACCAGACATTTTAAAATTCTTTGGTTTGAATGTATGCTGTCTCTTTTTAAACCCTTGAGAGGAAGACAGTCTCTGTGAAAGAGTTCATGACCTTACAGCCATGGGCAAGGAAAACTCCATCTCCTGGTTTTCCAACATGTCCTTCAGCAAGGGGAAATAGGACCTAGTATTCATGATATTTCCAAAGAGAAAGCAAGCACAGGAAATTAATGAAAACCCTCTGCTCCTCCCAAGATGGTGAATCTATATTTATACATTGTAACGGAACAATAAAGAGCACAAAGCAAAAAGAAAAGAAAAAAAATCCCTTTTCAATGTACTTTTCATGCCAGGTGAAGCCTTTTTTTTTCTAGCTGAATTTATATAACACAGTAATGACATGCAGAGGAGGTGAAGACTGATGCCTTGGCACTTTCACTTATCATATGTACTGTTGGCGAGTCATGTTGCCCTTGAAGGTCTATGATGCAACGGGCTAAACCCTTAGGGGTGAATAGTCAATGGATTCTGCCTACAGAAGCTGATGCATTTTGCATTAAACACTGTCAGTCAACATTAAGCAAATAAAGCCTACCTATGCATAGATCTGGGAAGACTTTAACAGTCATTCTTGAGGGGAAACTTGAAAACCTCCTGTATTAACATAAAGCAATTTACTTCCCTATGATTTTCAGTGCTGTCCTTGTAGCTGTTGTTAACTATGGAAGGAATTTGAGTTTGAATGACAGGCTCTTCCTCCTGCCTGATCCTGATTCTACAGCCATTTGCTTTCAAAAATCTCTGGAAGTGGCATTTTCAAAGAGACTAAGGAAACAAAGCCTCCAGCTCCGGGCACATACCACTCTTGGGAAATCCCAACCTAAATTAATCCCAAACATTAATGCATTAAGCCTGACAAATGTTCCTCATGGCAGGAGAATGCTGATATTACCACTGCCTGAAGGGGGGGGGGAGGCGGGGCAGAAACCCAAGGAACAGGGAAGTTACTTGACTTGTCCAAGGTCACAGAGTTACAAAGCTAGAGAATAGAATCTGCATCACATACCTCCTCATTCTTATTTAACCAGAAGGGCATTTCTCTTAGTGTCACAAACACAGTGAGTGACATTGAGAGACACTCCTTCAACTTGATCTTGGTGTAAAAACCAAGAAAAACTCCATGGAAGTCAATAGAATTGCAATGCAATAGAATTATAGTGGAGTTAACAGAGAATCAGGTCTAAATGTCTTGATTCATTGAGGAAGCAAATAGAGAAAATGAGCTTTAAAGAGAAGAGTTCTTCACTGGGAGAACAAAAAAAGGACTGACGCAGAAATCTTGAATTTTTACTCATATTTCAGAGGAAACAGGCTTCAAACTTGCTCCTGCCCAGTTATGCACCCAGTGGCAGCAAAGATAGTTTTTTCCTCATCAGTAGGGATAGGAAAGGACACTGAGTTTTGGCCTTCTTCCAATATGGAAGCTATCATATTTACAGATACAGTTGTTACTAGAAAGCATGTTTCAAACCAGAATGCATGAATACTAATGCATTCAGTAACAGTGGAATAACAGGGACTTGGTGAGGTACCTCTCATGACTGTAACATTGTCATCAATGAGTACAAACTGTTCAGGAAGGACATGCAGGGGAGAAGAGGAGGAAGAGTTGCACTTTATGTAAAAGAGTCATATGATTGCTCAGAGCTCCAGTATGGACCTGGAGATAGGCCTGTTGAGAGTCTCTAGGTTAAGGTTAGAGGGGAGAGCAATAAGGGTGATGTGGTGGTGGGGGACTGCCATAGATGACCAGACCAAGAGGAAGCGGTGGATGAGGCTTTCTTCAAATAGCTAGCTGAAGTTTCCTGATCACAGGCCCTGGCTCTCATGGGGGACCAATCACTCTGACATCTGCTGGGAGGACAATACAGCAGTGTGCAGGCAATCCAGGAAGGTTTTGGAGAGTACTGGGGACAACTTCCTGGTGCAAGTGCTGGAGCAGCCAACTAGGGACTGTGCTTTTTTTGACCTGCTGTTCACAAAGAGGGAAGAATTGGTGGGGAATGTAGTAGTAGACGGCAACTTGAGCAGCAGTGACCACAAGTTGATTGATTTCTGGATCCTGTGGAAAGAAAGGATGGAGAGCAACAGAGTAAGGATCCTGGACTTCAGAAAATCAAACTTTGACTCACTCAGGGAACTTATGGGCAGGATCATCTGGGAAGCCAGTCTGAGGGGAAGAGGAGTCCAGGGGAGCTGGCTGTACTTTAAAGAAGCCTTATTGAGAGTGTAGGAACAAACCATCCCAATGCACAGGACGACTAGCAAGTATGGCAGAAGACCAGTGTGGCTTAGCAGGGAACTCTTAAGTAAACTAAAGCACAAAAAGGCAGCTTATAAGAAGTTGCAACTTGAAGAAATAACTAGGGAAGAATATAGGAACATTGCTCAGGAATGTAGGGATGAAGTCAGGAAGGCCAAAGTATGACTGGAGTTGCAGCTAGTGAGGGATGTGAAGAGTAACAAGAAGGGTTACAAGTATGTCAGTAGCAAAAGGAGGATCAGGGAAAGTGTGGATCCCTTACTGAATGGGGGAGCCAACCTTGTGACAGGATGCAGAAAAGGCTGAAGTAGTCAATGCTGTTTTTGCTTCAGTCTTCACAGGCAAGGTCAGCTTCCATACCACTGCCCTAGGTGGTAGCACAGTAAAACTATCACAGTTTTTGGACGAGGTAAACAGCCCTCAGTGGTGAAAGAACATGTTAGGGACTATTTAGAAAAGCTGAATGTGTACAAGACCATGGGGCTAGATGGGATGCACCTGAGAGTGCTAAGGGAGTTGGCTGATGTGATTACAGAGCCATTGGCCATCATCTTTGAAATCTCATGGCAATCAGGAGAGGTTACGGTGGACAATAAGCTGAATATGAGCCAGCAGTGTGCCCTAGCTTGCAAGAAGGCTAATGGCTTTCTGGGTTGTGTTGGTAGGTATGTTGCCAGCAGTTTAAGGGAAGTGATTATTCCCCTCTATTCAGCACTGGTGAGGCCACATCTAGAGAACTGTGTTCAGTTTTGGGCCCCCCACTACAGAAAGGATGTGAACAAATTGGAGAGAGTCCAATGGAGGGGGACAAAAATGGTGAGAGGGCTGGGGGACATGACATGAGGAAAGACTGGGGGAACTGGGCTTATTTAGTCTAGAGAAGAGGAGACTGAGAGGAGACTTAATAGCAGTCTTCAACTACCTGAAGGAAGGTTCAAAAGAGGTTGAAGCCAGGCTATTCTTGATGGTGGCAGATGACAGAACAAGGAGCAATGGTCTCAAGTTGCAACATGGAAAGTTTAGGATAGATATTAGGAAGTATTTTCTCATTAGGAGGATAGAAAAAAAAACTGGAACAGGTTACCCAGAGAGGTGATTAAAGCTCCATCTGGGGGTGGGAGGGTTCAAAACCCAAGTGGACAAAGCTTTGGCTGGGATGATCTAGTTGTGGCTAGTCCTTTTTTGAGCTGTAGTACGGCACAGAGATGCCTGCTACTTGGGAAGTAGTAAGCAAGGAGCCCAGCTGCGGGTTACCAGGGCAACTGGTGGGAGTCAGCTGACTGGAAGGGGCAGGGCCTGGCTCCTATATAACTTCCAGGCTGAGACCAGGCAGGCAGTTTTCTGCTGGCTGCCAAAGGGGTGGGAGCTCTGCCTGAGTGAGGAAAAGGATGGGGACTGAGTGACTGAGCAAGGCGATACTAATGAGATGGAGAACCCCTGGAGTGATGAACGTTGTTATAGCCAGACGGCTTGAATTTATGTTACAGTCTAGGTGCTTGAGCTTTCTGTTTGTGGTTTATGAACCGGTGGTTTGGGTGATGCTATTAGGAGTTGGAGGAGGCCTCATGGGGACCCACAGTGGCATGGGAACCCAACCCCAGACAGGGGAGCAGTGAGAAAGGTTCCAGAGTGGGTGCAGCATTTTGGGGTGCACAGACCCCAGCCCTAGAGCAAAGGGGCCAGGCATGGCTATGGCCACCGGAGCCTGTCTGTGGGCGTTTGAGACCCCAAGAAAGAGAGTTGGGGCTTCTTGCTCAGGTGGGCTCAAGGCAAGCAGGGCAGCACAAGAAGCCCCAAGGCAAGGGGGGGCAGCGATTGATGAGTGCCTGTGGGGCACGGGAGCAAGACAAGGTGGCAGCAATTGATGAATGCCTGTGGGGCGTGGCTGCGAGACAGACCAAACAACGTCCAGTACATCCGTGAGGCTTGGGGCATGGTAAAGGGATGGTTGGAGGCACACATTGCCCATGAGGCTGGGGTGCACAGGAACCCCATTAAAAGAACAAAACAAGTGACAGCAGAAGAAAACCATGACCAAGAGGACGAAAGGCAGCCTCCCTTTAATATTTAAGATCAAGACATGGCGGGCGAGATTTGAGGGAGCTTGAAGTAAACTTGGCATGATAGGGGGCACTAGGGGAGATCACGGCTCCATGACATGAGCAGGGGGTTGGACTAGATGACCTCCTGAGCTCCCTTCCAGACCTAACTTTCTATGATTCTGTGTGAGACAGAGTGCCTTTGGGTGCCTGTCGCTTTAAGGGCTAGAGTAGCCATCAGGGCAGTTGGCAGGTATGAGCTGGAATAACAAGCCAGTCACATGACTTCAGGAGGGTCCTGGGATTGGAGGAGGGGGTGGGGCAGTCTTTATTTTAGACCCAGGCCCTCAGAGCTGAGCCAGCAGTCTGCTGCTGACAGGTGAAAGAGCAGTACCTGGCTAAGTGGCTGCTCAGAACATCTTGGAGGTAAGGGCAGGAGCTATGAGGATGGCAGGAGGTTCCTGGTCCTGGGTATGACTTGAAACCGCACCCTGATGGGGAAAGGTGGTCTGGTGGGGCTGTCTGTGGTGGGACAGTCCCCCGGAAATGCCAGGCCAGTTTCCTCCCTGGTGAAAGGTGGGTAAGGGCACCTTAAAACCACAGCCCCTACTACCCAGTGGGTCATAGGAGGCATTGGGGCCACGCATGCCTATTGAGAGGCACCTGAGCCCATGGGAGTGTAAAACCCTAGAGGTAGGGGGGCAGGCATGCCTGCTGAGAGGCACCTGAGCCCAGGGGGTGTAAGACCCTGAGGCCCCAGCATAGGGGGCAGAGAGTTGGCCCCAATGGGGGTGGGGGTGAGAGTGGTGTTGACCTGGAGAGGAGCTTGGGTCACCATTGGGGCAAAGTGAAAAGATGAATTCATGAGGCCTAGCAATGGACAGAGTTTGGCTTGGCCATGAGCCAAAGCAAAGAGCTACTTTAGGATGCCATCTGCAAGGCATGGGGCGATAAGGGAAGGTCAGAGTCATGTGTGAACCCCCTGGCATTGGGGTATTAAATGGGCAGCCTCCCACTTATTCTGACAGATTGATTCCCAACAAGTCATGGCAGGAAAGACCAGACAGGCTACCCTAGATGAAGTGGTGAGCTGGTATGGTGACTGAGCAACAGTAGGTGCCCTCATCACACTATGATTTTATGAACTTTTAAAATTCCACAGATGAGTATTTCATAGTTTCATTTGCATAGGCAGTTCCTGCTATAAAATGCTCTCTCCTCCAATCCAGGATACAAGCCATAGGGGACCATTTTTATGTGATCAGTCACACAATTTGAATTTTAAGTATTGAAAATACTTCATTATCAGCTGAGAAGGTGAAAACAATACAGAAAGAGAGCAATGAAATCAACTAGAAGGGCAAGGACACCATGATCAGTTTGTGACTATTTGGTAAGCAGGAAGAGAAACTTAATTCACTCATTGTGGATGAATTCACTCAAGCCAAGCTAACAGCAGAAAAGACAAAGGATTGCAGACCCCATTCTCTGCCAAGCCCAGGTTCCACTGGATACCTGAGAGAATGCAGCTCCTTGGTCCTGGGGATAGCTTCTGCCATGGACCTTAGTGGACTTGCTTTTAAAATATCAAGTGGTAAGAGCTCTTCAGAGGCCTTCTGGCAGCTGAAGAGCTCTAGAACACAGCTTCACAGCAGCCATAACCCAATATGGCCCGCAAGATTACAACTTCCTGGGCTCGGCAATGGAGCTCATTATACTGGTCCCACACCAGTTTTACACCAGTTGGGGGGCTCTTTACATCAGAGAACTTACGTGTGTGCCATAGCAGTGGAGTAAATTAGTTAGACTGGTCAAAAGAGGTCCATTAGCTAACAATAGCTGCAGAGTTAATGGAACTGCCATAAACAGATTAACTATGTTAGTCCATGTCAAGTTTTGAGCATTTCTCTTTTCACTGAGCGGATAGCTCCCATCCCACAGGGTTAATTGAATAGTTTTTCTCATTGAAAAAATCAAGGTGAAGTACATTTTAGGGCCAAACGATCCCATCAAATTGCACCTGCTACACTCTCTACCCCCACACTTACATGAACACATACATGCACATAATGAACACTTTCAGTTGTGTCCCACACATATATATATGTACTCACTTATGCAGGAAGCTTTACTTGGGTAGAAGTAAATATTTTTATGCTTTGAAGGATGCTTTGAGGACACCTTCTGAAATCATTTCTTCAAACAACCATTCTGTTGCTTGGTACATGTGACTATCTCTGAACTATTTGGACAGAGACCATCAATTATGAGAAATTGCCAGGCCTAGGTTGAGGCCAACAAACTCATTGCACCATTTCCCCCCATAGTTTTAAACCCAGGTTTATTGCAGAGCTAAAAGTCTCACACGTTAACTTGCAGAGCACTCTTGAAAAAGGAGAAGTCACCTGCGGCTTCTTTGGTTCTGTTGGCATAGAAACATATAAAATTGGCCCATCTGCAGAAAATAAATTACTTTCCCCAAAAAGAACTCCAAAATATTATAGGACAAAAATATACAGGACATAGGATGTAGGACAGAAATCTATATCCTGTTGCCTACACAGTAGATTATAGTTAATTAAACCTCTGCTCACATAAACAGAACAAGAAAGGATGTAAAAGTAATGAGCTGACAACCCGGTGTGTATTATGTTGGGCTTCTAAGAGAATTTAATTTGGAGAAGAATTATGCACAGGCTGAAAGACAGTCCATTAAACCAAACCAACTGTCTGGAAAGAGATAAAACAAAAATGTGTTCTGCCTCCTGTGAAATAAGTAGTGAGCTGCATTTTCCTGTTACCTTGTGGCTTTCAGGGCTGTGCTCACAAACACAACTGGACAGGCAGAGTGCTATTCAGAAAGGTGGGCAGGGAAACAAACAGCACACTGGAGCTGATGAAGCATAAGGCTGTGCAGAGATCCTAGTTTCCAAAGAAGCATGAATACTGTGATCATGAAAGTGAGAAAGAACTAGGTGTCACTGATATACATATGGTAATAGGTGCTCAAATACTACAGAGATGAAAGCAAAATAAGCAGCTACCTGAAGAGAGAGAGATTTTGTTAGGGTAGAGGATATAGTAATGTTTAGTAAATTTGACCATTGTCAGGGTCTTATTGTGTTAGTTGCTTTACAAACACGTAATCCTAACTCTCAAGGGTGCACAGCCCAAATAGGCAAAACAGACTGAAGAGGAGGAAGGTGAGTTATAACATATGAGCAGAGCAATGGTTTTCAAACATAGGTAAGTGCTTATATATAACAAGTGGGTTTCCAAGGGGGCTTGAACAGATTGCAGACTAGTAGGTGAACAAGCATGCCAAAATCTGATTGTTTAATAATCTGTATAAAGCCTGAAAGGGGGTAACTAAGACTACCTATAACCCATCTCCTCTTATGAGACAGAAATTGAGGCTAAATTCTGGAGTGCAAGATTATGCATCCACTCACCTCTATTAATTATACACTTGCTCTTTTCTCTTCCACAAACAGCAAACAACCAACCTCTCAAATATTCCCCCAATACAGGCTGCCAATGCACCAAGATAGATTCTGATGAGAGCTGGGTGAATAATAGATTTTTTAGTTTCATGTCAGTCTGAAAAAATAAAAAAGCAAACCATGTGAGTGAAACCAGAGCACGTTGTTTTCCGCCCCCCCATGTTAGAAAATTTTTTCTGATCAAATGCTATATGATTTATGATCTTAAACAGACTATTTTATTTAGATTTGTAATTATTTTATTCTTTATAGAGTTTTACATGCATTGATGGAATATGATTTTTAAAATTGCTCAAATTAAAAAAAAAAACAACCCTCAGAACTGCTTTCATATTTGGGAGAGATTTTTGTTCTGTTCTGTTCTTTTCTTTTCCAGTGAAACTTACATCCATTTACAAAACCTTCCAGTGCCCCCCTTATCTGTTCTTTAGCCCCAAATCACCTTGGACTGAAAAACTGTGTCCATCTCTAATTCTAATGCTACTGATATGAACCCAAAGTAACCCCATGAATGTAAAAACGATTTACACCAAAGCGAGTAAGACTGTAATCTATCACATCAATTCTTGTTCACTTGCCAGCAATGACAAGGCAGTGATCAGCTTCACTTCATGCTCCTCACTTCTAAGCAGCTGTAAATTGGCTCAGTGCCTCTGAAGTCAGTGTAGCATTATTGATTTACACTGACCCAGGGAAAGATTGTTTTTTTCTGATGCAAAACAAATAAAATAAAATGATGTAAATATCTTTTCTGCTGCCCCACTTTAAATAGAAGAGAGAAACCATATGCCTGAGGGTGGACTGGGAAAGCAGCAGGAGGAGTGAGAGTTTGAAATTGTCAATAGAGGACTATCTCAGGTTCTGTAGTTTCTAGCATGGGTAAATATGGATATACAATCACCACCCAATTTCCTGTGTGTTTATATAACATGGGTGGCCCCTTCTGACAAAGTTCTGCTCTCAACATCAGTCCCTGTTCAGAAGAGCTGCATGGGCTACAGTTAAGGAATTCTTGATTTATACTGGAGGAAGCAAGAGAGACACAGCTTTATTTTCTACTGTTGTTGGTTACCTTTTTAAATTCATGTCTTTGTGGAAAACTTCAGGCAGAGCCACATGAAGCAGGGACTGAAACACTGCAACACCCGTTCATTGGAACTAACAAACCTGAATTTAAAAATGAAAGGAAGTTTTCATTTGACTGGCTTTTGCTGGCTGGCCAAGGACCTTAATATAATCAGAGGATATGGCAGCCTGCCATTGTCTGGATTTGCACATGATTTGTGAACAGAGAAGTTCGATCTGCTTCTCAGCACGTTCCCCAGCTTTTGTTTGCCATTCATTAGGGCAGGTGAGAATGATTGCTATTCCAAAAGCATTAGCTCCCCTTATTCCAAAGGGATGAATAGCGGCAGAGTTCATTTGTTTTGTATATTGACAATAATCCCTTAGTTTCCTAGAAGTACAGAGGCCCTTAAAATAAATACCAGAAAATAAAACAGGGAACATTTAGGCTCAGAGTCACTGGAAATTTGGGCACTTGGTAACGTGTAGAAAACACACGCGACTGCCTAATTGGCATGTATACATGGCCACAGTCAGACATTCGGCGGACACAGTCCCCTAGTTCGTGTACATCACTGGAACAAACGCACAGAGAATCTTTTCTAGTGATCTGAGCCCTGTCTGATATACAGCTGAAGAATAAAGTTGAATTGTTCCATAACTTCCATGTGGCTTGTGCCAGAGGACTGAATTTTTGGTACATTAATACCTGCATATAGTTTTTCAGGCCTGTCAATTTATCTCAGCATATGCAGCATAAATGCTGGATAGGCTGAGAATACTTTTGGTTGTGGTTCTGTGGATGAAATGCAGGTCAGGTTGATAGGCTATCATCTGAAGGCTGTTTAACAAGGTGACATGAAATTGCTGTGCCAAAGCCTGGTTCTCAGTGACTAGGTGTCCATCATGGTAGGCACAAATTCGATGCTGTGAAAGTAAAGTTGAGACAAAGTTGACCAGTGGTCTGATCTGACCTGGTTAATCTATTCTGTCTTATAAAATATTGTTAGTGACCTATATGTGAAACAGCTGGCCCGCATATGGCTTGCCTAGGAAGGCTACCCCGACACAAACAAGACTTTTTCAGGGCAGCTTCATTTTTTTTAATATAAATTATAAGGAAAACATCTAACAAAAAACCTCCTAATGCCCCATTCATACCACCATGCCCAAGACAGCCTTCCTTTGAAACAATGCATGATTCAAGAAGCCTGTTTCCTACATCTTTCTCCTGTAGGCCTAATTTTTGAGCCCTCACTGCAAAAAACAGAAACTAAGCAAATCCTTTAATGAGGCCAGTGAGAAGGATGAAGCATGCTCCATTAGCAGTATAAGAAGGGGAAGCACAGTGGAGATGCTTACCAATAAGCTCTGAATTTTAGTTGGCCCTGGAGCATGATGTTTCATGTCTCTATTTGTCTGTAGCTGGTGTCCATGGGCTGCTTTGGCTTGCTTTCTAGGCACTGAGACAGCTCAGAAGTTATTGGACATTCTGTTAGATCCTTAGCTTGCAGGGCCATTGTCTTGTTTGTTATTAGTGAGGGATTAGAAGTTTAAGGCCTCAGAGCTTAATGGCCTCAGTGGGTGGAGAGCATAGCACTAGCTGTGAAAATGACAAAAATCAATAGCTAATCCAGTGCAGTCAGTCAACCTTTTCAAAGCCTCATCCGTATTGATTTCCAAGTGCTGCTCTTCCTGTCCCTTGACGTAAGCAGCCTGTTTGCTCAGCAGACAGACTTGCTCTCTTTTACCCTCCCAGACTTCCTAGTTGCTTTTTTCCACTGGAAAATGGATTACTTGGATCCTTTCTACTTTTCATTTCTCTGGCTGCAAAAGCATAATGATCATCTGGGGGGTGGCCTAGGGGGCCACCTCAGACAACTTAAGAGAACTGACCTGAAGTCAGGTTTTTGGGGAGTGAAAAGGTACAGAGGAGGAGGAACAGGAGGCATCTGTTCAGGTTAGATTCCTGTAGTCCAGGTTCTGAACACAGATAAAAATCCCCCCCTATGCCTTTTCTCTCCCTTGTCCCTCATTTGCAAAGGTGGCAGAGTCAGCTGTACTAAAAGACTCCAGGATATCTGCTAGTTTTTTTTTATTAGAATGAAAGTGACCTAGGAGAAATGCTTCACCCTGCCACTGACTCCCTATGGGATTTTGGCACCATGCTTATTTATTCTCATTGCACCTCTTTTAGTGCCTCTGTTAAATGAGGATAATCATTCATCTGTATACATGTCCTCTATGTGCCTTGGCTTGTTGAACTATATGCTCTCTAGGGCAAGGACTGTCTGTCACTACGTACAGCTCCCAATCTTATTTGGAGGCTCTACATACCACTGTTACAGTACTGATAATAGCAATAGAGCCCTTTACTGAGAGCAGTAGCATAGTTCATGAGATATGACACTGAGTAGGATGCTAAATACGACAGGAGACATTTTCCCATTATTCAACCTACTGTTCAACCAGGTCATCTCACTACTACAACCAAACTTCCACTCTCTTCCTCCTGAAGAAGTGTTAAAGTGGATCAATAGTTGTACCAAAGATGATTCAGCACCATCCACAGAGGCAGAATGACTCCAGCAGAGACAGAGAAATTCTTCTGAGCCCCCTTTCAGCTTGGTGTGGAATTTGAGCACCTGGCTCTCAGGACACCTTGTAAACACAGCATTGACGTCTGTGTTGAATATTTTCTGGTCTGTTTGTGCCACACTTTCACATCCTAGCAATTTCAGTCCCTGAAAAAAAGAAACTTCACGCTATTAAGTTGATTCTGAGGATCAGGAATGAGAGATAGAACATCTGAACTCCAAGTCACTAGTTCAAAACAGCTCATGGCTAGCCATGATGGAAAGCCTTCTGAGTTAGAGCGATCATTGGCCGGAATTAAATAAGTTTTTAACATCAATCTAGTTACTAGCAGATGTGTGTCTAACCAGGAGGAAAAAATCCCACACCACTGGCCCTTATATACATCCTTGTCAGCATTTTATCATGTCTAAAGAATTTAACTTTCCATAAATGCATCCTTTTTTTGTAGTTTCAAATTTATGTGCATAATACAGACAAAATTTTACATTTACACTTATTTCAGGAATTATTATTGCTTCCTGAATGCACTTGATTTGCAGGTTTTTGGGTGCCGAGGTTACAATAACTAACATTTGCAAAATTATGCTCACAGTTGTGCATGTCCATAAGGTTGTAGTGGCACTGAAAATGGTTGGATTATGTCCTGAAAAAGGAAAACAGGGTTCCTGCCTCAGGAAGCTGACAGTCCTAATACAAATTACTGGTAAAGGCAGATGAAGAAAAGGACACAATAGGCAAATTAAGTGATCAAGAAGAGGGTGATTTATATTCTAGCACCACTGAGTGGACCCACCTAAGGGAAGCTTCTTTGTGCCAGGCACTGTATATATAGAATTTCTCATTCCTGTCACCAAATTACATTCTAAGTGTGTTATATATGTGCCCTGGGGTGTATAGGGGTGCTTTAATTAGAGCAGTTCTGACAGCCGGTCTAATTAAAGTGCCCCGAGCTCCTCATGTATCAGCATCCCTGTGCTTCTGAATGGCAGTGGGGCAACTTCTTCTAAGGTTCATTGAACAAACTTTAGATAAAGCACCCCCCCACACACCATTTTGATGTATGGGGTATGCTGGTACATGAGATGCAAGAGGCTGCTGGAGCGCAGTAATTGCCATGCTCCACTAGATTTGATTAATTCAACCTGCTCCAATCCACTGGAATTCCAGCATGTCGGAGCAGCCTCTCTTCTCATGTATAGACACATTAAATGGACAAGACAGACAAAGGGTGGGAAAAGAAGGACAGAAGGAAAGTGACTTTAATCGTTTCACATTAGAGCCAGGGCCAGAACTCATTTCCAGAACTGTGGCCTACCCACTAGGCAAAACTGCCTTTCCATATACTTGGTTTATTTTGCAAGACTCAGGTTTATTTGGGCTATTTGTTTAAGGCCTGATTGTTCCCAGCCCAAAACTACCCTGGTATTATTAGAATGGGGAGATAAGAAAATATAATTTGCTGTAATGCTTTCTGTTCAGGCTGCATAACTGCACTTCAAACAGAAAACAAATTCTGTCTGTCAAACCTAGTTGCATTTTATTCCATCCCTTGTAGCTGGGATCAGACATTTATCAGGTAAGCAAATGAATGACCAAATTATGTTCCTAAAACTACCAACCAACCCACCAATCAACCAAAGATAAACCCCCTTCCTGCCTACTTCCATTTAAAGGGGGGAGGGCATCCAATATTTTTCCATGTGAGTGATGTTGAGGCATTTGTGGTCATTATGGTTACAAACATTACTCCAGCAGAACGGGGACTATTGAAAAGAAACGTATCTCCAGCAGAAGCTGCTTTGTTAACAATGTACGTAGTGCTAATACTTCTCTCATAAAGCAATGCTAGCCACAAAAACCTCGCTTCCCAGAGTCTGCACATTTCGAGAGCAAAGCCACCCATGCATCTACTGTTCCATTTTGCCAGTGGCTAACCTGAAAGGCAGCTTTTGTCTCCTGAGTGGCAGGTGTTTTGTTACATTTCCACATGAGGCAATCTGCTAGCGGAGGCCAACTGCAGGATAGGTCCCTCCTTTGAATTAGAGTTGCATGTTAAAAGCTACTAGTGGAGATTACTTGATACAAAGAGTTTGAGAGAGCTTGAGGCTGAGAATTTCAAGGCCAAATCATCCATATGCATTAATTTTTATGAGAAGTCGGTGAGCAAGTTGTCTGCAAGGTTGTTGACAATCTCAGCTGGTATGTTTGATCTTCATTGGGGCCCAGAAAATAGTACAGTTTGCCAACCAAAGACATACCATAATTAATTGGTCCCCTGCTTTGTTGCCTTAAGGTCCCTTATCTCTGTCATTGCTGCTTGGTTTCTTTAACAAACCCCTTTCCTGTCCCACTCCCTATCATGTAACCCATCATACGTGAACAGAGAGAAACATATACAATATTAATTAAAAACTATACAAATATCCCTTAGTTGTTTCACTAGGGGATGCAAAGGAACTTGTTTCAGTGCTGCAGGAAGAGTTTCTAGTGAATGAGGAGGATCTACTTTCCCTCTGAGTCAGGTCTGAACTGATATGCCCCAATGGTGACAAAGACACTGCTCCCAGAGGTGCTGTCTTTTGGCTGAGATGCCAAAGCTGATTTTTGTCATGTAATAAGACAATATCCTGAGGGCAATCACTAAATTTTCTTAAGAGCAGAGGTGTTAACTCTGTTGCACTGACTACATTTAGCCTAAATTATCACTTAAATATGATTTTTTAATGTGATTATGAGTTTTTACTGGAAAGTTATATGCTTCACAGTCACTGTACAGGGCTTAAACACTATTGCTTGGGGCATCACTATAGACAAGAATAAGCTAAAAAAAGATGCTGAGCCACAATCTTCATAGTGAACTATCTAAAATTATCATTATATTGTGTGCCTAAGTAAAAGCTGGGTTGATTAATTAAAGATGCAGGTATAGAACACCACTAAAATGAGGCCATTTTTTCTTTACATGCCTAATTTTAGACACTTGGGATTGTAAATTTTGGCCTACTTGTCCAAAGGACATAACTAACTGTGATTGGATTAGCTTACCATTTCATGAGCAGTAAATAGGTAATTACTTTTTCACATATCCATTAAACATTTAACCAGCATTTTCACATGCAGGTGACATAACAAGGTAGTTTCAGCAGGTTCATTTTGGATTCAGTTCACAAAGTTGCTAATTGACATTTAATAGTTTTGTAATTGATCTTTGTCATCACATATTGTGGAAAAATGCTGGAACATATTTCAGTAGAATGGGAAGCAGTACAATTTAATGTAATATTAACTAGATAACCCAGATACCCATTCATTGCTGCTGTATGCAGCTAAGCTAAGTCATACAGGATGTCATCTGGTACCTCGGAACTATATTAACCTTCAGTACTTTTTTTCAAATCATCAATAGAATTTTATGAGACAACATTTTGAAATGGCTATTAACAATATGTATGTATGAACTAATTTGTGGGTATATTTATAATAAACATACTTACACATTCAATTCATTACCATTTCAATTTACTACATACTGGTATACACACTGGTAGTGATGCCTATTATTATGATTGCACTATTACAATGCCTTTGTTTTTAATTGCTTACAATTTAGAGGGGGGGAAATTAACCTTTGGGCTGAAATTTTTCAAGCAGTATATCTCTTTCAGACTGAATACTTTTGAAAATTTGAGGCAAAACAGTTCAAATATTTCTGAGAATGATAGTAAGGGAAAATATGCTGTTTTATCCATAGTAAAAAATAATTCTTGTGACTTTTTCTATTGTAGTTCTAATAATTTGGAATATGGAGCTGAACTTTGGCATGTGAATCCATCCAAACTCAACAAAATATTTTCACATGTTCAGTAGAGACATACTAGAGTTTGGGTATGCAGTTTTTGGCCAGAGTGATGAATAAAACTCAGTGTCTACTTTGTAAGGTGCTGGAAGGCATGCCAGAAAAACAAAAACAGGGCAGGGGGTACATGAAAGTATGCATTACATGTTAACATACAGCAAAAGCTGTGTTATCCGGCACTTTATCAACCAGAAAGCTCCACCAACCAGCATCTGAGGGACATGGCAAAAATGAAACCGGAAGTCCCATCTCTGGTTTCACCGCCACAAGCTGAGTTCTTCTCCTTCACTTCTTTGGCCCACAGCCTGGAGCAAGGCAGCCTGCACAGGCCCCCCTCCGTTTCCCCCAGTACACTGATGCCAGGGAATGCACCAGACAGTGCGCATTTGATTAACTGGGCATATTTGATTAACCGGCGTTGCCCATTTCCGGGGGTTGCCAGATAACAGAGCTTTTGCTGTAGTTAATAGTCATAAATGTTGCTTATTTTTTACAATAAATACCAGGTTTTCTAAAAATTCTAAACCTGGTGACAATAAATAAAACTTCATATACTACTTTTATTCTTGTGTATTCTTTTTTGTTAAGCATGTTGTGATGAGAGAGAGAGAAAAAAAAAGAAAGGAAAGAAAGAGGGAAAGAGAATGAAAAAAGAGAGAAAAAAGGCAAGGACAGAGAGAAAAAAGACGAGGGAGAAAAAAGAAAAAAGAGAGAAGAAAAAAGAAATAGAAATAGGTGAAAAAGAAAGAAAATAGGAGAGAAAGAAAAAGAAGGGAGAAAAAAGGGAGAAGAAAAAGAGGGTGTGTTCCACCAATGTCTCCCACCACTACTAGCTGTGGCTCGGGCCCACTGGTCTAGGGCAGTGTCCGATGGAGGGAAGCAGTGAGACCACAGAAACTCAGGGTTGGAAGGGAGGGCCTGGCTGGAGCTCGGGCAGGTGGATGACCCACCCCACCCAGTTAGGTTATGAATTTTTTGTTCCCAGACCTGTTTTCTGAATAGGTTCTGTAGATTAAAATTGACCATGAGCATTGTGAGGTCAGAAAGGGAGTGGTTATTGTGAGAAAAGTTTTCTCCTACTGTTGCTGGAAGGTGTTGTAAGGCTTTGGCCTTTTCTTGCTGGGTGCCTTGCCCCCAACCGATGTCAGGGTGAGGTTTGAGCTCAGATGCCACCTGGATGGTATGGGTGCTGCCCTTACTCACCTGCCATAACTTCATGTTCTTGTTAGGGAGGCAGTTTCCTTCAGGTGGCCCCTGAGGATGAAGACACCTCAATCCCTGTTCTTGTTTCGTGGGGCTCCAAACCTCTCCTTTACCCCACCCTTACCACATTCACAGCCCAGATAAATACTATACTCTGCAGGCGTCCCCTTGGATGACTTTTCCTTTTCGCTTGGGTCACCTGCCTCAGAGTAGGTTGGGACTTCCCGGTCAGTTCGCCCTTCACCATTGTCGGTTCTTTGACTTCAGGCTGGCTAGGGCATATAAGCCTGCTCTGTCTTGGGCTAGCTAGGGCTTCTGGTGAACTCAGGTGAAATCAACACCTGAATCTCCAGCAGGGCCCCCCTGGGATCTCATCTCCCAGTGCACCTTTTATAGCCCAGAGAAATAATGCAACTTGAAGGAAAGGATGAGGGGCCCACTTGTCCCTGTGCCCCAGGCGACTATGGGGGCGGGCTGCCGTCCCATGCCCCACCCTGGTTTGGCTCCTCAGTTTAGCCAGCACGGGCCCCCAGCTGACCTCGAGTTCCTTCCAGGTTTCCCTGGCTTGGAAGGGCGCATGGTTCCCATGCTGGGTTGCTCGTGCCTCCCCGCCATGCCCCGCCGGCTCCCTGCCCCTGACAGCTCCCTGCCGGCGCCTCCCTCCACTGTACCTCAGTTCCCTGAAGAGGCTGCGGTGTCATCCCTGGGAGCTTCCTGCCTGCTGTGTCAGAGCCCTTGACTCCCCGTCTCTTGCCTTCAGCTGGGAAATCTTCCTCCTCACCACCAGCATCTCTGGGTTGGCGTCCTCTTCTTCCTCGGCCAGCATCTCTGGGTCAGCATCCTCTTCTTCCCCCACCAGCATCTCCAGGTTGGCATCTCTTTCTCTTACCATTTGCCACCAGCCAGCTGTTTTTCTGGCTGCTATTTGAGCAGCCCATGGTTTCCTGAGGCTCCACCCATATCCCTCGCTGATCCGCAGCTGTAGGCAGCTCCAGAACCATGGGGCTGATGCCCATGATTCCTCCCAGCTGCTGCTCATCAGGATCCCTGCGGTAAGTACTGGGACACATGGGGTGAGGGTCTGGGACCCCTTAGAGGGGCTTTCACTGACCCTTTCACACCTACCTATGTTTGTTTCTCTCTATTCTTTATATTTTTCTCCATGTTCATTCATTCTGGAGTGTAGTTTTTGTCTAGTGTGACCCACATAGTATCTATGAGGGCATCTGGTACACTGGTTGAGATGCACCACATTCTGGGAGAGACATGTGTAGGTTCCATGGATGTTGATGGTTTAATTGTGAGGGGTGCAGGTTGTAATAGCAGTATAAGGCTGATAGGTTTTGCATTTATTGTTAATGCAGGGTTGTGCCCCATTTGATGTCTGTTGATCAGCAAGGAGTTTGCTTTTGATGATGAGTTGGGCTAGGTTAGCGGATTTTATGAAAGCCAGGGGTGAGGGGATTGTAAATATTTTCTCAAAGTCAGCTTCTTTTCAAGTACAGACTGTAATAGCCATCTAGTTCTGTATGTGCCCTCTGAAGTTACCCACTGAAGTCATTGCAAAATCCTCCTTGCTCCAATTGGCAAGTCTAGACGTGAGGGTTGACCTCTCGCAACATCACTGCCACCGCCACCACCACCAAGGCCCAGAGATGATAAAGAATGAAGTACACACCCAATCATAAGACCACTTGCAACATCACTGATATCAATATGATCAACCATATGCTTATGGTTAAATTATGTTAGGCATGTCTCTAAATGCTTTGCTTCTTTGGAACCTAAATTAAGGGACATCCTGATGGAAAACCCACTGAAGTCAAAGATCCTGGCTGTGAAGAAGTGGAAAAAGGGAAAACACTAGGGCTATGTGAAGCTTCAGTCCTTGATTCAATTTGGTGGAGATTTGGCCCAATTTGGTGCCCAAATCTCCAAATCCCAATTGAATCAGGAAACCCTTTAATCTCTCCCTCCCAAGACCAACTGCATGACTCACCTGAGACTGGGAAGAAGTCTGGTAGTCATCATTAATTTTAGTTCCATCAAGATGCATGCAAGCCTTAAAGAGAAAAGACAAGTCTCCTGTTAAGATTGATGTAAATGAATGCTGGTGTAACATCTAGGTGGTGCTAGGCTGGGGTGTTGGGGAGGTTGGAGCTCCAGAAGTGACACACATTGGGTTACTGTCATCCAGTGGCAGTGAGAATTATCACCTCCCAATTGATATCATCATAAAAAAATCAAGACATGGCAGGAAAGAGTCAGGATCACTGTTACGGAATACAGGCAAGTTGATCACAAGGCCAACGGTCAGGGCCGGGACGGTACCGGTGTGTTGTGCATGTAACTTTAACCTGGCCAAACCCTGACACTGACCAACTTCAATAGGCTTTGCATTAGGTTCTAAATAGGAAAAAGAGACAACACACATCTGCTCTGTTTAAACCTGACTTAACATTCAGCAATGTTTTACTTTGTAAAAAATAGAAGCTTTAATCCACGGATTTCTTTGAAAGGAAGAAGAGAGTATCTGTAACTCAAAGCTTTCAAGCAATGCTAGTAAAGATTTCTTCAAATAAAATAAAGGAATTATGAAAAACTCATAAGTTTTTGGAATGTTTTTGAATGCATGAAAACAGATTTGTTTTGCAAAATGCAATATATTCTGAGGAAAGCAGCCCATTTTTTTCCAGCTTCAATGACTCCAAAGCTGTGTTTGACTTGTTCTAGTCAGACGTCATGAACACTGTCTTGCACTCAATATCTTGTTTAACTCTATTCCAACTATATAGTTGGTCCAATAAAAGATAGCACTCTAAAAATTCTTGCCCCTTGCATAGTTTCTGGACCATCATATCTACAGCATCATCACTCGATGACTCAATGATCTGTTAAGGTCCCTTCTGACTCTAGTATCTATGAATCTATGAATCAGTCTCACAGAACAGAGCAGACCAAAACAGCCACCTCCCTGCTGGGCCCCCCTCGGGCCCTGGGGGAGGCACACCTGGGCCACAGGTTAGCAAGGATTTAGTTAGGGAGCTTCTGGAGGGGTTGGACGTATTCAAGTCAGCTGGTCTGGATGATCTCCACCCTAGAGTTCTAAAGCAACTGGCCAAGGTCATTGCGAGTCCCCGGCACAACTTTATGAGCACTCGTGGTGCTCTGGTGAGGTACCGGAGGACTGGAAGAGGGCCAACGTGGTCCCCATCTTCAAAAAAGGCAGGAAGGAGGACCTGGGAAACTATAGGCCGGTTAGTCTCACCTCAATCCTAGGCAAGCTGTTCGAGAAAATTATGCTGGCACACATCCAGGAGGGGCCAGCAGGAGACTGCATGCTTAGGGGCAACCAACATGGGTTCATCAGTGGCAGGTCCTGTCAGACCAACTTGGTGGCCTTTTATGATCAGATCACCAGATCGTTAGATGCAGGGGTAGCAGTGGATATAATCTTCCTGGACTTCCGGAAGGCTTTTGACACTGTCTCTCACCCTGTTCTCATTAAGAAACTGGGGGGCTGTGGTGTCAACACCCACACAGTCAAATGGGTCGCCAACTGGCTGGAGGACCGCACCCAGAGGGTGGTAGTAGATGGTCCTTCTCAACCTGGAAGGACATGGGCAGTGGGGTTTTGCAGGGCTTGGTCCCCGGGCCCTCACTGTTCAACATCTTCATCAGCAATTTGGATGAGGGGGTAAAAAGCACCCTGTTCAAATTTGCTGATGACACTAAGATGTGGGGGGACGTGGGCACACTGGAAGGATGCAACAGGCTACAATCAGACCTAGACAGGTTACAAGGGTGGGCGGACGAGAATAGGATGGGTTTTAACACAGACAAGTGCAAGGTGATGCACCTCAGGAGGAACAACCGGCACCATACCTACAGGTTGGGGAATTCCCCTCTTATCAGCACGGAGGTGGAAAGGGATCTGGGGGTCATCATTGACTCCAAGATGAACATGGGCTGGCAGTGTGGAGAGGCAGTAAGAAAGGCCAACCGCACCTTGGCATGCATCCACAGATGCATCTCGAGCAGGTCCAAGGAGGTGATCCTCCCTCTATGCGGCATTGGTCAGGCCGCAGCTGGAGTATTGCGTCCAGTTCTGGGCGCCACACTTCAAGAGGGATGTCAACAGCATGGAGAGGGTCCAGAGCAGGGCCACTCGTATGATCAGGGGACAACAGGGCAGGCCCTATGAGGACAGGCTGCGGGACCTGAACCTGTTCAGCCTCCAAAAGAGAAGGCTGAGGGGGGATGTTGTGGCCTGTTATAAACTAGTCAGGGGGGATCAGCAGGCATTGGGGAAGTCACTGTTTCCCCGAGCACTGCCAGGAGTGACCAGGAATAACGGTCACAAGCTGGCAGAGGGCAGGTTTAGGTTGGATATCAGGAGGGGCTACTTCATGGTCAGGGCGGCTAGGGTCTGGAACCAGCTTCCAAGAGAAGTGGTGCAGGCTCCTACCCTGGGAGTTTTTAAGAGGAGGTTAGATGAACATCTTGCTGGGGTCATTTGACCCCAATACTCTTTCCTGCCATGGCAAGGGGATCTGCTCAGGTCCCTTCTGACCCTAGAAACTATGAAACTATTTGCTCTTTCTTTAAATGTACTCCCTTTATTGTACTGAAAAATGTTCCATCAAAATATAAATTTCCTTTCAAACAAAAATCAGTTACAAGGTAAAAAGAGGGAATTCCACAGAATTCTTTGAAATTAAATGTTGGGATTGCCATGGAAATAAGGATTATATGACATATTACAGAGAACAACTTTTTGCCAAATAATTGCTAATCTTGATAGTCCAAAGTCCTTACAAAACATAACAAAGCACTCGAGGGTACTCCAGATGCTTGTCTTTCCAAATGTGACTCACTGTATTTCTAAGCTCATTTTCTCACATTATTCCCTTACCAGTTTCCAAACACTTTCTTAGCAATCCTGGAATCACAGACTTTACTTGTCCAGCATTGATCTGTGGAGATTGAAATTTCTTGTTAAACCCATGAGTCAAGGTCATCAGCTTGTTAAACATCTTAAGATTTGTGAGGAAATGAATTATCTTAGCAGTAGCAAGGAGACCAAGACCTTCAATGGGTGTTAAACACTGATATAAACTGAAGGCCCTATCTACAATACATACAAAGCCATACTAGGAGTTACCAAGCCTTGACAAATTCACCAGATACAGCTTCAGATAAGACAGTCTAGTTACATAGTGACTGCTATCTGTGAAATCCATTTTGTATCAACACATTATAATTTACAGACCAGAAGGATAGCCCTTGATTTAGTTTTAACCTTGAAACATTCAGATTTCCCTCAAAATAAACTTCAATAAACCACACTGTGCTGGAAACCTGGACAGAAATAGTAAGCAAATAATTTGCATTTCCATAGTATTTAATAGGAAAATTATCCTTTTCATGTTATACCAACGTCTCCACTTCAATTGTGGCTGAACCATAAAGAACAGAATATAGTAATATAAACTTAGGGAAACAAATAGCCAGACTCTTTGAACCTTTTAAAGAAAGTTCATTTCAGGTTGTGGAGAAGTATAAAACCATTCTTTATTTTACAGCATACAAAACCATAAGGCCAATCCATCTGTCTTTACATATGTATAAATTACCTTGAAGGGTGCTGACATACGTGCAGGTTCTAACTCATAATACACCATGAGTTAGAGCACTCTGCCCCTCACTCCCCTGCCACCCCAGACCCAACAGCTGTTCACCTGTTGGGTTGCGGAGGGGTGGGGAAGGTCAAAACGTCTGTAGGAGCCTGCTTTCAGTGAAGGAGCAGCCTCTCTCCCCTAGCCCCATCCTCCCCCCCACCTCTGGTGTTCTCTGTAGGAAGGGAGTGGGGAAGAGGGGAGCAGGGATGAGCTGCAAGCTGGGGTTTGCTTAGCCTGAGCTGGGGTGGGGGTGGGTTGAAAGGGGGCCACAAGGCAGGGGAACTCCAATCCACCTGCCCCACCTTCCAGCTCAGGCTGGGTAAACCCCAGCCTGCGGCTCCCTTCCCTTCCTGTCTCCCTCCTTCCTTCATGCAGACAACCCCAGGGGTAGGGTTGGGTTGATGCAGCCCAGCCTCGATTGCAGAACACATTAACTTGTGTTCCCTAGAGTGCTCCAAAGCGGAAGGCCTTCATCTGATCCCTCATTTGATGAGGGTGAATTTATTGTGCAATTGGCCACTTTAAACATGCTGTGCAGCCATACATGTATGTCAAGGCATGGCTTTAGAGTGCTTTCAGGGGGCCGATTGTACAACAAATGTAACTTCTGTCTGTACCCAAAATGACTGGGAGTTCTTTGGGGGCAGGATGCAGGATGGGGTCATCTATATATAAGAAGATGGGTTCTGTGTTCAGATACACTCTGAGGAGATAAATTTTATCAGCAACATTTACCCTGGCAAATCACAGTAGATTAGACTGATGGGCAACAAAATGCACACATACAGCAAACACCAGGAATTTCTGAATGCTCGTGAGTTGAATAGTATTTTGTATATCAGACATAATGGTCGTACCAATGCAATATTGTGCAATGATATTTATATTAATGATGCCAGTGTCTGTGATACACTCCTCTGAACTGGAATGGTATCCTGTTGACTTAATTGAGATAAAAGATGCAGGCTCGAGGTAAGCCAATAATAGGCTCATTGCTGAGACAGACAATTATAAGGCTCTACAGGTTCCAGGGAAAAGAAATTCGGTAATTCTCTCCCCATAATAGAGAGGCAAATTATCAGGGGCAAATTATTTATTCAGTAGATTTATTCCTTGTGTCTATTTGGGAAACATCTATGAGTGAAAGGGCATTGTTACAGATTTACTTGGTATTCAGAGTCGTTCCAAGTGCTCGCACCCAGCATTCTTATTCCTGGATGCTGTAACACATCTGCAGGACTGGCAATGGCTGTTGCCTTATCACCAGCTCTTTGTTCTGAAGTAGTAAGGTCCACCATGCCAGTCTAGTCTGAGTGACATCTGACTGATTTTGTTAGGTTTGATTCAAACTTTTTATTTCAAATTGTGGTTTAGATAGATCTATCCCATTTTTAGTCGGGATAGTCCTGGATTTTGGAGGCCGGCCCTGGGGTGCAGATTAAAAGTCTGGTGGGGGAAGGGAAGTGACATGGTGTTTCAGGAAGGTGGATGGGCAAGCTGCTTGTTGAAGCACACTGCTCCACCTCTGCCTCTCCCTGTAGAAGCTCACTGACTTAGGAGGGAGGAAAGGAGGGAGGAAGGGAGGTGGGAGAGAAGGGATGGGGGACAATGTTTTGGATGTCCCGTATTTCCAACCACGACAGATGGTCACCCTAGGTTTAGATTAGTGGAGGCCAACTTCTTTGGCAACTGTGCCACAAATTAGCCCTGAGCTCTCCTAGAGTACCACTCTGATCCCTTTCTCTTGCCCAGTCCACTGCTTTGCTTTCTGTTCCCTGCCCTGTGCTCCCTGGCTGCTCTGCTTTCTACTTCCAGCCCTACTGGTTGATGTGCTGCCTCTACTCCCCAGCCTGCCACGTGCCACACACAGTCTGCCTGAGCCATTTGTGACCCATGCCACAGGTCAGCCACCCTTAGTTTAGAGTTAGGAATAACTGGCATGCTCTCAGCTTGGTCCTCAGCACGGATCATTTTAATTATATTCAACTGATCAATTCCACAAAGGTTTCTGTTTTAGAGAGAAAGGCCAGGGAAATACCTAACCAGTTCAGCCAGGGCTAGATGATGCTTATTAGGCATGATCCTACACTGGTAGCAGCAAAGCTTTGGAGTGCTTCATGAGGAGCTTTGAGGATCTGTCCTTATGGAGAAAACTTCATGGTATGAGACATTAGCATCATTATTTCTCTTCATAGCCTGCCAATGAAAAACAGAACTAGATTTTAGTACACATTACAGGATGGAGTAAAAACTTTTCAGCTTTGTATCTTATGTCTGATGCAGCTAAATACTCTTTAGTTCAAAGGGTAGTTCTGGTATGAAAGATCACCCTAAACAAACCAAAAAAGCTGTGATATACAGCCAAGCCCTCAGATACCACCAAATTTGCGTGGAAGAGAACACCAGGGATTGCCACCTCATCAATCTTAAAAAGACTTTCACCCAACAAGGACACTTCTCCAGAGAGATAGACTGCACGTTTGAAAGAGCCACCCAAATACCACATGAAGAACTGCTGCAGTACAGAAGAAACCCCCCCCACAAATTGCACACCGCTGGTTATGACATATCACCCCTCCCTTGAACTTGTATGGAAAATCCTCAAACAACTGAACCCCATACTAGAAAGAGACCCTATTCTTAAAGAGGTCTTCCCAGAGCCACCCATCCTAGCCTTCAAACAAGCACTGAACCTCACTAACCTCATCACCAGAAGCAAACTTCCTCCGGCCCAGAGCACACCAAATGGATCCAGACCATGCCATGACAAGAAATGCAAAACCTGCCAACACATCTCCACCACCCCCACAATTGCTACAACCCACAACAGAGCCATCAGCATTCCCAAATCTTACAGCTGCACCTCCAGAAATGTAATATATCTCATCCAAATGCTTCCCAGAGATGAGCCTATGAACTCCACTTCATCAAGCTCCTGGATACTAAAAATCATGGACTAAATATAGACATTGGATTTATGATACATTATAACCTGCCTGACATCTGACTCCCCAGGCATCTCTCCACTATTCATCCCCCTTCTCTCTTCCCCGCACAGCTAGTCTCTCACCCATTGACTCCTCAATCTACATTTTCACTGACTGCCTATCCTATATGCAGACCAGCCCGGCCTCTGGCTTCTTTACTTTTCATCCCATCCAGGAAGAGCACACACCAACTGCTGAAACTTCCTCAGCCTGATGAAGGGTTTTTGAACCCAAAAGCTTGCTTAAAAATTGTTTTCCAACTATTTAAGTTGATCTAATAAAAGATATCAGATTCACCCGAAGAACCTTGCCTGCCTAGTCACAAAATGGGCCTCTATGGTGAATATGTGCCTTACTTTTAAATAAACGAATGCTTTTTAAATAGATGTTTTTTAAAAAGTACTTAAGTTATTTCAGTCATGCACTAGCAGTTATGAATGACTTCCTGCACACTGATGCTTTATTCACAATTATTTACATTTCTTCTCAAACCCAGAGCAGTCACTCATGTATACAACATTTTTCTTTCACTTAACTCCTTTTTTGCCCTTCCCCCCAAGCAGTCACACTTGTTCTGAAGGTCCCAATGCCATAAACACACTGTTAATCTCAGAGGATAAATTTTATTTAAACAACAAAAAGGAAAGAAAGAGAAAGAGAAAAAACAATGGTGTTTTGTTAAAGAAAGTCCTGCTCTTTCCTGAGACCTCCTGCTGCACTGAGTTCTAGTTTTACTCTTCGGCTATCCCAGCATTTAACATTGCATTGATTCTCATTGGATTAGGCTCACATTTGGGGGAAAATCAGTAGATCATGAATAAACCTTGTCTAACATGACCCACTTTTAAACACTTAAAAAAAAACAAAACAAAGCAGCAGCAGCAAGCATCAAGCAGGAGGGATTTCAATAGCTGTAGGTCACTCGCTACTTTATTAATTGTCTTACAGAGCCCTGTAGTGAATCTTTACTCATTATTCTCTTAGGCAAACCTCCTGTTTAGTCTCTTCTGACTGACCAAAGACCAAGAAAGATCTGGGATTAGTGGAAGTAAGTACTTTGGCATCAGTCTGGGACAGGAAACAAGTGCTGGAGGAAACTTCAGAGGCTGGAGGTTAACTTTATTTTAGTCAAACACCCAAACTGGCTTCTTGAACTATTAAACCATGCCTCAGACTCCCTACCATCTTTGTGTCCATTATATCTGAAGATATGGCAAGAACAGGCCCTCAAAATGTTTTTATTACCTTCATTTTCCAGACTTCACTAGAATCATAAAACACACAAGTATGCAATAATGAACCATTGTGAAAGACTCCTGTGGTACAAAGAAGTCCATTCTGCTTTCTGAAGGACGTAGAGAACATTTTATGTGGTGTGCATGTTAAATGTAAATAATTAGCAAACCTCGGGTTCCCATCTGGGTATATCAACACAAGCACCAACCAAGTGAGAAGCTACGGGGCTCACATGTTTATTTTTCAATCTGTTTGGAAATTTTTTGAGAGCATGAGCTCTCAGACATTTAGTCAAAACATCTAAATGATAGCTATCTCCAGAATGTTCATCTGCACATTGATTGACATATTTCTCATCAACAAGTTCGTTTTGTTTACATCTTCCTATGAGGAACATAGGCAGAGACAGAAAAAGCACAAGCTGACTCTTCTTAGACTTTTTTCTCTGAGCAGGATATTTTTCTGACTTTGGACCCTGTTCACTGGTATGACCCAAGTGGCCTGTCCCAGTCTGGGTGCAGAAAAGCTAACATTTTGCTTAAGCAGCCTTTAAAATCAGTGTAGAACGTGGGGTGATAGAGAATTACTTTAAGCTACTTCTTTCCATGGTTCTAGTTCTAGGGATGTGTCTGGGTTAAAAGAGGATGTGGCTGGACTATATGTAGCATTTTATATTTGGCTGCTGAAACAACTCATTTAGGTCCTTGGGTCAAGTGGTGCAAGATTTGAGCATGAGCAGAATGTAAAGGTATCTTAAAGCCACATTTCTTCCTCTTCCCATGCCTAATCTTGGACTGAGCAAAGCTTGGCCATGCCAAACAGTCTTATCCTTTATGTGCTGGACTCTACCCATCTCTCACATACTTGTATGCAGTAACACACTCTTGCAGGATAATTACACTCACTTATATTTTATTTTGCCTAATTTCATGCAATTAAATACCAGTTATGTCTTTCTAGTACCACTATAAATGAGACCACTCCTCCAGTATGGCTTTTCTACTTTGAAATGTGTTTATATGGGAAACATGCCAACTAGTTCATTGCTAAAGGGAACTCAAGTCATGCCTTTCTCAAACCTCAGTTTACCCATATGTAACAAACATATGATATTGACTTACATCCTCAGGCAGTTGTTCAGTTTAATCCATTGATATTTGCAAAGTCCTTTATGAATCTCTGATGAAGACTGACAGCAAAGTCAGTATTATATACATATAGTTTCATAGTTTCTAGGGTCGTAAGGGACCTGAGCAGATCACTGAGTACGACCCCCTGCCATGGCAGGAAAGAGTACTGGGGTCAGTATCAGACATTTTCAAACTGATTTATATGCACTGAACATCCGCTCTGTTATAGGTTTAAACCAGCTTCTGATTACTTAAACTGGTTTATGTGTCCTGTCTCTCTCCAGTCAATGGGACAGGAAAGCAACTAGGAAAATAAATCTCTTTCTTTCACTCACATTTAAGCCTCAAGAAAATGCATGAACAGCTAGATGTGTTCTACAGCACATTCTGTGGCTCTCAAGGGAAAGCATGAAAAGCACTTTTCTGAGACAGTTAAAAGTAGCCTGGACAGCAGTAGAAATGGCAGAGAAGCCACTGCTCTAGCCAGGGATATGGCCTATGTAACCTATTTGATCTTGCCTCTCTCAAATATCTAGGATGAGGTGTATGGACAGTGACTTTTTTTTGCCTCCCATACCATATGGGTGACCAGATGTTCTGATTTCCCAGGAGAAACCTTTGAAACCTAGGCCAATATGCTGAATCCCAGAGGAATATATCCTGCATACTAGCTTTTTATATCTTACTATTGGCATCATCTCCACATGTGGATCCAATTGCAGGATCAAAACATTAGGTGGTATCATGTCAGTGTTAGAATCTTGTGCTAGTTAGAGCCTGAATTTGCCAGTTTTATCTGGGTTTTAACACACTTGCAACTCAACAGTATCTTTTTTTCCTCCTTCATGATTACATATATTGCAGATTTTTATCCGGTCACTAAAGTGAAGCCAGTTAGAGCAACAAAAGCTACATCACACCTCTGAATAGTGAAGACCTATTGAAAAGTCCAGCACATTATTTGGTAATTAGGAAGATGTTTTTAATTCCATAGTAAGTGAGAATAATGCCTGAAAATAGCTGTTTTGGAACAGCAAAAAAGGACCAGGCTGTTTCAGCCATCATTGTATTATAAGCCCATCAGGGAAATCAGTGTATCTACCCATGGTTTGTGCAGTTCTGTTGCCAGCTTCTCAGAAAGGAAATGTCATGTATAGCAACTTGTTTTTCTATTGCAGCAATTAAAGTACATGGGAGACCACAACAAAATCAATACAAAACTGGTAAATCCTTAATGAATGACAGCAAAAGACTGATCTCGCCTACAGAAATGTCTTTCTAAATGCTGCCATTTTCAGGGGTAGACAAGATAAGGCTTCTTTCTTATTTTTGAGGATTTGGTGACTTTTGACTTGTATTTATTTAGTTGTGCTGTCCAGTGATAACTTCCATTTTGTTTCTTGTGTTTGAGATTCCTAAGAGAAAAATGCCATTTGATATTTTGGCATAAAAATGTTCAGAGGGCCTGGGATATCCCTGATGATAACTCCAATCTGCATTACACCAAAAGGGTGCCAGAATTGCTCTTTATGTGTTTTGTTTTGTTTTGTTTTAACCTGTGACTCTTTGTCTGACATGCCATAAATAGAATGCCTCTGCCAGTTACTTTTGTTTGAAAACGAGTATTTGCAGAGTAGCCATCCAGCTGCGTAGTCAATGTGGACAGCTGTGGACCTAAATTTAGAGGGTGTTAAAAGGAATTCACCCACTTTCAGGCCTTTGGATCTGAGTGGGCAAATTCATGTCTGTACAGAGTTCCACTGGTATCACTAGGGATCTGTCCAGTCATAAGGGCTTGCCTGCATGGGTCAAATTGCAGCAGGACCCTAGGTTTATTTCTTGTCTTGAAAGAGCCATGACCCCTTTTTTCTACAGAAATACTTGTAGGATACATCTTTGCACCCTCTTAAGTCCTCCTGTGTTCACTTTGTGTCTCACTCTGTGTCATAGGCCTCATCCCCTTACCCACACCGGATGGAATTCTATGATTCTCACACTCCTAGTCCTGTATACTAACTTCTTAGTAGGTCCACATGGTTATGGCAACTACAAGCCTTCCTTTAGGAAGCTAAGACCAGTGGGTAATACAGTGATCAGTTTTCTTAAAAATAAGTTCTTGTTTAACTTTAACAATAGGAACACAGCAAGGCATTAAAGAAAAAGGTTCTTAACACAATTAAACACTGTATGTTTGTCTGTCTTACCTAAGACTTACTGGAAGATAGGAAGACCCAACTGCTTCAGACACTTTTAAAGTTCCTGACTCTGTGAAAAGGTCCAAACAACAATATCCTAGTGCCTCTACAAAATCACTTTTAACTCTTTCAAATTCTTTTGTTCTGCCCATTTCCAGTTTTGGCACAGGAACTGTGCATCTTTGGGCTGAAGCCAAAATTGTCACAGTTAACAGCCCAGATATTGTTTTTCTCTATCATATTTACAGAAAGATGGCATATATAGAACCACTCTGCTGCCATTCTGCTAGTTCTCCTCACCCTGTTACTGAACTAAGTCAGCATATCCATACCGTAAGAAACCCTATACAACTAAACAATATCTATCTAAATAATCAGGTTGCATAAAGTACTCATAAATTATTATCAATCAACCCATGGCATGCACAGATATAACCTAATTTATTTCATTTTTTAAATGTCATTTGCTCTTTTATTAGCACCATAGCAAAATACCTTTTTAACAGGAATTGTCTCAAGACTGTGATCATAACCAAGACCTCTGCTTAATGTGTTGCATGTTATTACATTTGCTTCTGTTGTTTTACAGTCAAGTTGCTGCCTACTGCTGGAATGGCTCAATACACTGTACTAAATTTTCATTGTATCTGGTACATTCTTACCCTATTTAGAGGAGAGGGAAATCAATAGGAATTGATTTGAAAATGTCCAATCTAATCAAGTATTGACTGTGACTCAGGGACAAGAACTGTGCTGATAGTATGGCATATAGATTTTTGTAAGGCACATAATCCAAGTATGACATCCGTGTTTAAAAAGGATGATTGGACCCCAAGGTGTTAAACATGTTTGTCTCTCTTGATGCCCTTGGCTTTCAGATAGTGCCAATTTCCATACCATTTCTTTCAGCTAAAAGCAGAATGTTAGAAACTGTCATAGTTCTAGTGGAAGATTATGCAGAAGGGAGGGAGAAAATATTGCAGTTAGAAATATAAATGCTGCCAGCAAATGCTATTTCAGCAATTACCTATGTTTAGTAATTATGCTAATGTTGATTCTCAAAAGGCTGTTATTTGCTCAGCATGTTCTTCGTTCTTTATCTCTCTACCTGCCTACCCCTGTATTTTCACTCTAGCTATTACTGGTTGTTTGTCAAGTTAAGTGATGTTTGCAGCACTGCGCGTTGTCAAGGCACTGTTGCTTTAGCAGAATTCTTATTTTTCCAGTGCTGGCTGCTGTGATTTTCTGTTCATCATAAATATGGGGGTTTGGGAACCTGATTTCACTGCTTTCAAGAAGACCTTGGGTGCTGCAGGTGTTATTGATACCTTCAGCTGCAGAGTGAATTGGGTATCTCTTGGGTTTTCTAACAACACATTTGACAAGGTGGTGATTGGTGACAATTCAGAACTACTGAACTTATGTGGGGAAATTTGTTGTCTCTTATACTGTTGGATCAGCAGCTTACATAGTGCCACTGCAAAGGCAAATGAGTTTCATTCGGCTTGACAAATAACAAAAAGTCAGAAACCAGTAGTTCAAGTATTTAAGGAACCATGGGCAAATATCTCTAAAAATGGTTACATTATGTTTCATGCTGCCCTTCAGTTTGGTCTGTACCCTTCAGCATTTACAATTTATTGAGAACTCAGAGAAGAGGCATTCACATATATTTGGCATGTGCATCTTGGAGAAATGGGCATTCAGTTCCCATATCAGTGAATGGGTGCATGTGAACTGCTTGTGCTTTGGGTGAAATGCCAATGCTTTGAGGCACTGCAAATCACACATGTAAAAAAAGCAAGTGCAAAAGTGGGTATGAAAAGGTGATGGTTTTAGCACTAGCCTTCCACATTTTCCCCACTTGTATCCAATAAACTCAGGGGAAAAAATTTGCCAGAAGTATTAATACTTCTACTCTTGTCAGATGCACTGTGACATTTTTGAACATCAAAGATCTATTTTTTTTTTTAAAGTTTAACTGGGCAATTTGGAATACAACATATGTATCCCAAGTGGATTAGTAATTATTGGGACTGCACAGCATCTACATATGACATGGAGTTACCCATCTTGGGAACACTACATAGAAGCTATTGATCTCAATAGCAGTTGCGATTTAGGGCAAACAACAAATGTTGGCATCCTGAAACAAATAGTTTAGAGAGTGGCAGAACAGCATGTGTTCATCAATATAAATTAATTGGCAAGCCATTCTCTTAAGTTTAAAAAAAGGGCGTGGACAAATCTAGCAGATGACACATCTAAATGAGATACTTCACTGTTTCCCATTTGATACAGTTCTTGGCACCCATGCAAAGTAAGTACAAAATCCTCCAAAACCAGAACCATGATGTTTTACACTATTTGGAACAAAGTCTTACAACCTGCATGGAACATGGGTGGAAGGGTACAGGTTGTAGAAATATGTATGGAGAAAACACTGGGAAGTCTGTCTGAGACTGAAATGTTTGACTCCTAGGCACAGAGAAATGCCTAAGTATGTGTGAATCAGGTAAGCAGTCATGACACTGGAGGGGTGCTACTGGGCATGTTGGGTCAGGTGTACTGCCACATCCTGCCTGCTTTTACTGTAGGTGTGATGGGTTGGTCAAGGATCCACTGACCAGGACCCTGGCCTCCCTGAGCAGCTGGCCTGAGGCTCACTCCCCACTTCTGCTGCCCCCCAAGGCTATGGGCTTCTTCCCAGGCTCTGGGCTCCTGGCCCCAGGTCTGTAACTGAAAAAAATGCAAAAACAACAGTAATAAATAAAAAAAGAGATGCATGTGCCCTTGTGCTGGTCCTCTGGGGTGTCCACAGTCCATCCTTTATGCTGTGGTCCAGGTGACTCAGCCACTCTCACCTGGGCATGGGTTGGGTGAGGGAAGCCCCATCTGGGGACGGTGCTGTATGCATGCATCCCTGGTAGTGTCACCAACTCCTCTTGTCCAAGAGGCTTCCTTAGCAGCTGCTCCTGGCTGCTCTTATCCCTCTCTGTTGCAGAGGTGGGCCCTTCTGCCCTGCCCCAGTGTTTGGGCTTCCAATTTTCTGCAGCTGAGGAAACTCCCTCAGCCAGGGCTGTCTATTGCAGCTGTACCTGCCGCACCAGCTTTTGGTCAGCCAATGCATCTTGGCTAGCTGCATCCATCTTGCAGCAGGGCAGAGGGAACCATCCTGGGTTGGAGGAAGTTCAGATGCACGCCTCCCTGCAGTAACAGGGCCTTATCCCATTACAGTAGGTAATGGGGACCAAAGCATGAATCCCCAACTAAGGGCATATGTGGAACTGTACAAGGTGGAAAAAAAAACTACAATGAATGACAAAAGAGGTGGCTCTACAATTTAATGTAGAGGGTACAGTCTTTCAAAGAGAAAAAAGCTTTCTAAAATTCCAGCCAACCCTGGAAACAGTTCTGTATCAATGGTTCATTTTTAAATACAGGAATTTCATAGATTTCATAGATTTCATAGACATCAGGGCTGGAAGGGACCTCGGGAGATCATCGAGTCCAGCCCCCTGCCCAAAGGGCAGGAAGTCAGCTGGGGTCATAGGATCCCAGCAAGATAAGCATCCAATTTACTCTTGAAGGTGTTCAATGTAGGTGCTTGAACTACCTCCAATGGCAGACTGTTCCAGACCTTGGGGGCTTGGACAGTAAAGAAATTCTTCCTTATGTCCAGCCTGAAACGGTCTTGCAGGAGTTTGTGACCGTTCGACCTAGTCATCCCTTCGGGCGCTCTGGTGAACAAACGTTCCCCCAGATCCTGGTGGTCACCCCTGATAAACTTATAGGTGGCCATCAGATCACCCCTGAGCCTATGCTTTTCCAGGCTAAAGAGTCCCATGTCTCTCAGCCTATCATCGTAAGATCTGTTTTCCTGACCTCTGATCATGCGCGTGGCTCTCCTCTAGACTCTCTCAAGCTTCTCCACATCCTTTTTTGAATTGTGGAGCCCAAAACTGGACGCAGTACTCCAGCTGCGGCCTCACCAAGGCCAAGTACAAGGGGAGAATGACGTCCCGGGATTTGCTCAAGAAGCATCTATGGATGCAAGCCAGTGTTTTGCTCGCTTTATTAGCCGCAGCATTGCATTGCAGGCTCATGTTCATCTTGTGGTCAATGATGACCCCCAAGTCTCTTTCTTCTGTAGTGCTATCCAGCGTAGCACTGCTGAGCCTATAAGGATGCTGCAGGTTTTTCCTCCCAAGGTGGAAAAACTTGCATTTTTCGGTGTTAAACACCATCAGGTTCTTGTCTGCCCATTTGCTGAGCTTGTCCAGGTCAGCCTGGATCACCCGCCTATCTTCTGGTGTGGATGCTTTGCCCCACAGTTTGGTGTCATCGGCGAACTTGGCCAGTCCACTCCTAACTCCAATGTCCACATCATTAATGAAGATGTTGAACAGTATGGGTCCCAGGACAGAGCCTTGAGGGACCCCACTGGTCACAGGGCACCGTGATGAGTGACTGCCATCAATTACAACCCACTGGGTCCGACCATGGAGCCAATTTCCCAGCCAGCGGATCGTGGTGGAGCTAAGGCCACAACTGGCCAGTTTGGCCAAGAGGTGATCATGGGATACCAGATCAAAAGCTTTTTTGAAGTCAAGATATATGACACCAATCTCTTCTCCCTTGTCCAGGTGATAGGTCACCTGGTCGTAGAAGGAAATGAGATTGGTCAAACAAGACCTACCCGCAACAAACCCGTGCTGGCTATCCCTTAGGATGTTAGCCTGGGCCACTCCATCAAGGATGGCTTCCTTAATAAACTTTTCTAAGATCTTCCCCAGGATAGAAGTCAGGCTAATGGGCCTGTAGTTAGCCGGATCCACTCTCCTCCCTTTCTTGAAGATCGGCACCACATTGGCCTTCTTCCAGTCTTCGGGCACTACACCAGAGAGCCAGGAGTTTTGAAAGATCCGTGCCAGGGGCTGGGCTATGACGCTCGCCAGCTCCTTGAGTACCCTGGGGTGCAGATTGTCAGGGCCGGCTGACTTGAAGGTATCCAGCTTCTCAAGGTGTTCCTTCACGAGGTCAACATTGATGGAGGGTAGGGGATCCCCATCACCCAGATCTCCCTGTCCCATAGCAGTCATGGGTGTCCCATGGGACTGATGAAAGACTGACGCAAAGTACCTATTTAATAGGTTGGCTTTTTCCTGGGCGTCAGTTGTCAGTTGCCCCATCTGGTTTAGCAGGGGTCCAACATTGCCCTTGCTTTTCCTCCGGCTCCCCACATATCTGAAAAAGGACTTTTTGTTGTCCTTGATGCTTGAAGCTAGTTGGAGTTCAGTTGCAGCCTTGGCTTTCCTGGTTTGCTCCCTGCAGGACCGGACCAGTGCAGAATAATCCTCCTTGGAGGTGAGTCCTGTCCTCCATCCTTTGTAGGCTTTCCTTTTTAGCCATAGGAGGTCCGCTAGGTCCCTGGAGAGCCAGGAGGGCTGCTGTGCCTTCCTGCTGCCTTTCCTCCGTGTTGGAATAGATTTAGCTTCTGCATTGAGGATCGCTTCCTTGAGAAGCAACCACTCTTCTTGAACTGCCCTCTTCCTGGGGTCATGGTCCCTAAGGACCTGACCAACAAGCCTCTTGAGCTTGTCAAAGTTGGCTTTTCTGAAGTCAAGGACTTCTGTGTTGCTGACTGATTTTCAAGCTCTACGGCGGATGGTGAAGGTGATCAGCTTGGGGTCGCTGTCACCCAGCTTCCCATTGATCGCTAGGTCACTGATTAGGTCGTCCCCCATAGCCAGTACCAGGTCGAGGAGTGCTTTGCCTCTCGTTGGCCCATAGATTTCTTGAGTCAGGTAAAGGTCATCCATGCACGAGAGAAAGCCTTGCGACCGCTCAGATTTTGCTGAGTGATCTTCCCAGGAGATGTTCGCGTAATTGAAGTCACCCATGACAACCAAGGTCCTGGAGCAAGCGGCCTCAGTCAATTCCCGGGAGAACTCCTGGTCAAGCTCAGGACTTTGAGTGGGAGGTCTGTAGTAGACTCCCACCGTTGTGTCCCCTGTGCCGTATTCCCCATGAATTTTTACCCAGAGGGTCTCTAGCTGTCCATGCTGGTTGCCAACATCAGCTTGCAGGGACATGTAGCTTTCCTTCACATAGAGACCTACACCCCCGCCCCTTTTGTCAACACAATCCCTTCTGTACAGGGTATAGCCATGTATACCCGTGGTCCAGTCATGGGTGGAGTCCCACCAGGTCTCTGTTATCCCAATGACAACATATTTCTTTGCCCTGAGCAGGAGGATGAGCTCGTCCTGCTTGTTGCCCAGGCTCCTGGCATTAGTGTACAGGCAGGCAAGTGTGCCCTTGGGGGCTCTTGCCTTGCCCACAGATTGTGCCAGGGCTGGGGCAAGTGTGGGCTCCCTTAAGTGCCCCCTTAAGTGCCTTGGTCCGCTGGCTTTGCAAGGGCCATTCAGTGGGCCAGCAGGGGCAGTAGTCCCCCCATCCCCCAGCGGGCTTAGTTTAAAGCCCGGTGGAGCAGGTCAGCCAGCCTGGCTGAGAAGAGCCTCCTCCCCAGGGGAGAGAGGTGGAGGCCATCTCTTCCCAGCAGCTCGCTGCCTCTCTCACCAAAGAGCAGCCTGTGGTCATGGAAGCCAAAGCCTTCCCGATGACACCAGCTCCGCAGTCTTTGGTTCACTACATGGATCCTCCTCTCCCTCCTCAGCCCATAGCCCGAGACTGGGAGGATCGACGAAAACACCACCTGAGCTCCCAGACCCCTATGACCCGCTCCCAAATCCCTGTAGTGCCTCATGACCTGGCTGGGGGTGCTCCGAGCCGTGTCATTGGTGCCCACATGAATAAGGAGCATGGGGTAGTGGTCTGTGGGCCGGAGGAGCTGCGGGATCCTCTCCGCAGTGTCTCGGATGTGGGCCCCCAGGAAGCAGCAGACTTCCCGGGCTAAGGGGTCAAGGCAGCAGATTGTCCCCTCAGTCCCCTGCAGGATGGAGTCTCCCACAACAAACACCTTTCGCTTTGTCTTGGGGTGAGAGGGGGCAGTAGCTGTGGTTGAGCCTGGGTTGCCTGCGGGAGCCGGCAACTGAGCAGGCTCTGCTGGGGCTGCAAGAGGTGCGAACCTTTTGCTAAGCTCTGGTGAGGGAGGGGCCTTGGTGCGGCAGGCCTTAGGGCCCTTGACCAGCTTGGTCCATGCCCCTGACTGGGCAGAGCGGGAGGTCCCAGAGTCCTCCTTAGTCACGGAGGGAGACGGAGCTCTCCCCTGTGGCTCCCGGGGGAGAAGGGCCTGGCAGTAGGAGTCTATCTCCTGCTCGCAGTTCCTGATGGCATGCAGTCTCTAGACTGTGGCCTGGAGCTCCTCCAGTTGGCACGCCAGAGACCCCAGTAGGGAGCAGACCCCACAAGGGGAGGTGGCCATGCTCCAGGCCCCAGAGCCTGAAAAAGGGACAGGCAGCCCCCACAGCCAAGAGCCAGGGGCTCCGTCTGTGTGGAGCCCGGAACCATGGGCTCCGTCTGGGTGGCCGTCTCTGAGGTGCCCAATGGGGGGGCCGCAGAGCCCGAGGGGACCCTCGGGGTGCAGCGCGTGCCCATCCGTGTCATGCCTCTGATAGACTGGCTACGGCTGGGACTGACTACTCTGGGGGGTTCGCAGGCAGGGTCTCGTGCCCTCCCACGCCCTCTCCTGCGCGAACTCCGCACTAACTCAAGCGCCTGTTTACGCAGCCTGTTCACGCGGCTCCGGTCGCTTGGATCTCTGGGGGGCTGGGCCAAGGAGGGGCCTGGGCGGGGGCTTGACTGGGTCCGGCTCCACGCAGCCGCCTCCTCCCAGGGAGCGAGGAGTTAACCCCTTCCCACCACGAGCCCATTTACCTTCGGCTGTGCTGGGGGTTGGCAGGGGGCTCTGCAGCTGCTGAGGGGGTGTCTGGGGGGCTTCGGGGGAGCAGGGTTGCAGCTGGCATTCACCCACATGTCTCTCACCACTCCAGAGCCTAACTGAGGTTTTTTTTCCCTGTTTGGCGGACTTTTAAACTGTATGCAAGCGTGGTGGGCCTGCCGTCGGGGAATTGAACAACTCCAGCACATTACTGCTTCAGTCTTTTGGAGGTGGACTATTGGACAAAGAATGGGACCTGGAAACTGAAGACACATTTTTCAAAGACTGACATACCTCACACACTATGCTTAGATGACAGATCACAGTCACTCCCCTAGGGTTCAAACAATTTAGCAACAAATAGGTGCACAAAATGTATTTTCTCAGGCATCCACAAAGCCAAGTTGTTAATAAAGACAGCCAAGATTTTGACAGCAAAGGCAAAGCAGATGGGTAGAGATTACAGTGCACCCTCACACAAACTAGACAACAGCAGAGACTGATTGGCCAGAGAGCCAAGAGTTTGCCCCCTAGATGGAAGAATCTGCTATAACTCAGTGGAGAACAGTGGTCAAAACAAAGAAACAGTTGAGAAACTGTGCATATGGCCTGCTAGAGCAAAGAAATAGGACCCAAGCCAGTTAGTGAACAAGTTGAGGTCTAACCATCCGAGACATACAAAAAAATGGCAAAAGATGGCAGCTGAACCTAAAGTGGAACACAGATCATGTGAAGAAGCTCAGGACAGCAAAGGAAATTAAATTAGTGATAACTGCAGAGTAACAGCACACAAGCATTACCTCTGGACAGAAGGAGCCAAGGCCAGGATAAGGAGGTCTGACAAAAAGCTTATACCATCTGTTCACCCTCCTATAGGAGAGGAAAAAATGAAGCATGTGAGCAATACAGAGGACCAAGAAGATGCCAATTAACAAAATTAAGAGAGCAAGAGGGAAGAGACAACACTAAGTGCCAACACTGCTAACATAAACAAGAAATGGAAAATTCATCCAAAATCAACAGTGTTTGAAGGAGTAGTTGGTCTTAGGCTATGGCTTTAGATGGGCACTAGAGGCTATGCTGCAAGAGTGCGCTATGGAATTATAACCTCTGGCCCCAGCAAATACACAAAAGATGTAATAACTGAAAGGACATATGTAGCAAAAATCATGTCACCGAGAGAGAAGGACAGGTTTCAGGAGGGACCATCTGGAGGAGACTCCAAGTCTATGCACACGGCTACAATACCATGTTTGCAGCACTTCTGTAGGTAGTTTTCTTAATTAAAGGCTAGTTCCTTTTAAGAAACAGAGAGTCCTCTCAGCACACAACGCATAACACCTTTATAACATGGAATATAAGGCATGTGATAATTACAGTCCTGAATCTGACCCCATATTACCATTTTATCTTAGAAACTATTCATGTTTTGAAGGAGAAACAGAGCATTACTGCATATTATTCAGTCTAATTTTCCAGACATTTTGCACACAAGCAAGATATTTGTATAAAATAAAGAATGAACCTTGTATGAACTCTATAGACAGCAAGTTTCATTTAAAAAATATTTTTCTTTGTAATTTTCATTATGCTTCTGTTACATTCCGGGAACAAAGAAGGAGCCCTCCTGTGGATAATTTAGCATCTATTAAATTTTTCCATCAACACATTTGCAGATTAATTATTAAGACTTTTTAAGGGAGAAAATTGATCCAAAATATTTTGTCTGGAAGAAAAACTAACTTACAAAAAGAGCAGTGCTGCCACATAAAGATATGCTCTCTTTGCCAGCAACTGTGTTAGCAAAGGGTTAGTTGTTTATATTTTCAAGATAAGCAAGGTGCAAGTAGGCCTGACTTGTGGTTTTTATTAACTCAGATATGGGTGTTTGGAACTGAAGACAGGCATGATCAAGCTCTGCTTGAACCAAGTATTTTGAACAGCTAACCCTTTTGTAAGGTGGTTTGTTTGACACACAGCCCATCTTCCTACATATAAGCATTTCTTTATCTCACTTCACCTTTCTTTTCCTTTTATTTTTTCTTATCAAATCTTGGACCCAATTTAAGTTTCTAAAGACCACTCAACTCAGAGTAGCTTAAAATCAATACTTCAATACTTCCCTTTTGGAAAGTGTTCATCAAGGAAGTCCTTGAAGATGTTGAAATGACCAATGTAAAACAGTACTATAACTGTGTAATCAGACATGATCACTACTGTATGCTTTTTGGGTAACTATGGTATGTCTTAGGACAGGGCTATCCAATGGGCAGTGGTTAGCTCATGGCCTGCAGGTTCCCATTGCTTTTACCTCCTTGGCTCCCTACATTTCCTCCCATGTTCCCATCACCACTTCCCTCCATCACTTGCTCTTGCTGCTGCTGCTGCCTTTGCTGCCTCCCCCTGGCATTTCTGGGGTCTCTGGGGCCTCCTCAAGCTTCCACTTCCTGCTACTATCTCCAGAGGCATGATGGCTGCTCAGAAGTTGGACAGTTCTGTCTTAAGAGATGCTTTCAGGAATGGGGAACAAAAGATGGGGGGTGTTTTTCTTCTCCTCAGATATCACAAATGAACAACCTGAGATGCATCCCTAAAATTTGGGAGTGAATGTATCCTTAACATGCATATCCCAACTGTAGCAGAGCACTAAGATGTGCCTCCTCATTTAAGGCTGAAAAAACCTGGCCAGGAAGTTCTGCAGGCTAAGCAGAGCTCCCCAGCAGTGGGTTGCTGGGGTAACAGCCTAAGGGGGTAATTGGGCAGCATCTGAAGACATCACCTGACCAGCAGGAGGGTGGGTTGTGAGATATATAAGCCCATGCTGTAGCTAGAAGATACACACTCTCTCCCTGGCAACTGACAGAGAAGGAACTTCTGCTTGTTGAAGCTACTTGAGACCTGGTGCTGCCTGCTTGGCTATCCAAGTACTGCCTGCTTTGCTATCTAAGTGGTATATGACTCCAGGAGGGGTCCCAGGTGCCTAGGCTAGGTGTATGTTACTCTGAGGTGGAAGTTTGTCCCCTTAAAGGGACAAAGAACTGTTGTTATTGTTAGTATTTAAATTATAGAGAGAGATGGTTGTAGACAAATCAAGGTCTGCTACTAGTTTTGGACAAGCCACTCAACTCTTCTCTCTATCCAGATAAAATTATATTTACTGCTCTTTGATAGCTTCATGGGCTGCATCCCCATGAGGTGGTGCCTGTTGTTACTGCAGGGGAAAACCCCACCCTCACACACACCCCTGCACATGGGGTTAGTGTAGGGAAAAATGCTACAGGTGGGGTAGGGAAGGCTGGGGCCAGCACCTGAGCTGGCCACAGCACCCTTACCTGGGGTTCTGGGGGCCACTTAGGGCACCAGTGGTGGTAATTTTGGCACACAGAGCCTGACCAGCAGCCGGAGTGTGGCTCTGGCCGGCCAGGTTCTGGTTTTCGGTGATGTGCACTCCTTCCACATGTGCCACCCCACTCTTTTCTGGTGCAGTTTTTTTGACACTGGGAGATCCAGGTGTCAAAACCCCCCACCATCTTGCAAATTAGCCATGTGACAAACACCTGCATGTGTGGTGTATGTGGTTTGCGGCACCACAAACACCAGACCTAAGATCAAAAGTAATGAAAGAGAAGAGCCTATAAGAGTCTGTGCTCATGTGGACATGCCCATATAGTTTAATATTATCACTAATTCTTGCCCAACAAAACTCCTGTGGGATCAGTAACTATAGTTTTATTTTGCTGACAGTTAAATTGAAACAAAGAGATCTTAAAATGAATTAGGCTCCCATTAATCAAGGTACTTATACACTTGTCTAGACACTGAGCATGTCAGATTTCAATGGAAATATTTACATGCTTGAAGTCATGTCTCACTGCTGTGAGCCTTAAATTCAGATGTTAATGATGAACTGTCACTGAGGCACATTTAATGTGGTGATCCACTCTTCAGTCAAAACTAAATACTTACCTGAAATGGATTTTCCTATTCCATTATTATTGGCTAGTTGCAAAATTACATATACCATGCATTAGGCCAAGGGTATTGCAACAGGGGACCACCTACAGCCCCTGTTCCAGAGGAAGGAAAAACAGGAAAAGAAAATAAAGGTACTTACTGGCATGCTGAGTTGGCCAGCCATGCTCCTGCCAAGAGGCGCATAAATGCTGCTAGAAAAGTGGACGGGTTTCCCTGGGCCACAGGGAAGCTTGTCCTGGGAGCCAATTTTGATTGGCCAAATGCCCAGAAGGCCAGGTAGGAAATGGGCTGGGACACAGATACTTTGGAGAGGTGGAGAACGAGTCAGAGCAGCACAGGGCTTCTGCAAGATCTGTGTGGAGGCACAGAGGAGGACTGAGAACCTGAAAAGGTTCCCATACCATGGAGAAGCACCTGAAGCTGGGAGAAGAATTGGTGGGTAAGTTTTCACAAGGGCTAGCCTATATTAGGATAAAGAGAGAAGTAGGTCTGAGATGGGACTTACAGAGAAAGAGGACAATCTGAGCCAGATCCAGTCCCCTTTTCAGATACGGAAAGAAAGCTATTGGTAAACAAAGAGGAGACTTCTTTACTGAGGTCAGCCTGTGAGAGAGAAGATAGGGTCATCTTATGCCCCTCCACCCTCTGGAAAGTGGGAGGGGTCTGTATTGACTAAGGACAACTGAGATTCCTTCCAGGAAAGAAGTGATGGACTTAGACTAAGATAGAACCCTTTGCTTTTCTGAGAGAATATCCCATGTGAGGGTGACTGAACGTCTACAGTGCACAAACTGGGGCAAGTTGCCTGCTTGCTTAAGGAACAAACAGGTTCATTGACAAAGTAAATAATTACCAACTCGAAAAGGTGCAGACAGGGTGTAGGGGAGGTGGAGCCCTGTGGCTAAGGCCAGGACATGTATATTCCAGTCCCGTACCATCCAATCATTGACCTCTCCCATTCTGATTACTTTTTACCAACAAAGCATGGTGGGCAAGTGAGGTGGAGGATTAAGACCAGACTAGAGAAGAAGTGTACCTGATTCACAGGTGTCAAATTCATTCAGCCTACAAGAGGTATGGGCCTGGTCTGCAGGCTGGATTGGGCCCACATTCCATACCTGCATGCCAGAGTCAGTGACCAACCTGGAGAGGCCCTGAGTGTTGCATGTACATAGGGCTGGTCTGGGGTGTGCGCTACATATGGCAGTGGTGCTGGACTGGCTCTGAACATTGCATCTGGTGTGTGTACCCGCCTCCACTCTATGGTCCATTCCCACGCTGCCTTTGCCTGGGCAATTGATCTTGTCTGCCTCGGTCCCATGTGCAGACCCCAGAGGATACTCCGGTCATCTTCTGGGAGACCCCCTAACTCACCTGCCATGACTTTGAATGACCCTTCAGTAAAGGGGGTCCCCTTTTGAGCTGCCTCCAGGGTCATCATGCAACTCGGCATGCGCTCACGGGGATCCAACGTCCCCTAAACACTGGCCATGTGCCACTCTTGTGAGGCAGGCCTCTTGATTTTGTTTGCGGCCAGCCCCTCAGACGTCTTCTTGGGCCTCCACATTGCCTCATGACAGTGGTCACCCTGGACCTCTGGTTGGACTCCAGTGGGTGGGCCTGGAAATCTTCAGTCTTCAGGCCTGTCCTCTCTCTCTCTCTCTCTCTCTCTCTCCCCCCCAAGGTCCGGGCCACCCTTGCCTAATGCTGAGAGCTTCATCTCACTTCTCTAAAACACCCATCGTGACCCCAAATGTACAAACCCTCCACCGTGTTTACTGGTGAGGTATAGCCCAAGAAAGAAAAGTGATTTAAAGAACCACAGAAAAAGATGGAAGGACATGAGGAAATAGAGCACCCACCGTGCTCCGTGCCCCTTAGCAACCTTGATGCCCGAAGTCTAGGGCACCCCGAGAGTCAGAACCAATGCCTTAGCCCTGGTTGTGACCCCTCTCTTCCCCTCTCTGGGTCTTGCTTCCACTCAGGCTTACATCCCCAATGCCTGCAGATAGGCTTGGCCCCCGTTCTGCCCTGGGGTTACCATGGGCTCCTTCGTTGGCTCCTTTGGGTCTCGCCGGGCTTCTCCAGCTTGGGGCTCCCTGCTGCTCCTGCCACTGTTGCTGTGGTCACCACCACTGTCTTTCCTGACAGCATCTCCAATCCTTGCTGATCCTCAGCTCGAGGATCTCCTGCCACTCCCACTGCTCTGGATGCTGCTGGCACTGCCTCTGCCGGCCTCTCCGCCGGCGACCTCAGTCCCCGTTGGGCTTCCCAGGGTCATAGGCTCCCTGCTGCCTCAGCAGCTGCTACAGCCACTGCTGCTGTCACCACTGCTGCCATCACCACTTCCACTGCAGCTGTTGGTGCCAGTGCTGGATCCGCAGCCACTACAGTTGCGGCTGCCGTCGCTGCTCCCACTGTGGCTGCTGGTGCTGGTGCCAGTGCTGGTTCTGCAACTGCTGCAGTCACTGCTTGCACTGGGGCTGCTAGTACTGGTGCCAGTTCTGGTGCTGTCTCGGTTGTCAGCTGCCTGCTGTGGCTGGTCCCCTCCTGGCTGGTGGGTTCCTGCCCATTCCCCGGCCTTCGGGTATAGTTTTAGACTTATATAAGTACTTCTGCTATGTGTGCAAATAGGCTAACTATACATGCTGTTTTTTCAAATTTGCAGCTATCTGATTTTTCATGTTCAGTTATGCGTTTAGATTAGGTGTTGAATTGTGCATCCTATCTCCTGCAATCAGGCCTCTCTTACACTATACATTCTTCTTGTCTCATGCCTTAGTATCACATTCTAGAATATATTTATGGTAACAAGATTTAATGGTAAAGTATACAAGGGCAGATTCTCATCTGGTATTTATCAGTTCGACTCTATTGACTTCCGTGGTGTTTGCCAGTTACACTAGCCAAGGAACTGTCCTCTGAAGTTCAGATCAACCCTTTTCTAGCTTTTAAGTCTGAAAGCAAAATGCAAGTAATGTTGCTCATCACATGTACTGAGTACTGCACTACTTAGACCCAGGAGGTAAGTGTATAAGCTCCTTCTCTGCTGTTTGTTATGTGTTTAAATCAGCCTTGGAACATTATTCGACTGAAGCTTCTTTTAGCTTAATCAGTTTCAAATGTTTATTTGTCTTCCTGCTCCAAAAATCTTTCTGTGCCTATTTATCACCTAAGCTGAAGCACAGACCTAGCTCTCAGCAGTAAATATCTGACAGATGAGTCTGTGTAAAGAGAAAATGAGAACTTCAGTGCTGTGTGCAAGGATTACAGTATTCTGTAATAGCTTTGAGCTCACAACAGCTTGAGAATGTAGGGGAGATCTGATTCAGAGAAGAAATATGATAATTGGAGGCCAGAGGGAATCAAGGAGTGCTTTGGCCAAATTGGAAATTACCTTTTGGTGCTCTTTGCCTATAACTCCTGAAACTCCAATTATAGTGGCCTGATAGACTGTTTGACTATCTCTTATAACTCCTTGCCTCATACGTAACTTAATATACCCAATAAGTCTTGATGAAATCATTTTCCTTATGATGTCTAATTATAGTTTCTTTTGCCCTTAGCATAGTGTTGTAGAAAAGGAAGTTGTTGATTTACTATGCAATAGGAAAATATATGGGAATAGGCCAGTATGACATACTTAATGCTCTATGCCTCTAAGTTATCAAGAAGATTTGATACACCAGGTGATGCATACAGGTGCTGGAGATAAGAATTGGCTGTAGAGTTCCGGAGTGTGAGGCAAAGCCACTTGCTCCATTTGACCTCAGCTGATTTGCAAGCATTTATAATGCTTTTCGGTCATGCAGTTGCTACGTAGTATATGAGTATTTTCAGGCCTTTCCCATACATAATAAATAAAAGTATGTGAAATGGGCTGTATTTGATTTGGATTCAGATTCGGCCCAATTCAGGGACAGTGATTTGATTTGTTGATTTGGATCACTCTCCTGATTTGATTCAGCTGAATCTGAAGATTTGATGCTGATTCGGAGAATCACCGATTCAGCCATAGGCACAGCTTGAAATGTTTTTTCTACATACCTTGAGGTGCCAGGCATGGCTCATGAATGCGGTGATGGTGGGGCAGATGGGGCATCCCACAGGAGTGTGGGGAGCCCCCGCATGCTCAACAGCGAACCCAGAAGTGGATCAGAAGCACTTCCAGTCCACTTCCAGGTCCAGCACAGAATGTGCAGTGGGACCCCCTGTGGCCTCCCCCAGCTCTGTGATCAGTCATATGGGGACCTCAGGTGCTTCCACAGACCCAGGAGGCACCAGTTGCAAAGCTGAAGGGGCCACAGGGGGCTCCCCAGTGCACTCCCTGGCAGACCCAGAAGTGAACCAGAAGTGCTTCTGGTCCACTTCTGGGTCTGCTGCTGAGTACACTGGGGATCCCCCTGCATTCCTGTAGGATGCTCCATCTGCTCCACCATCTTAGCATTCATGAGCTGCCTGGTACTTTGAGGTTTGTAGAAAAAACATTTAAAGCTGTGTCTATGTCCAAATCATTGAATCTTTCTGAATCTCTCTGAATTGATTCAGAGGGTTCCAACTCAATTCAGAGACATTAAAGGGTCTCCTGATTCAATTCAGATTCAGAGATTTGGACACCAAATCAGGCCGAATCTCTGCCGAATTGAATTAGCAACTGAAGCTTCACACAGGCCTAATAATCGAGATTGTTCTAGAACAGGAACTGTTTTTTTCCAGATCAGGAATTAGAAACCAAAATATTTCAGCTTAATCCTTTATTTACATTATTTACTTCCTGAAACACTGCTCTGGTGCCTTGGGAAAGTTCATCATGCTCCAGTTCTTGCCTGTACTGTACTCCTTATCTCACTCTGTATAGCCTCTTGGTGAGAGGAGAACTGCCAAAAGGTAGTCACAAGACTGAAAAGCATCACAGAGATAAAGTTCAACAAGTGGGACCAGCACACACAACACAATGTGGACATGAAGCGACTGAAGATCAAGTTATGTAAAACTCAGTGCCAATATATTCATGCTGACATGTTTTGTCTATCATTGAATTTTTTGTTTAAAATTTTAAGCATTAGATTCTCCAAACACTTCTTTCTGAAGAAAGCAGATCCCTTTTTTTTTTTGCAATAAAATTCACACAGTTAAATTATGCAAATCCAATCAAGCCACAATAAGCAAATTAGATGGGGAGAGTTTTGATTTCCCACTGCCTTAACATTTTGTATTATTTACACGTGCACAGTGTGTTAAATGCTGCTTAATGAGTGTGGTAGCTATTTCTACTTACTTACATAAATATAAATGACTATGTAGGATATAGTGCTTTAGAAAATTGGACTTTCTGAGTGAGAACAGTTGATTTCTAACATTCAGTAGATTTGAAACTGTGAAATATTTATAACAGGGAAATATTGTGAACACTTCTTCCACACCGCAAAATCAGAGTGAACACTATCACTTGTCTGTTCACTTTAAAATATGCATTAACAGCAATATAAAATGCTAGACTGAGACCTGTGAAAACTGGACAAACAGAAATTCATGCTTTTCTATTCCACAGATGAGTAGCTGTCCATCTTTGATGGTTTGATCAGTATGATGGTGTAGAATGACTCAATTCAACTTCCATGTGAATAAGGGCCAAGATATAAGAAGGTCTTTGAAAAGGACCCCTATTACTATGACATTAAAATAGTTATATTTTTTTTATTTTTGAAAAAAGTACAGTAATTTAGCAAGTTACCTCTAATTTTATGCATTTAAACAGGGCCCTAATTTTAAGAGGCCTGCTCTACATCAAAAGTCTACCATGGCAACAATTTTCTGCATCATTCTGAACTACATAAGAATTGTCATACTGGATTAGATCCAACACCATCCAGTCGAATACCCTGTCTCTGACAGTGGCCAACACCTGATTTTTCAGAACAAGATGCAAGATGATACAATGTGGTTTCTGGCATTAGTAGAGGATGGGACCTGGTAATCCTGGGGGACCTTTCCAGTCCTGTGTTACTAAGAACTTGTCTTCTGCAGCTAGAAGTATGATGATCTTCCCTTAACAGAGACTTCACCCAGTGTCTAATGCGTAAAGACTAGCTTAAGCCGTGAAGTTTTTAGTCTGTGGTATTTTTCTATTTATTAACTTAAACCACTTTTTTAGCATACCGATTTCCTCTTTGCAGCTAGAGTCCATGGATTAGATTGGTTTTGTACACATATTTGCCCTGCAGCTCTCTCGGAATAAATGTAAACTTATTTACCTCAATTCTTTTTGGTTTCCATTATTTGCTTCTACCACCCAAAATGAAATCTTTGAGCTATTAATTTTCTGTTTCCTGTACGGTACTCACATAGTCCCCTGCCTGTGAACACAATATTAGAAATATGAAAAAGGTCAAAATCAAAAAAAAAAAAAATCTCTTACTAAGGAGTTTCAAATGTTTTCTTTCAGCAAGACTTCTCCATCCTTAAGAAACTGTGATTGCAGGATTGCCAAAGGAATAGTGCTGCACTGAAATGAGCTGTATTTCAAGTAGCCTTCCATACTCCCTCTCCCATTGTTAATTTTATAGGCCAATTCCCACCTTCCCCCTTCTTCTCCCCAGTATCTTCATTTGGCTTGTTCCTGGTCAGTGAAAATAAAGATACTACAGACATATTTCAGAGCCCTTTCCATTCCCAGGCAAAACTCAATATTCAGGGGCAGGTTTTGGTCAAAGTTATTTCTTTCTGAGCTTTCTCTGTAAATTAAATGATATACCTCTTGTGTGTTATATCTTTTCATATATACTATATGGACTTTAATGAAAGCTACAGTTTAGAAGTTACGCATACATAAAGCAAAAAGGCGATGTTAAAAGGTTAAACTATAAATCCACAAATTCAAGGAAAAAAATTCAAATCTGCCAATATGCCTGTTACTCTGCACTAGAATGCCTTGGCACTTTTTAGCACATGGGTCCCAGGAAAGCAATTCCTATTCTGGACAGCATTTAAGCAGGAGTCTAACTTGAAGTCTCTGCTTGAGCCTTATTGTTCAATACTTCCTACTTAAGCACTGTCCAGAATAAGAATAAATTGAGGTCTTTGGTCTTATCACAATCCCCCTCCATCCCACCCATCCCCAAATTCAGTAGAAAGCTTTTCATAAGAAAAGGAGTAAAAACATTTAACACAACATTTTAAAATATGTTAAGCCTTGCTTCAAACATTTTTTTTAGATTTTTGAAATGTGGAAATTCAATACTTTTCCAAGCAAAATAATCTTTTGAAATTCTAAATTTTATCTTTTTGAATTGTGCCTGAAGACTATTGTAATGGCCCCTTCATAAATGCCTAGGCAGCTCGATAAGCAGGTGCTAGGCAGATAGAAAACAACAATTTAAGTTTGGAAAATAAATGAGCAAAAAATGTTGGAATTAAAATTTTAAAAAAGAAAGAGAAATGCTATGAAAAAGCTTCTAGGTACTAAGCATCTTCTTATATGGCACTGAACAATCTCAAGACAAGAATAACCAATTGTAAATATATAACACTTGTTTTGTAAGCAACTTATGTATTAAAAATATTTATATTCTAGGTTTATAAAACTGTGAAAAATAAACAAGTAAAAAAGTGCAACTACTCTGTAAAAATAAATAAATCAAGCCTGGCCTTTACTTTCTGAATGATGTCATAGTTTAATGCCAATTAACTATCTCAACAAGTACCTTTGAAAATTCTCCTACATTGCCTCTGTAAAAATCCATAGCAATTCATCGTCTTTCTTGAAGTTTCTTGTTAAAATTCACCTATGCCAGGATGCTTACAAATAACTGACAATAGCTATATAAGTTGTACACCAATCATAATTGTCTCAGTTATCTCCTGCTCCTTCTCTTTATTGTATCCATCTCCTCTCTGTTATTTTATAGTCAGCTGAAAAGTGTATCTGTGTGTGTGTTTGTGTGTATGCATGTGTAGAAATTAGACTAGATTCTATTTCCAAGCGTGTGGTAATGTATGGGCCCAGTGTGCACAAAACGAACTTTTATATGAGGATTGAAGAAACAAAAAACCAGACTATAAGGCTGATTCCTTTGGGATCCTTTGGTTCTATGGTGTCAGTGAGAATTTGTACAACAAATCTATTCAGAATACTATTTCACACTTAAATGGCATCATTCTTTGATCTTGACTATCTTAGTGATTTATAAGCAGGGATTAATTTAGTTAAGCCTTACAACTGACCTGAAAAAAAGGAAAATGAGCACACTTACAGGTTAC